>NW_022437017.1:2129422-2139432 GCF_009761245.1 Sapajus apella | reverse complement strand
GCCTGTAATCCCAGCTACTCAGGAGGTTGAGGCAAGAGAATGGCTTGAACCCTGGAAGTGGAGGTTGCAGTGAGCCAAGATCATGCCATTGTACTACAGCCTGGGCAACAAGAGAAAAACTCCATCTCAAAAAACAAAACAAACAACAACAACAAAACACTGGGCACAGTGGCTCACACCTGTAATTCCATCACTTTAGGAGGCCCAGGTGGGCAGATCACAAGGTCAGGAGATTGAGACCTTCCTGACCAACATGGTGAAACCCCATCTCTACTAGAAACACAAAAATTAGCTGGGCGTGGTAGTGGGCTCCTGCACTCCAATCTACTCAGGAGGCTGAGGCAGGAGAATTGCTTGAATCCGGGAGGTGGAGGTTGCAGTGAGCTGAGATCACAAAACTGGCACTCCAGCCTGGTGACCGGCAAGACTCTGTCTCAAAAAAATAAAAAACCTATAAAATTATTAGTAGAGGAAGACTAGTAACAATCTAGTTACTAGAAACAATGGGGAAACATCCAGGACATTGGTCTGGGTAAAGATTTTTGGTAGGACAAAACAGCACAGGAAACAAGAGCAAAAATAAACACATGAGATTACATCAAGCTAAAAAGCTTTTCCACCGCAAAAGAAACACATCAAAAAAGTGAAGAGATAATCTACAGTATGGGGGAAAATAGTTACAAACTATCCACCTGACAAAGGATTAATAATAAGAATATATAAGGAACTCAAACAACTTGATAGCAAAAAAAAAATCTGATCCCAAAAAATCAGCAAAAGGTCAGGATAAATGTTTCTCAAAAAAAGACATACAAATAGCCAACAGCTATATGAAAAAATGCTCAACATCATTAATCATCAGAGAAATACAAATCACACATACCACAATGAGATAGCATCTCACCTCATTTAGAGGCTTTTATTAAAGAAAGACAGGGAATCATAAATGCTGATAAAGATGTGGTGAAAAGAAAATCCTTGTATGAAGTTGGTGGCAATGTAAATTAGTACAGCCACTATAAAGAACAATATTCGATCGAGACCATCCTGGTCAATATGGTGAAACCCCGTCTCTACTAAAAATACAAAAAAAATTGGCTGGGCATGGTGGCGCGTGCCTGTAATCCCAGCTACCCAGGAGGCTGAGGCAGGAGAATTGCCTGAACCCAGGAGACGGAGGTTGCGGTGAGCCGAGATCGCGCCATTGCACTCCAGCCTGGGTAACAAGAGCGAAAACTCCGTCTCAAAAAAAAAAAAAAAAAAAAAAAAGAACAATATTCAGGCGCGGTGGCTCATGCCTGTGAAATTATCACTAGCAATATCCCTGATCTCAAATAACTAAAAATAGGCTAGGCACTTTGGGAGGCCAAGACATGTAAATCACAAGGTCAGGAGTTTAAGACTCAGCATGGCCAAGATGGTAAAACCCTGTCTCTACAAAAAATACAGAAATTAGGAGGGTATAGTGGGGGGCGCCTGTAATCCCAGCTACTTGGGAGACTAAGGCAGAGAACTGCTTGAACCGGGGAGGCAGAGGTTGCAGTGAGCCGAGATTGCGCCGCCTGCACTCCAGCCTGGGTGACAGAGCGAGACTGTCTCAAAAAAAAAGAAAAGAAAAGCTAAAAATAGAACTATCAATAGAAATACCATCCATAGGCCTCTTGAATTTGGAGGCAACATATACAGTTACACGTGCTTTTATGCCCCACATACTTGCCTGTAGGGATTCTAGTTTCAACTGTACACCAGAGTAATTTCAGGCTGCCATGCAGGCTTCCAAAGCACTTGGTGCACTTGATCCAGCAGACCCAATGATACTCAACGTGTCCATGTTAAATACCATGCTATTTATTGGAAGCCTCTGGCAGGCACCAACAGAAAATGGAGAGTACAGCCCTCTGGTATTCCAGAGTAAATCCATGCCTCTTATGCAGATTAACTTTTTCTTTTGTGGTTTGCCACTAGCATTGTGACAGAGAATGAACAACAAATCAAGGGACATCAAGTCACTAAGACAAAACTGAGTATTTGAGACTTTATGGTCTCCAAAGCATGAAGTACATACTGTCAGCCCTTATCAAACACAAGTTGTCAGCTCCTCCTCTGGATCCAAATGCAAGTTTGTAGGAAATCCCATGAAATAAAGGAATATTTACACACACCATGAGAATCTAAAGAAATATTTGATTGTATGACTTTCTAAGAGAATGTGACTCTGTAAAAGTCAACATACTAGACAATAATAACTGTTCTAGGTGAACAGACACTGAAGACACTAGAAATTGCAATGCAAAAATCTTGAATGGATCTTAGATCCAAAAACACCTAAGAGCATATGTTGCATCAATGCGGAGAATTTTAGTTATTACACAAAGTAGACATTTCATGACATTATTATTATCTTTTTTTTTTTTTGAGACGGAGTTTCGCTCTTGTTACCCAGGCTGGAGTGCAATGGCGCGATCTCGGCTCACCGCAACCTCCGCCTCCTGGGTTCAGGCAATTCTCCTGCCTCAGCCTCCTGAGTAGCTGGGATTACAGGCATGCGCCACCATGCCCAGCTAATTTTTTGTAGTTTTAGTAGAGACGGGGTTTCACCATGTTGACCAGGATGGTCTCGATCTCTTGATCTCGTGATCCACGGCGCCCGGCTTCATGACATTATTTTTTATTTAAGTGAAATAGTAGGACTGTGGTTTTAGTATGACAACGCCTTTTTTTTAGGAGATGCATTACCAAGTATTTAAAGGTCAAGTATGACGTGTGCAATTCATGCTCAATTTACGCTCAAATTGTTCACCATAAGATTTATCTACTTGAGGAGAAAGAAAAGCACAATGCTAAACAAATAAATAAATAAATCTACTAAACTGGGTGTGTTAGATGTTCAAATTTTGCTTAGGATCAAATTTTTCAGAAAAAAAAATGTAAAAACTACACTTAGACCAAACATGCTGTTAAGAAGAATAAATTCTGTAGATACTACTTTATTACACTAATACTAGACTATTCTAATTATAATAATAAATAATCCTAGTATCAGTGTAATTAAACCTTCATCCTTTCTTCCTTGAGGCCCCTATTTTGAAGCTCTGTGGCAATTTCACATGAAGAGAACACCTGAGTATTATTGCCTTTCTTTTTTCTTTGTTTTCTGAGACACAGTTTTGCTCTCGTCGCCTAGGCTGGAGTGCAGTGGCGGGATCTCGACTAACTGCAACTTCCGCCCCCCGGGTTTAAGCTATTCTTCTGCCTCAGCCTCCGGAATAGCTGTGTAAGATATAATATAGTTCTCTGAATTTCTCTTCAAAAGTTCACCCTGTTAACTTCCCTGTTCTTTGTTCTCAAACTCAACTTTCTTGTTCTCCATGCCTCCTTGCCTCTAGTTACTATAAACAACCTTCTAGTCAGCTCTAATCAATAACTCACATCTGTTCCCTTGGCTACCCACTCTACAACTATTCCACCCTTCAAAACCGCATGTCCCAACATTGTGACTCACACATCCCCCTTCCCTTCCTTATTCGGGGAAAATATTCACAAATAGCCAATAGGGTCAGTTTACACTCTGCGGTCCTACCCCAACTCTTGGGGGAGTGACACGGAGGTAGGAACCCTGCCTCAGAGATAAAACCCCTTACCCTCCCTTCCCCGGTGTGCTTCCGCCAATGCTCCATCCGCGAAACGCACCCTTCTGTAGAAATGCCTTGCTTGGAAAACTTTTTCCTGAGTGCTAGTTTCACTTTGCAGCACCAAGCATTTTATCTCCAACGGCTGGGATTACAGGGGCCCGCCACCACGCCTTGCTAATTTTTTATTTTTACTAGAGACAGGGTTTCACCATGTTGGCCAGGTTGGTCTGGGACTCCTGCCCTCAGGTGATACGCCGCCTTGGCTCTCAAAGTGCTGTGATTACAGGCGTGAGCCACGGTGCCAAGCCTGCCTTTCTTTAGTAGAAAGGCTTGGAGCTGGTAACAACTGGGAAAAAAATAAAGTCCAAGAAAATGAAAATTAAAAACTAAAGGCTTACAGTCTACACGTGTTCATAATACATACAAAAACAGGCACACCCTAAACAACTAGATTTTTTCCATCTGAATGTAATGTGTCAAAAATAAGTAAACGACATCAAGACAACGCCAGATTCTCAGATGAGACATTTTTTAGCACAGAATGGAAGTCAGGCCTCTCCTGAAACCAGTCTTCTGCCGGTGCTCACCAGGAACACGCCGGAATAGCCAGGTTCCTGAGGAAGAAGGATGCGTGGCCGGAGCCAATCTCACTAGAAAGACAGATCCTCTTCCTTTCGGAAAGAAAAAATTCACAAACTCTGCTTTCCACGCTTTTGAAGAGGGGAGCACAGAGGATGGAAGCACTCCAGAAAACACCCCGCGGAAGCGGGACAAACACACTTCCAGACCCAGCTCCTAACTGACCGACCGAGCGGTGCCTACTCTCGGAACTGGCCGCGCCGGGAGGAAGGACAGCCTCTGGAGAAGCGAGTGAAACGAGCCAGATCCGAGAGGCTGCTGGGCGACCAGGTCCAATCCTTCCTTTGCCTCCCCGCTGCTATCTCCGGGACCCCAAAGCAGGCAGAACTCACCACAGCCGGGTGACGGCCACCACCATAAAAGCGAATGGCACTGAATACTCGGAGGTAGCGCCGGAAAAGACGGCAGTGGCGCGCTGACGTCACTTCCGTTCTGAGCCTCGGGCCGGGCGGGGCTCTTGGACTGGAGTTTCAACCGGGTCAGACACAGAATTTCTATCCTAGTTTTTTCCCGGGTGGGTGCGGACAGGGCCTCGGGTTGGCTCGGACAGCGGGATGCAGAAACAAGTTCAGAGAAAAAGGCGTGGTTAGAACCGGGTCTCTGGACGGAACTGTGGGTTGGGGCACCTACTCGGGAGCGGTTTAGAGGTAGGACCCGGCCTAGCCCGAGGCTCAGGTGGCCAGATGGGCTGGAGGGCCGGGATGTGGCCTGGGACGTATCCCAGAAGATGCTCCTCCAAAGCTTTTCCCGGGCGGGCGCAGTGGTTCAAGCTTGAGTCCAAGAGTTCGAGGCTAGCCTGAGCAAAATAGGAAGCCCCTATTTCTTTTTTTTTTTTTTTTGAAACGGAGTCTAGCCCTGTTGCCCAGGCTGGAGTGCAATGGTGCGATCTTGGCTCACTGCAACCTCTGCCTCCCAGGGTCAAGCGATCCTCCTGCCTCAGCACCTCCCCACCCCCAGTAGCTGGGATTACAGGCACGCACCACCATGCCTGGCTAATTTTTGTATTTTTAGCAGTGATGGGGTTACGCCATGTTGGCCGCCCTCAGCTCACTGCAACCTCCGCTCCTAGGTTCAAGTGATTCTCCTGCCTCAGCCTCCCAAGTAGTTGGGATTACAGGTGCCTGCCACCACGCCCGGCTAATTTTTGTATTCAGTAGAGATGGGGTTTCTCCATGTTGGTCAGGCTGGTCTGGAACTCCCGACCTAAGGTGATCCGCCCGCCTCGGCCTCCCAAAGTGCTGGGATTATAGGCATGAGCCACCGCGCCTGGCTATTTTTGCATTTTTATAGGTCAGGATCTTCCTCTGTCGCACAAGCTGAAGTGCAGTGGCTCCATCATGGCTCAGTGAAACCTCCAATTCCTGGGCTCAAGCAATCTTTCCTCGAATTCTCCAATAGCTGGGACTGCAGGCTAGTGACACCACAGCAGGCTAATTTTTAAATTTTTCGTGGGGGGATGTCATACTATATTGCCCAGGCTGGTCGCGAAATCCTGAGCTCAAGCGATCCTCTCCTCAGCATCCCTAAGTGCTGGGATTGCAGGTATGAACCACCACACCCGACCCATTCTTAACATCTCTCAACAAACTGACCAAGAGCATGTAAAAAAAATCTACAGCTAACATTGTAGTGAAATACTGAAAACTATTCTGAACACAGGACTACAGCAACAATGCTCACTCTCAAGGATACTATCATGCATTGTAGTTACGACCACAAGCAGTGGCTCATGCCTGAGATCCTAACACTTTGTGAGGCCATGGCAGGAAGATCCCTTTGAGTTCAGGAGTTTGAGACCAGCGTGGGCAACATGGCAAAACCCTGAATCAATTAAAAAAAAAAATACAAAAACTAACCAGGCATGGTGATGCATGTCTATAGTCCCAGCTACTTTGGAGACTGACACAGGAGGCTCACTTGGGCCCCAGAGGACAGAGGTTGTAGCAAGCTGAGATCTCCATTGCACTCCAGCTAGGGCGGCAGAGTGAGGCCCTGTCTCCGGGGGAAAAAAAAAAAAAAGGAGGAACATTATCTACACTTTTTTTCTGCCATTATTTACAGACAACATAATTATCTAAGTGGGAGATCCAAAAGAATCTAAATTGTTACACATAAAGTGCAGGTTAGCAGGAATAGTGGGCTAAAAACTCAATATGCAAAAATAATTACCAGTGCAATGGCTCGATCTCGGCTCACCACAACCTCTGCCTCCTGGGTTCAGGCAATTCTCCTGCCTCAACCTCCTGAGTAGCTGGGATTACAGGCACGCGCCACCATGCCCAGCTAATGTTTTGTATTTTTAGTAGAGGCGGGGTTTCACCATGTTGACCAGGATGGTCTCGATCTCTTGACCTCGTGATCCACCCGCCTCGGCCTCCCAAAGTGCTGGGATTATAGGCGTGAGCCACCGCGCCCGGCCCTGTCTCCTTTTTTTTTGATGGAGTCTCACTGTGACACACAGTCTGGAATGCAGTGGCGAAATATTGACTTGCTGCAACCTCCACCTCCCTGGTTCAAGTGATTCTCCTGCCTCAGCCTCCTAAGTAGCTGGGATTACAGGTGTGTGCCACCACGCCCAGCTAGATTTTGTATTTTTTAAGTAGAGACAGGGCTTCGGCATGTTGGCCAGGCTGGTCTTGAACACCCGACCTCAGGTGATCTGCCCACCTCAGCATTCAGCATCCCAGTGTTGGGATTACAGGCGTGAGTCACCTTGAATGGCCACCTTGTCTCTTTTAACAGCAATAAAATAACTACAAATAAAGACAACAAAAATGTATGCAATGTCTCTTGGGAGAAATTTGTAAAATACTATTGGAAGAGGTTGAAGATGACCTAGATCAATGGATAGACTTTCCGTGTTGATAGATTAGAGGTTTCAATATAAAGACTTGAATTCTCCGTAATATAGAAAGTTAACATGTTTTCAATCAACATGTTTTGATGAAGAAACTGATCTTCTTATAATAAAACATATGTGTGTGGAAGTGCAAAAGGCCAGGAAAACCCCAAACGCTCCTGAAGAACCGTTGGCACTTACCCTATAGACATTAAGAAATAGTGTAATGGCCGGGCGCGGTGGCTCACGCCTGTAATCCCAGCACTTTGGGAGGCTGAGGCGGGTGGATCACGAGGTCAGGAGATCGAGACCATCCTGGTCAACATGGTGAAACCCCGTCTCTACTAAAAATACAAAAATTAGCTGGGCATGGTGGCGCGTGCCTGTAATCCCAGCTACTCAGGAGGCTGAGGCAGGAGAATTGCCTGAACCCAGGAGGCGGAGGTTGCGGTGAGCCGAGATCGCACCATTGCACTCCAGCCTGGGTAACAAGAGCGAAACTCCGTCTCAAAAAAAAAAAAAAAAAGAAATAGTGTAATACTGGTGTAGGAGTAAATAAATTAAACCAATAAATAGAACAGAAAGCCCCAAAATATACCCTTATGATTTTTTTTTTTTTTGAGATGGAGGGTCTTGCTCTGTCACCCAGGCTGGAATGCAGTGCCATGATTATCACTCACTGCATCGAGCCCCAGAGCTCAAGCCTTCTCTCATCTCAACCTTCTGAATAGCTAAAACTACTGGCCAACGTCCAGCTAATTTTTTAAAATTTTTTTGTAGAGACAGTGCCTCGCTATGTTGCACAGACTGGTCTCAAATTCCTGAGCTCAAGTGATTCTGACGCCTCAAAACAAAACAAAACAAAACAAAAAAAAACGAATTAGCCAGGGTGGAAGCACGCCCCTGTAGTCTCAGCTACTTGGGAGGCTGATGTGGGAGGACTGCTTGAGCCCAGGAGTTGGAGGCTACAGGAAGCTATGAATGCGCCGCTGCACTCCAGCCTGGGAGACAGGTGAGACCCTGTCTCAAAAAGAAAGAAAATAAAAGGCCATGCCTTCACTGCATCTCCCGACCAGCCTCTCCCTAGGGGAAGATGCCCATAGCAGCCGCCTGGACTGGCACAGCTCGGGAAGAACCGCGGCCCTATCGGGCGCAAGAGCTGCAGGAGATCTGGGAAGAGGCACTGCGATGGTTGGACGGTAGAAGGGTGGCTGGACCCATCCTTTTTACGCCTTCCCTGGCCCTCCAGATCTCCCTGGCCCTTCAGCCACCTGTGGACTGATCAGGACCCAGGAGTCAAGGCAGAAGAAACCACCCTCCACCGACTACCCGCGGACGCACACTTCCCCTTCCGATTAGGTGGCCAGAAAATGTGGATCCAGCAGGGCGCAGTGGCTCACGCCTGTAATCCCAGCACTTTGGGAGGCCGAGGTGGGTGGATCACGAGGTCAAGAGATCGAGACCATCCTGGTCAACATGGTGAAACCCCGTCTCTACTAAAAAAATACAAAAAATTGGCCGGGCGCGGTGGCTCAAGCCTGTAATCCCAGCACTTTGGGAGGCAGAGGCGGGTGGATCACGAGGTCAAGAGATCGAGACCATCCTGGTCAACATGGTGAAACCCTGTCTCTACTAAAAATACAAAAAATTAGCTGGGCATGGTGGCGTGTGCCTGTAATCCCAGCTACTCAGGAGGCTGAGGCAGGAGAATTGCCTGAACCCAGGAGGCGGAGGTTGCGGTGAGCCGAGATCGCGCCATTGCACTCCAGCCTGGGTAACAAGAGCGAAACTCCGTCTCAAAAAAAAAAAAAAAAAAGAAAATGTGGATCCCCAGGGATCCAGGAAAAGGAATGGCAGAATCTGAATAATTGAAAACAGCGGGTTCATTGTCTGTGGGCGGAGCTAAAGGCGGGGCAGGCATGGGGGCGTGGCCTCAGTTGAAGTCGGGCCCTCAAAGGGCAGTGGATGGGTAGGGCTAAGGCCAGGACCAGTGGGTGGAGTCAAGGACGGAGACCAGGCTTAGGTATGCTTTCGATTCTGGTTGGCCAGTCCTCAGGAAAACCCAAATAAAACTTTTTTTTTTTTTTTCTGCTGTTCTCTACCTTCCAGAGGCCCTAGGACAACAGAACTCAAAGGGATCTGCCAATCCACAAAGTGGGTCATACCTCCATTCATCCTGTTCCTTCTCTAGGCCCTTGTAAAGAGTTTAAAAGTTTCCTCTTAAATTGGTTGTATCTTTCCTCTAGGTTAACACTTAGACATTATATATAAATACATTTAATTTTGTGTTTCATTTCCCGATTGATTATTGTTGGAGAGTTCTGAGAGGAGGGACAGGCTCTGATTTAAATCACAGGTCTATGTCAGTGTCCAGGTGATACAACAGACGCCCAGCAAATAGTTCTTTTCACCTTCTCACTTTCTTTCTTTTCCTTCTTTCTTTTTTCTTTTCTTTCTTTTTTTGAGCCTGAGTCCCGCTCAGTCGCCCAGGCTGGGGTGCAATGACGCAATATCGGCTCACTGCAACCTCTGACTCCGGATTTAAGCAGTTCTCTTGCCTCAGCTTCCCGAGTAGCTGGGATTACAGGCGACCACCACGACTCCCGGGTAATTTTTTTTGTATTTTTAGTAGAGACAGAGTTTCTCCATGTTAGTCAGGCTGGTCTCGAACTCCTAACTTTAAGTGATCCGCCTGCCTCGGCCTCCCAAATTGCTGGTTTTACAGGCGTGAGCCACCGCGCCCGGCCCACCTTCCCACTTTCAAAGGATGCAGAAGTCTACAAATGTTAGCTGTTTCTTTTTATTGCTGTATAAGAATATAATGATTGGGCTGGGCGCGGTGGCTCACGCCTGTAATCCCAGCACTTTGGGAGGCCGAGGCGGGTGGATCACGAGGTCAA
>NW_022437017.1:2112070-2129022 GCF_009761245.1 Sapajus apella | reverse complement strand
AAAAAAAAAAAAAAAAAAAAAAAAAAAAGAATATAATGATTTACAAGGCAAATCAGGTGACATGCTGCTCTCTGCAGGAGACTCTGGGTATTACATGTCATCTCAATCAGCTGCTTTTTGTAACTTAAGTTTTATTTAATTAATTAATTATTTTTTGACACAGAGGCTCGCTCTGTTTGCCCAGGAGGCTTTGGGAGGGTGAGGTGGGTGGATCACGAAGTCAGGCATTCGAGACCAGACTGGACAACATGGGGAAACCTTATCTCTACTAATAATACAAAAAATTAGCCAGGGGTGGTGGCGGGCGCCTGTAATCCCAGCTACTCGGGAGGCTGAGGTAGGAGAATCACTTGAACCTGGGAGATGGAGGTTGCAGTGAGTTGAGATCACGCCACTGCATTCCAGCCCTGGTGACAATGCAAGACTCCGTCTTAAAAGAAAAAAAATCAACCCTGGACATTGGTAAAGAGAGGCTTCATTCAAAAGATTATTGTAAGAGGGAGAAAAAAACTATTGCAATAGGGGGAAAGGCTCTATTACAATAAAGAGAACACTCAGAACAAAATAACTGCAAATGTCTCAAAGATTTGACAGAAAGGGGCCTTTTTTTTTTTTTTTCTTTTTTTAGGGAGTAATAAACAAAGCTCAGGGAATGTTTGTGTTTAAGTAGGTGCTGTTCTGGATGTTCACATTACTTCCCACTAAAGTTTAGGGTCCTTGGAAAGATGAAGGAGGTTAACTGGATGTCTTTTTTGGCATGGTGTGGTGGCTCACACCTATAATCTCGGCAGTTTGGGAGGCCAAGGTGAAAGGCAGGAGCCTATATTCCCAAGTACTTGGAAGGCTGAGGCAGGAGAATCGCTTGAACCTGGGAGGCGGAGGTTGCAGTGAGCCTAGATCACGCCACCGCACTGCAGCCTGGGTGACAGAGTGAGGCTCTGTCTCAAAAAAACAAAACAAAAACCCTGAAACTGTGTCCCCGTGAAACACGTGCTCCTCATTCCTCCTTCCCTGAGACCCTGGCACCCACCATTCTACTTTCTGTCTGTATGAATCAGACGACCCAAGGGACCTTCTGTGAGTGGAATCATACAGTGTTTGTCCTTTTGTGTCTGGCTTATTTCACCGAGCATAATGTCCCCAAGTTTCTCCCATGTAGTCTAAGTCAGAATTTCCTTCCTGTTTAAGCTGAATAATATTCCATTGTAAGGCTGGACCACATTTTTGTTTATCTCATCTGCTGATGAACATTTTGCTTGGTTCTACTTCTTGGCTATTATGAATAATGGTGCTATAGACATGGGTGGTCAAATATGTTTTTGAGAGCCTGTTTTCCATTCTTTTAGATATATATCCTGAAGTGGGATTGCTAGATCATGTGATAATACCAATTTTAATTTTTTGAACCACCACCATACTGGTTTTCATAGCTGCTGCACAATTTTATGGTATCACTAACAGTGTACAGGTGCGGTGGCTCACACCTGTAATCCCAGCACTTTGGGAGGCTGAGACAGGTGGAACACCTGAAGTCAGGAGTTCAGGACCAGCCTGGCTACATGGTGAAACTCCATCTCTACTAAAAACACACACAAAAAATTAGCTGGGTGTGGTGGCATGCACTGTAGTTCCAGCTACTCAGGAGGCTGAGGAAAGAGAATTGCTTGAACACAGGAGGCAGACGTTGGAGGGAGAGGTGGATCTCGCCACTGCACTCTAGCCTGGGTGACAGAGCAAGAATCTGTCTCAAAAAAAAAAAAAAAAAAGTACAACACAATGTGTTAACAATGTTGATGAAACTCATCCTAAATTTGGTAATTGGGGTGGCTAATTGCTTTTATCCAAAGGAAAAAAAGTTCTTATATCTTTTTGGCAAGCAGGAAGTTTTAGCATAGAAGCAGGTGCCTAGGGAGATAGAAGTGTGCTATTGATGCAGGTAAGTGCCATCGGTGGGGATTCACCCAGGAAATAATTCAGCTGGGTATTACACAAGGATCTTTCATTGAACCAGAGTCACTCCTTCCAGAGTACAATTAAAACCTAGGCAGTGCCCAGAAGCAGCATTTTGTGCTGTTGGTTAGTTGTATCTATCCTACTTTTTTTTTTTTTTTTGAGACGGAGTTTTGCTCTTGTTACCTGGCTGGAGTGCAATGGCACGATCTTGGCTCACCGCAACCTCCGCCTCCCGGGTTCAGGCAATTCTCCTGCCCCAGCCTCCTGAGTAGCTGGGATTACAGGCACGCGCCACCATGCCCAGCTAATTTTTTGTATTTTTAGTAGAGACGGGGTTTCACCATGTTGACCAGGATGGTCTCGATCTCTTGACCTCGTGATCCACCCGCCTCGGCCTCCCAAAGTGCTGGGATTACAGGCTTGAGCCACCGCGCCCGGCTATCCTACTTTTAATTATATGCAAATTAAAGGGTATGCCATGCAGAACTTTCTAGAAAAGAGGCTGTAACTTCCAGGTTGTTGTTATGGAAATGAATGTTAACTTTCATGTTGTTGCCATGGTACTTATAAACTGTCATGGCACTGGTAGGAGTGTCTTACGCTAATGAGCAAGGAGGGCAATTAGAAATGTCTTTTGGTGCCATCTGCTGGTTGTGGCTGGTTTCTTCACTTTATCCTGTCGGGACCAGTCTCCTACCTCACTATGGTCTGAATGTTGTAGGTCGTGTGTGTCCTACACACACGAAGAAGCTTAATTGAATGCCTTTCTTAAGAGCCCTGGGTGCTGGGCTTGAAACCACCTTGGCAAAAATCATAACTGAGAAAATTATTACAGGGACAGAGATCTGACCAAACCAATTCCATATTGCTTTTAACCTCCACACTGTCCTTGTTCATTCCTGGACATAGGCCAAACTAACTTTGGGACGAACTTACTTTATAGTTTAACTTTGAAACAAAACCAATAACAATGCTTTCCCAAAACAAAATTCCTTTTGCCTGGAGACTAGACTGCCTTTGCAGGACTAACACATTAAGCTACAGATAAGAAATTATGGTTTAGGGGTCATGCAGCTGGAGGATGCAAGATTCTGAACCTCCTCAAATTGCTCCTGGAGAAAACATCACTATTGTAAAACCTAAGATCAATGCTTAAGATATTTTGCAGACCCTGTGTTTCGATGCACCAGCTGAGGCCACCTAGATGGATAAACTGCTTCATCTGGTCTTGTGGTTCCCACCCAGGAACCGACTCAGAGCAACAGGAGGACAGCTTCCACTCCCTCTGATTTCATCTTAGACTTGACCAATCAGCACTTCGCACTTTGAGACCCCCTACTCACCAAATTATCCTTAAAAACCCTGATCCCAGTCCAGGCTCGAGCTCAGAACATTGGGAGGCTAAGGCAGGTGGATCACCTGAGGTCAGGAGTTCGAGACCAACATGGTGAAACCCTGTCTCTACTAAAAAATACAAAAATTAGCTGAGTGTGGTGGCAGCCATCTGAAATCCCAGCTATGGGAGGCTGAGGCAGGAGAATCATTTGAACCCAGGAGGCAGAGGTTGTAGTGAGTGGAGATCACACCATTACACTCCAGCTTGGGTGACAAGAGTAAAACTCTGTCTCAGAAACAAACAAACAAACAAAAACCTGATCCCAGAGTTTTCAGGAAGACTGATCTGAATAATAGTAAAACTTTGGGTCCAGTGTGGTGGCTCATTCCTGTAATCCCAGCACTTTGGGAGGCCAAGGTGGGCAGATTGTGAAGTCAGGAGTTCCAGACCAGCCTAGCCAATATAGTGAAATCCCGTCTCTACTAAAAATACAAAAAAATTAGCCAGGTGTGGTGGGACTACATTTCTGTAGTCCCAGCCACTCAGGAGGCTGAGGCGGGAAAATTGGTTGAACCTGGGAGGCAGAGGTTGCAGTAAGCCAAGACCATGATATTGCACTCCAGCCTGGGTGACAGAGTGAGACTCCGTCTCAAAAACAAACAGAAACTTTGGTGACCTGTACAACAAAGCTGGTTCTGCATGAATGAAACTTTCTCTATTGCAATTTCCTATACTGATAAATCAACTGTAAGCAGTTACACTGTTACAAGTTTGGTAACTCATGCCTATAATCCTAGCACTTTGGGAGCCCATGGCGAGAGGATTAACTGAGACCAGGAGTTGGAGACCAGCAACATATTGACGTCCCATCTCTACAAAAAAAAAAAAAAAAAAAAAAATTAGCGGCCGGGCGCGGTGGCTCAAGCCTGTAATCCCAGCACTTTGGGAGGCCGAGGCGGGTGGATCACGAGGTCAAGAGATCGAGACCATCCTGGGCAACATGGTGAAACCCCATCTCTACTAAAAATACAAAACATTAGCTGGGCATGGTGGCTCATGCCTGTAGTCTCAGCTACTCAGGAGGTTGAGGCAGGAGAATTGCCTGAACCCAGGAGGCGGAGGTTGCGGTGAGCCGAGATCGCGCCATTGCACTCCAGCCTGGGTAACAAGAGTGAAACTCCGTCTCAAAAAAAAAAAAAAAAAAAAAAAAAAAATTAGCTGCCTGTGGTGGTGGGTGCCTGTAGTCCCAGCTACTCAGGAGGCTGAGGTGGAAGAATTGCTTGAGTCCAGGAATTTTAGACTAAAGTGTGCTATAATTGCGCCATTGCACACGAGTCTGGGTGAAAGAGCAAGATTTTCTCTAAAAAAAAGAAAGAAAATCCATCAGCAGATAGCTCTTGGATCTGCCTTCACTTTAGCCTCAGACCATTCCACAACTCCTCTGTTCTCCCCTCCTACCAACTCTTTTCTTTCTTTCTTTCTTCTCTTTCTTTTTCTCCCTCTCTCTCTCTCTCTTTCTTTTTTCTTTTCTTCTTTTCCGAGATGGAGTCTCACTCTGTTGCCCAGGCTGGAGTGCAGTGGCATGACCTTGGCTCACTGCAACCTCTGTCTCCTGGGTTCAAGCAATTCTTCTGCCTCAGCCTCCCAAGTAGCCAGAACTACAGGCACATGCCACCATGCCTGGCTAATTTTTGTATTCTTTTTTTTTTTTTTTTTGAGACAGAGTCTTGTTCTGTACCCAGGTGCCAGGCTGGAGTGCAGTGGCACAATCTCTAGCTCCTGGGTTCAAGCAGTTCTCCTGCCTCAGCCTCCTGAGTAGCTGGGACTACAGGCACACGCCACCATGCCCAGCTAATTTTTGTATATTTTTTTAGTAGAGACGGGGTTCCACCATGTTGGCCAGTATGGTCTCGATCTCTTGACCTCGTGATCCACCTGCCTCAGCCTCCCAAAGTGCTGGGATTACAGGCGTGAGCCACCGCACCTGGCCTACTTTTTGTATTTTTAATAGAGATGGGGTTTCATCATACTGGCCAGATTGGTCTTGAACTCCTGACCTCATGATCCACCTGCCTTGGCCTCCCAAAGTACTGGGATTATAGGCATGAGCCACCGCACCCAACCTCCTCCTACTAACTTTCAAACCACTTTCCCCTCATCAGGATTATTGCCTTAGCTTTCCAATATTAAAAGGTGAAAACTACCCAGAGTAATTTGCTCCAAGGGCAGGATCTATAGCGAGTACATGTTCTTATACAATCCAGGTTGTTTTAGGAACAATAAATAAAGTAGAAATCCTTCCTGGGCACAGTGGCTCATGCCTGGAACCCCAGCACCCGAGGGGACAAGAGCAGGTAGATGGCTTGGGTCCAAGAGTTCGAGACCAGCCGGGGCAAAATTCCCCAAAAAAAAAAAAAAAAAAAAAAAAAAACCAGGCATGGTAGTGTGTGCCTGTAGTCTCAGTTACTTGGGAAGCTGAGGTGGGAGGATTGCTTGAGCCTAGGTGAGGGAGGTTGCAGTGAGTAGAGATTGGGCCAGCCTGACGGAGAGAACAAGACTCTGTCTCAAAAAAAAAAAAAAAAAAAAAGGCCAGGCATGGTGGCTTACACCTGTAATCCCAGCACTTTGGGAGGCTGAAATGGCAGATCACCAAGTCAGGAGTTTGAGACCAGCCTGGCCAACATGGTGAAACCCCGTCTCTACTAAAAATACAAAAATTAGCCAGGTGTGGTGGCAGATGCCTGTAATCCCAGCTACTTGGGAGGCTGAGGAAGGAAAATTGCTTGAACCTGGGAGGTGGAGGTTGCAGTGAGCTGAGACTGTCATTGCATTCCACCCTGGGCAACAAAGCGAGACTCTGTCTCAAAAAAAAAAAAATTACTTAGGTTCTACTTTACTATGTTGCTTTGGGCAATTTAACTTCTCTGTGCCTCAGTTACCTCATCTCTACCTCCCTGGGTGGGCTGCTGATAGGAATCAATGCATGAAAAACTGAGCACAGTGCCTGACACATAAGAAGCACTCAATAGGGTGGGTGTGGTGGCTCACACCTGTAATCTTACCACTTTGGGAGGCTAAAGCAGGAAGACCACTTGAACCAAGGAGTTTGAGACCAACGTGGGCAACATGGTGAGACCACATCTCTACAAAATAATAATAATTCTTGTTTTCTTTTTTAATAATTCTTTTTTAAAATTAGCCAGGTGTGGTGGTCCACACCTGTATTCTCAGCTACTAGGGAGGCTGTGGTGGGAGGATTGCTTGAGCCCAGGAGTTCGAGGCTGCAGTGAGCTCTAGTCACGCCACTGCACTCCAGTCTGGGCGATGAAGTAAGACTATGTCTCAAAATAAATAAATAAAATAAATATAAAAAATAAAATAATAAACAATAAATGTCAGCTATTGTGATTATGGTTTGCCTTCATTAGAGGGCAGCCCTGAAACCCCCAGTCCCTTATCTGGGAGAAGGCAATAATCAGGGGCACAGAGATCTCAAAAGGAGAGCAGCTCTGTCTGATGTTCTATCACCCCATCACCCCTTGGGGCAAGGCCCATGTTAGAAATCATTAAGGCAGAATGAGTTCTCCATAGGCTGAGCCCAGGAGGAAGACACTGGTAACTGGCAGTGTACTGCAGCTCAGGAGAGCCAAATGCTGAATCTTCAATTATTTTGTGAGCCAGTTGTTAAATTGTTGGTAGCTTGAAACCAGCTGTGATGAGACTGTTTACACCATAGTAGTTGGCAAATGCCACAGATCAGGGCCTTCCTTCCCCACCTGCTAGCACTGCCTGTAAACACTTACCTGCTTCAAAATTAATGTCTGCTGGCCAGTCGTGGTGGCTCACACCTGTAATCCCAGCACTTTGAGAGGTCAAGGCAGGCAGATAAATTGAGGCCACGAGTTTGAGACCAGCCTGGCCAACATGTAAAATGCTGTCTCCTAAAAACACAAAAATTAGCCGGGTGTGGTGGCATGTGCCTGTAATCCCAGCTACTCAGGAGGCTGAGGCGGGCTGAGGCTTAAACCTGGGAGGCAGGGGTTGCAGTGAGCTGAGATCGCACCACTGCACTCCAGCCTGGGTGACAGAGTGAGACTCCATCTCCAAAAAACTAACAAAAACACTGAAATTAATGCCTGGTGCTCCCTTCCTACTGAAAAGGCAGGGAAGAGCAAGAAAGGGAGGAGAAAGCAGCTTTTTCCCCTGGAGTTGTTCCAGATTGGGGCATCAGCAGTGCACTTCCAGAACCACCTGCAGAGTCCAGCACAGTGCTGGTGTTGAGTCACCCATCATATTCTCCCAAACTGACCCCAGCTCTCCAGACACTTTGAGACTTCTCCAATCTCTATGTTTCTACCTGATTCAACCCAGCCCCCAGCTGTCCTGGGCTGGAGCTACTGGGGCTGGTCACAGCACTGGACAATCAGTCCCTGACTAGGGCCACATTAGGGGCACACTCATACCCTAGTCCTCATGTGGCCAGATGGAGAAGGAATTTCAGGTGAGGTGGCTCATGCCTGTAATCCCAGGACTTTGGGAGGCCAAGGCAGGAGAATCATTTGCACTCAGGAGTTATAGGCCAGCCTGGGCAAAACAGTGAGACCCCCATCACTAAAAAAATTAAAAATTAGCCAGGTGTGGTGACACAGTCCTGTGGTCCCAGATACTTGGCAGGCTGAAGTAGGATGGCTTGAGCCCAGGAGTTTGAGACCAGCCTGGGCAACATAAGGAGACCCCTGTCTCTATTTATGTATATATTTATTTATTTTTGAAACAGTTTCACTCTGTTGCCCAGGCTGGAATGCAGTGACGTGATCTCAGCTTTCTGCAACCTCCCCCTCCAGGGTTCAAGCAATTCTCCCACTTCAGCCTCCTGAGTAGCTGAGATTACAGGCATATGCCATCAGGTCTGGCTAATTTTTGTATTTTTAGTAGAGAAGGGGTTTCACCATGTTGGCCAGGCTGGTCTCTAACTCCTGACCTCAGGTGATCCTCCTGCCTCAGTGTACCAAAGTCCCAAGCATGAGACACTGTGCCCGGCCCCTGTCTCTATTAAAAAAAAAAAAAAAAAAAAAAAAAAGAGCGAGAGAGAGAGAGAGAGAGAAAGAGAGAGTGAGAGAAGGAATTTCTACTGCAACCCGCAACTCTGAGTGGGAAGAAGAGCATGGGAGAATCATCTCCAGCTCTTCTCTGATGAGTGAGCTTAGAATAAGAAACCAAGTGCACTCAGCTCAGCCCTCTTCTCCAACCTGGCGGTAACCACCAGAGGAGGCACCCTGGCCTGCTGAGCAGGTGGTGAGCCCACAGGACTGGGGCTTAGCCACACACAACGTTCATCTCACGGGTGGGTGCTCCCGATTACGGTCTGACACCTGCATCTTTCAAGTGGCTCAGGCTCAAAAGGCAGGAAAAGGAGTTGTTACTTACTGAACCCCTAAAACCTGAGCCATCTGCAAGGCCCTGCCCACTCTTGTTCCCCTTATCTCCTTTTGTTTATTTTTTTTGAGACAGGTTCTCACTCTGTTGCCCAGGCGGGAGTGCAGTGATCACAGCTCACTGAAACCTCTGAGTCCCAAGCTCAAGCGATCCCCCAACCTCAGCCTCCGGAATAGCTGGGATAGCAGGGAGTAGCTGGGTAGGTACATACCACCAGGGGGCCTGGCTAATTTTTTTTGTAGAGATGGGTTTTCACCATGTTGCCCAAGCTGGTCTCGAACTCCTGAACGCAGTGATTCACCTGCCTCAGATGCCCCAGGCTGGTCTTGAACTCCTGGGCTCAAGGGATCCAACCACCTTGGCTTCCTGAAGTGCTAGGATTACAGATGTGAGCCACCATGCCTGGCCTCAACCTCACTTTCAATGGCTCTTCCCTCTGCTCCTCTGCCACACCTCCTTTCTGTTTCTGGAAAATGCCAAGTTCATTCTTATCTTAGCAGTGTTGGCCTTTCCTCTTCTCCCCTAGCTCTTCTGATGTTTGCTTTTTTTTCCACCTTTCAGGTCTCAGCACAGTGGCCTGCCCTGCTCACTCAACCATGCAAGTGTGCCTCCATCATGTGACCCTGGTGTATTGTCCCAGAGTTTCCAAAATTAAAACGTGGTGGCTCGGCATGGTGGCTCATGCCTGTAATTCCAGCACTTTGGGAGGCTGAGGCAGGCGGATCACCGGCGGTCAGAAGTTTGAGTCTAACCTGGGCAATATGGCGAAACCCCATCTCTACTAAAAATACAAAAAATTAGCCAGGTGTAGTGGCAGGCACCTGTAATCCCAGCTACTTGGGAGGCTGAGGCAGAAGAATTAGTAGAACCCAGGAGGCAGAAGTTGCAGTGAGCCAAGATCAAAGCATTGCACTCCAGCTTAGGTGACAGAGACCCCGTCCCCCAAAAAAAATTAAAACATGGATCAGTTTACCTGTTTGTTGTCCTGTCTTCTCTATGAGATCTATGAGGGCAGGGTCTTGTCAGTTTGTTCATTGCTGTGGTCCCAGTTTCCCAGAACCTAGAACAGTGCCTGCAAAATAGGTGGAGCTCAAGAAACACTGGTTGAATAAATAAACTGAATACTTCTTGGGAAAAAAAAAATTTTTATTTAATAGAAAAATAATATATGTTTTGGAAAATACAGCATACAAAATACAGAAAATAGAATTGAGAACTTTTATAAGCATTTCAATCATCGAATCGTGAATCTCCGTTGCCCTGTCTCTTCAGCAAGTCTTCGTGTGTGTAGATATATAAATGGTATATAGGCGTGTGGGTATGCATGCATAGACAGTCCTTCTTGGGTACTCTTAAGGGGGCCCATTGGGTGCCCGTAAATCTTTTTTTTTTTTTATTTTTAAAAAGATGGGGTTTCACCATGATGGCCAGGCTGGTCTTGAACTCCTGACCTCAGGTGATCCACCCACCTCGGCCTCCCAAAGTGCTAGGATTACAGGCGTGAGCCACCACATCCGGCAGGTGCCTGTAAATCTTAACCTCACCCCTTCTTCATCCATCCTGTTCCTGAGGACGACCCTGAAGGTGACTCTTCATTGAGAGCCTCTGGTGGCTGAGAGCTTTTAGAGTAAGGCTTTACAATGTAATTATGAGGTAGCTGTGATTGTCCTTATTTCAGGATGTGTAGGCTTCCGAGAGGCTGATGATATGACCAAGGCCATACAGCTGGCAAACAGTGATTCCAATGGTCTAGAAGTCCCTGGGCCTCTGTCCTCTAAACCTGGGGCTTTCAGTTTCCTCAAGTCTGATTATCTGCCCTCTTCAAAGTGCTGCTCAGAGGGGCTGGGGCTCAACAATGAAAGCTGGCATGGGTCCTAGAAACGGTGGAGCAGTTACATCCACCAGTCCATGGACTCTTTGGGGCAAGCCCTGACGATGACCATACAGTGGGGCAGCCCCTTACACAGGATCTTCTCAGCCTCCTGACCCTCCCACCCCAGCCCCTGCAGCTCAAGCACTCTGAGCTTGGGCATGGTGAGGCAGGAGGAGAGGATTTCAGTGGGGGTGGGCATTTCTGGGGTGACAAGAGGACCCTGCAGGCACAGACTCTCCAGGGCCGGCATCCCCTCCAGGACAGCCAGACCAGGGGCAGAGAGGCCCCTCACGGTCAGCCGGATCTTCCGCACATCCCGGAGGTGGCGGCTGATGGCCAGTAGGGTGCTGTCAGCAGACAGGGTGCAGCCCACCACCTCGAGCCTCTGCAGGTAGCTGAGCTCCTGCAGGCTGGCATCCAGCCCTGTCTCGGTTACACGGTAGGTACCACCCAGCACCAGTGAACGCAAGGCCTGGAAGCGCGTCAGGCCCTGCAGGTGCTCGTCACGGAAGGCAGGGACGCGGTCCAGCACGATGCATTCGAGCAGTGGCAGCACGGTGGGGTCCTGCTGCTTGAGGAGCCAGGCCATGGAGATCTCACAGCTGTGCAGCTCCAGGGTCCTCAGGGTGCTAGGCAGGCTGGTGATGGGCACCATGCTCAAGTCGGCCACGTGCAGGCAGAGCCGTTGCAGGTTGGGGCACTTCTGGCCCAGGGCTCTCAACAGGGCAGGGGACAACTGGGGGGCCTGGGAGCCGGAGAACAGGTAGCCACCCATCCGCAGGGAATGGAGCCGGGATCCCATGTACCTTCGAAGGAGGTGCCACATGACTTTAGGTCGCATCTGTAAGAGCCAGAGATTAGGGTGACAGGGAGAGGTATGGAGCTTCCAAGGCCCCTGCCGGGCTGAAGACAGACATCCCTGGGGTGGAGGATTCTGGTGCCTTGCTGGGCTTCTGCCCTTCCCTAGACAGTCTCCTCCCCAGGTTCAACAAGGCAGTTTCAGTGCATCATCTTGCCTGCTAGGGCTTTGAACAAATCTTTTTTTTTTTTTTTGGAGGCAGGGTCTTGCTCTGTCACCCAGGTTGGTGTGCAGTGATGAGATGACGGCTCACTGCAGCCTGGACCTCCTGGGCTCAAGTGATTCTCCCACTTCAGCTTCCCAAGTGGCTGGGACTACTGACACATGCCCAGCTAATTTTTATTATTTTTAGTAGAGACGAGGTCTTGATATGTTGCCCAGGCTAGTCTCCAACTTCTGGATTCAAGTGATCCTCCTGCCTCAGCCCTCAAAGTGCTAGATCTGCAGGCGTGAGTCACTGCACTCAGCCACTTAGAATAATTCTGGTGGGGCAAAGAGAAATACTAACAGAATCTATCTTTAGCAATACAGTTTCTTATTGTTTTTCTGGACTAAGAAAGAAAGCAAAGCAACCCACTGATATTTTACCCCTTTCTTTTTTTTTTTTTTTTTTTTTTTCTGAGATGGAGTCTCACTTTGTCACCCAGGCTGGAGTGCAGTGGCACGATCTCAGTTCACTACAACCTCCACACCCTGGAGTTCAAGCGATTCTCCTGCCTCAGCTTTCTGTGTAGCAGGGATTATAGGTGCCTGCCACTGTGCCTGGCTAATTTTTTTGTATTTTTAGTAGAGACGGGGTTTCACCATCTTGGTCAGGCTGGTCTTGAACTCCTGACCTCGTGATCCACCCACCTTGGCCTCCCAAAGTGCTGGATTACAGGTGTGAGCCAACGTGCCCAGCCTGTTTACCCCTTTCTTAATGATTACCAGTAGAAATAAGCAACACAAAATAAAAATTTTAAAAGGTGAAAACTACCCAGAGTAAATTAAGTCTACGCTAAAAAAAAACAAAACAACAAATAAAAAGGCCGGGCATGATGGCTCACACTTGTAATCCCAGCACTTTGAGAGGCTGAGGTGGGTGGGTTGCCTGAGCTCAGGAGTTCAAGACCACCCTGGGCAAAATGGCAAAAACCCTGTCTCTACTAAAAACAAATAAAAGCCAGGCATTACAGGCTCATTACGCCTGTAATCCCAGTACTTTGGAAGGCTGAGGCAAGTGGATCACTTGAAGTCAGGAGTTCAAGACCAGCCTGTCCAACACGGTGAAACCCCATCTCTACTTAAAATATAAAAATTAGCTGGGTGTGGTGGGAGCCTGAAATCCCAGCTACTTGGGAGGCTGAGGCAGGAGAACTGATTGAATCTGGGAAGCAGAGATTGCAGTGAGCCAAGATTGCATTCCAGCTTGGGTGACAAGAATGAAACTCCGTCTCAAAAAATAAATTAAAAAAATATAAATAAAAGTAATATCCAGGCACAGTGGCGGCATGAGAACCACCTCTGGGAAGCAGTGGCTGCAGTGAGCTGAGATCACACCACTGCACTCCTGCCTGGGCAACAGGGTGAGACTCTCAAAAAAAAAAAAAAAAAAAAAATCACGGCCAAGCACAGTGGCTCACACCTGTAATCCCAGCACTTTGGGAGGCTGAGGCAAGTGGATCACCTGAGGTCAGGAGTTCAAGACTAGCCTGACCAACAAGGAGAAACCCCATTTCTACTAAAAATACAAAATTAGCTCGGCATGGTGGTGCATGCCTGTGATCCCAGCTACTCGGAAGGTTGAGGCAGGAAAATCACTTGAACCCGGGAGGTGGAGGTTGCAGTGAGCTGAGATCATACCATTGCACCAGACTGGGCAACAAGAATGCAGTGAAACTTTGTCTCAAAAAAAAAAAAAAAAAGGAAAAATAATCACAACCTGGTACAGTGAAAGCTGCAAAAATCAACCCTGGGAAGTCAATAGGGAAAAAAATAAATATATATATATAATTGATAGCACTGGGCTTATCATTATCAGTATATTTTATCTTAAAAAGAAAAAATTAGCAGGCTTACATCTGCCTTTTATTGCTGGATTTCTCTACTAGGCATCATAGGGTCTAACAGAAAAAGGAAAATTGTCTAATAACATATTCTTCATGTGTGCTTACAAAGGTGTTTCTACATCAAACTCTTTCATTCACTGAAAGAAAACAGCTTATGATCAATCCTTAAGAAAGCATGCTTACATCTGCCTTTTATACATACATATATAAACCTGTGTAATATGAACTGTATCAGTCTGTTTTCACGCTGCTGATAAAGACATACCTGAGACTTGGAAGAAAAAGAGGTTTAATTGGACTTACAGTTCCACATGGCGGGGGAGACCTCAAAATCATGGTGGAATACGAAAGGCGGCAGCAAGAGAAAATGAGAAAGAAGGCTGGGCATGGTGGCTCACGCCTGTAATCCCAGCACTTTGGGACACCGAGGTAGGTGGATCACAAGGTCAGGAGATCGAGACTGTCCTGGTCAACATGGTGAAACCCTGTCTCTACTAAAATACAAAAAATTAGCCGAGTGTGGTGGCACACCTGTAGTCCCACCTACTCAGGAGGCTGAGGCAGGGGAATCACTTGAACCTGGGAGGCATAGGTTGCAGTGAGCCAAGATCATGCCACTGCACTCCAGCCTCAAAAAAGAGCAAGACTCCGTCTCAAAAAAACGAAAAAGGAAAAGAAAAGAAAATGAGAAAGAA
Source organism: Sapajus apella (assembly GCF_009761245.1). Classification (NCBI taxonomy): domain Eukaryota; kingdom Metazoa; phylum Chordata; class Mammalia; order Primates; family Cebidae; genus Sapajus; species Sapajus apella. The sequence goes on along the minus strand of NW_022437017.1, from coordinate 2,114,822 downwards.
GTGAAAGTGGAAACTCCTGATAAACCCATCAGATCTCATGAGATTCACTATCACAAGAATAGCATGAGAAAGACCAGCCCCCGAGATTCCATTACCTCCCCCTGGGTCCCTCTCACAACATGTGGTAATTCTGGGAGACACAATTCAAGTTGAGATTTGGGTGGAGACACAGCCAAACTATATCATCCCACCCCTGGCCCCTCCACATCTCATGTCCTCACATTTCACAACCAATCATGCCTTTCCAATAGTCCGCAAGGTCTTAACTCATTTCAGCATTAACCCAAAAGTCCACAGTCCAAAGTCTCATCTGAGACAAGACAAGTCCCTTCCACTTATGAGCCTATGAAATGAAAAGCTAGCTAGTTACTTCCTAGATACAATGGGGGGTACAGGTATTGGGTAAATACAGCCATTCCAAATGGAAGAAATTGGTCAAAACAAAAGAGTTACAGGGCTAATGCAAGTCTGAAATCCAGCAGGGCAGCCAAATTTTAAAGCTCTAAAATGATCTCCTTTGATTCCAGGTCCCATATCCAGGTCATGCTGATGCAAGAGGTGGGTTCCCACGGCCTACCCCTTGTGGCTTTACAGGGTACAGTCTCCCTCCCAGCTGCTTTCACAGGCTGGTGTTGAGTGTCTGAAGCTTTTCCAGATGCATGGTGCAAGCTGTGGGTGAATCTACCTTTCTGGAGGCTGGAGGACAGTGGCCCTCTTCTCACAGCTCTAAGCAGTATCCAGTAGGCACTAGGCAGGGCCCCAACAGGGACTGTCGGGGGGGGGTCTGACTCCACATTTCCCTTCCACACTGCCCTAGCAGAAGTTCTCCATGAGGGCTGCACCCCTGTAGCAAACTTTTGCCTGAACATTCAGGCATTTCCATACATCTGAAATCTAGGCAGAGGTTCCCAAATCTCAATTCTTTTTTTTTTTTTTGACAGAGTTTTGCTGTTGTCACCCAGGCTGAAGTGCAATGGCACAATCTCGAGTCACTGCAATCTCTACCTCCTGAGTTCAAGCAATTCTCCTGCCTCAGCCTCCTGAGTACCTGGGATTATAAGCATGTGCCACCAAGCATTTTTTGCATTTTTAGTAGAGATGGGGTTTCCCCATGTTGGCCAGGCTTGTCTCGAACTCTTGACCTCAAGTGATCTGTCCACCTTGGCCTCCCAAAGTGCTGGGATTACAGGTGTGAGCCACCGCGCTCAGCCCCAAACCTCAGTTCTTGACTTCTGTACACCAGCAGGCTCAAGGCCACGTGGAATATGCCAAGGCTTGGGGCTTCCACCCTCTGAAGCCATAGCCCAAGGTATATGTTGGCCCCTTTTAGCCACGGCTGGAGCGGCTGGGACACAAGGCACCAAGTTCCCTGCTGCATGCAGCAGGGGAACCTGGGCCCAGCCCATGAAACCATTTTTTCCTCCTGGGCTTCCAGGCTTATGATGGGAGGGGCTGCTGTGAAGGTCTCTGACATGGCCTGGAGACATTTTCCCCATGGTCCATTAGGCTCCTTGCAACCTATGCAAATTCCTGTAGCCAGCTTAAATTTTCCCCCAGAAAATAGGTTTTTCTTTTCTATCACATAGTCAGGCTGCAAATTTTCCAAACTTTTCTGTGTAGGGTGACAGCCCCCAAACACCACCCACAGGGTACCCTGAGTTCAGTAGTGACAAAGAAATGAGAAAAAGACAGGTTAAGAATGCATAAAGTGGGACCGGGCGCCAGGAACAATAAACTGCAAAACTGGAGGCTGCAAAGGCCCCGAGCTTTGGTTTTCCACAGTATTTATTGAATGCAATCACTTTATAGTGCAGATGGTGGGGTGAATTGGTGAAAGGGAGGCTATGCGTCAAACACAAGATTGATAGCAGTGGCAGTTTATTCGAGTTTCTCAAGAGCTAAAAGCATATGCTTATCTATAGACAATGCAGCTGGTGAGAGCAGGCTTAGCAAGGAGCCTACATGCCTGGTTGCATTCCAGTGCTTCAAGGGAGTGTTATATCCTTGGGTACTATGTTTAAAATATCAGAGTTTAGGTCGCTCTGTACCTGGGAACATGCTGGCAACAGAGCGGCCTTCCTCCCCAGAGGCCTTCTGTGGCCTTCTACAGTTTATTGCTCATGAATTCTTTTATATCTTACAGGTATTGATCGACTTACGACCTATGCAACTTATGACCATTTGACTTTACGACCACAATCGCGAGGCACGACTGCTCCGCGTCTGGCAGCGCAAACGTTGCCCAGCTGGGCGTACGACAGTGCGGACCAGCTTCCAGCAGCACTACCATCTCCGCGTGCACCATTTCAACTGTTATCACAGACTAGGTACAGCAATTTGTGTTTTGTGTCTTGGATATTTTTCATCAAACCCCTCACAAGATGTCTACCAAGAGGAAATTGTCTTTGTCTACGCATCAGCCTGCCAAGAAGGAAAGAAAGGCCATCGATCTCGACATGAAAATGAAGGTAATTGGCCGGGCGCGGTGGCTCAAGCCTGTAATCCCAGCACTTTGGGAGGCCGAGGAGGGTGGATCACGAGGTCAAGAGATCGAGACCATCCTGGTCAACATGGTGAAACCCCATCTCTACTAAAAATACAAAACATTAGCTGGGCATGGTGGCGCGTGCCTGTAATCCCAGCTACTCAGGAGGCTGAGGCAGGAGAATTGCGTGAACCCAGGAAGCGGAGGTTGTGGTGAGCCAAGATCGCGCCATTGCACTCCAGCCTGGGTAACAAGAGCGAAACTCCG
>NW_022437017.1:2013907-2111970 GCF_009761245.1 Sapajus apella | reverse complement strand
CCAAAAAAAAAAAAAAAAAAAAAAAGAAAAGAAAATGAAGGTAATTAAGCAGTACGAAGGAGGAAAGAAAGTGAATGTGATTGCACGTGATATGAAGTTATCACATTGACTGTGTCGACGATTTTGAAAGATAAAGAATTCGTGAAGCTGTGAAAGGTTCTGCACCCATGCGATCAACAGTTATAACAAAGCAACGAAGCGAGCCCATCCACGAAATGGAGAAATTGCTATATATTTGGATGGAAGATCAAATTCAAAAACGGCCAATAAAATGTTTCGAACATGTTTATATATTTTGATATGTATTGCAATTGGGAAAATGTTTCCTATGGTATTTTTTACACCTGTATTTTGTATTTTTGTATGCACCTGTATTTTGTAATTTTGTATGTTTTGCAAATATTAAACCAGTTGTACTGGTAATGCAGTGTTTTACTTAAACCTGACGAATGTAAAAATAAGAAACAAAATGGTGTAGAGATGATACAAATGGCATAAAATGAACAAAGAAAATTATGATATATAACAATAATGAAAGAAAATTATGATAAAATATGACTTAAAGATTTTTATAACATCATTTCACAGTACTGTACATATAGCCTACTCAACTTACGACCAAATCGTGTTACGACCGGTCCGTCAGAACCTATTGTGGTCGTAAGTCGAGCACTAGCTGTACTTATAACCAGTTTATGTAGGCACACTGTAAACTCTTCCCCCATTACTGCTTCCCCCAACATTTCTGCTCTGTTTCCCTTTTAAAACTGAATGCCTTTAACAGTACCCAAGTCACTTCTTGAATGCTTTGCTGCTTAGAAATTTCTTCCACCAGAGGCCAGGCGCAGTGACCCATGCCTGTAATCCCAGCACTTTGGGAGGCTGAGGCAGTCGGATCACCTGAAGTCAGAAGTTCAAGACCAGGCTGGCCAACATGGTGAAACCCTGTGTCTACTAAAATACAAAAAATAGCCAGGTATGATGGCAGGTACCTGTAATCCCAGCTACTCAGGAGCCTGAGACAGGAGAATCGCTTGAACCAGGGAGACAGTGGTTGCAGTGAGCCGAGATCACATCACTGCATTCTAGCCTGGGTGGCTGAGTGAGACTGTCTCAAAAAAAAAAAAAAAAAAAAGAAATTTCTTCCACCAGATACCCTAAATCATCTTTCTGAAGTTAAAAGTTTCACAAATCTCTAGGGTCGAGGCAAAATGCCATCAGTCTCTTTGCTAAAACATAACAAGGGTCACCTTTACTCCAGTTCCCAACAAGTTGTTGTCTTCATCTGAGACCACCTTAGCCTGGACATTTTCATCCATATTGCTATCAGCATTTTGGGCAAAGCCATTCAAGAAGTCTCTAGGAAGTTCTAAACGTTCCCACATTTTTCTGTCTTCTTCTGAGCCCTCCAAAATGTTTCAACCTCTGACTGTTACCCAGTTCCAAAGTTGATTCCACATTTTTGGGTATCTTTTCAGCAATACCCCACTCTACTGGTACCAATTTACTGTATTAATCTGTTATCACACTGCTGATAAAGACATACCTGAGACTGGGAAGAAAAAGAGGTCTTTAAGTGGACTTACAGTTCCACATGGCTGGGGCAATCTCAAAATCATGGCAGGAGGTGAAAGGCACTTCTTACATGGTGGCGGCAAGAGAAAATGAGAAAGAAACAAAAGCAAAACCTCTGATAAACCCATCAGATCTTGTGAAACTTACTATCACAAGAATAGCATCGAAGGGGCGAGATCCCATAAGTGCCATGGCAGGAGCCAAGGGCCTCAGCCTGTTTGGATATCAATAATGAAGAAGAAAGTAACCAGAGATATAACCGTGGTAGTTATTAGTTATTCATAGGTGATCTTAGTTATTCATAGGTAATCTTAATTCTTTTACTAATGCCTCCCAGGTCAGAAGTGTGAACCTGGGGCGACATTGTGAAATGAATGACTCTAAGGCAAGACGCTTTAAGCCCTCTGTCATGCCTGCCTAAGGGCTGCTGGAGGGTGCCTTGGCTGAGTGGCAGTGCCAGTGCTGGGAAAGTGCCTGCAGTTTAGTCAGCTAGGGAAGAAGACGTCCAAAATAGCTCCTGTGGTGGGCCTTATGCTGTCAGGTAGGCCCGCAGACATCTGGGGGCTTAACTGTCTCTATATGATGCTGTGCTTCAGTGGTTCCATGTCCACTCTCATGTTCCGCTTCTGGTTCCTTTTTTTCTTAGAAGAAATAATCAGTAAAAGTAATATAAACCTTACTGTCTTTATTTATTTATTTTTTTGAGACAAAGTCTTGTTCTGTTGCCCAGGCTGGAGTGCAGTGGCACAACCTTGGCTCACTGCAACCCCTGCATCCCAGGTTCAAGCAATTCCCCTGACTCAGCCTCCTCAGTAGCTGAGATTACAGGTGCGTGCCACCACGCCTGGCTAATTTTTTTGCATTTTAGTAGAGAGGGGGTTTCACCATGTTGGCCAGGATGGTCTCGATCTCCTGACTTTGTGATCCACCTGCCTCGGCCTCCCAAAGTGTTGGGATTACAAGCATGAGCCACTGCCCCCGGCCTGTTCTTTCTTAACAAGTATGGAAAAGTGCTGATGCATTATGCTCCTTACCTCATCTTGGCTACCTGAAAGTCTTGAGCCCCTACCTGTAAGATATGTGATGTACTTGACCCTATCACTGCCATGCCCTATTCACCCTGCCCCCAGTTGTAGACCACCAAGGCCACGCCCTACCTGCGCCCTACCTACCCTGCCCACAGATTTGCAACTCAATAAAAGTGAGAGCGTCCAGGCATTCGGGGCTACTGCCAGACTCTGCCCTTTGGGTGGGAGTGGACCACAGGGCCCAAACTCTCTTTTCTCTATCTCTGTGTGTTGTGTCTTTTATTTCTACAATTTCTCACCTCCGCACCAGCAGGGAGGGGCTCACAGAACCCTGTAGGGCTGGACCCTACATAGCACGAGAAAGACAGGCCCTCATGATTCAATTACTTCCCTCTGGGTCCCTCCCACAACATGTGGGAATTCTGGGAGATACAATTCAAGTTGAGATTTGGGTGGGGACACAGTCAAACCATATTATGAACTAAGAGAGAAAGAAACATGTTCTAATGAATCTTTTCAGGAGGCTGAGGCAGAAAGATCACATGAGCCCAGGAGACTGAGGCTGCAGTGAGCTATGATTTTGCCACTATACCCCACAGCCTGGGTGACAGCGTGAGATCCCATCTCAAAAAAATAAATTAGAAAAACATAAACTGCAGAGCATAAATGTTATGGGCTACTTTTGACAGAGGAATCAAATCTTCCTGGCCAAATTTAGACTTGTGTAGGTTAGAGAAATTGACTAACATAGTGGCCACGGGTAACTCACAAGGGTAGCAGTTAAAGTTGATAAAATTTTAAATGCATACAAAACCAACGTATAAATCAACTTTTCCTCACAAAACCAACAACTGAGAATACTCTTTAAGTTTCGTAATATCAGGCCAGGTTCTGTGGCTCATACCTATAATCCCAGCTCTTTAGGAGACTGTAGGGGAACAACTTGAGACCAGGAGTCCGAGATCATCCTAGATAACATAGCAAGACTCTCCTTAAGAAAAGAACCTCAAAAACAATGTTGTATGAAAGGGAGTTACAGATGGATATATACAGGAAAATAGTCTAAATAGTAGAATACTATCTAAAGAGTAGAACAGCATTCTCGAAGTTTAGAAACACATCAATAATACTGTAATTGTTTACGGACACACACATATGAAGGTAAAAGGAAAGGTGCAAATCCACTTTACAATAGCAGTTATCTATGAAGACGATTTCAGAAAGGGCAACAAATATATCTATCAATGTTTTGGGCCAGTTGCAGTGGCTCATGCCTGTAATCTGAGCACTTTGGGAGGCTAAGTTGGGAGGATTACTTGAGCCCAGGAGTTCGAGACCAGACTGGGCAACATAGTGAGACTATGTCTCCACAAAATATAAAAAAATTAGCGGGTGTAGTGGTTAGTGCCTATGGTCCCAGCTACTCGGGAGGCTGACACCAGAGGATCGCTTGAGCTTGGGAGGTCGAGGATGCAATCGCACCACTGCCCTCGAGCTTGCGCAGCAGAGCGAGACCCTGTCTCAAAAACAATACAAAACAAAAATTTGGCAGGGTGCGGTGCCTCACGCCTGTAATCCCAGCACTTTGGGAGGCCAAGGCGGGCAGGTCACGAGGTCAGGAGTTTGAGACCAGCTTGGCCAATATGGTGAAACCCCGTCTATACAAAAAATACAAAAATTAACCTGGCGGTGGAGGCGCGCGCCTGTAGTCCCAGCTACTCCCGAGGCTGAGGCAGGAGAATTGCTTTGAACCCAGGAGGCGGAGGTTGCGGTGAGCCGAGATCGCGCCACTGCACTCCAGCCTGGGCGACGGAGTGAGATTCCATCTCAGAAACAACAACAACAACAACAACAAAAGCCCCCAAAAAACCCCACTTGATAACATAGTAATTAATTAGCATTTATCGAATGATAAATATGTGCCAGACTGTTCTAAGCCCTTTCCCTGCATGATCTCAGTGAAGTCCCACAATATTATCCCCATTGCAGGGATGCAGAAATTGAGGCCCTGAGGTCGAAGAGGAGGAGGTTAGAGATGATGCTGGGATGGGCCCCGGACCGTCTGACTCTAAATCCCCAACCTGGGCCCCGATACACTGTCCTAGGGTGGGAGAGGTGGTCTTCAGGGTCCGGGCACCGCAACTGCGGCCCAGGCCCGACAGGCCAGCCCCGCGTACCGTGTAGAGCGTCAGGTCAACATGTCGCCACAGCCACCGGTCGTCCACCAGCCTCTTCCAGCGGTGACAGACCCTGCAGGAGGGGACCCATGGTTAGAACGACCCCAGCCCCGGGCCACATCCACATCTCCAGGTGCCAGGTCCACCCTCCGCCCGGCCCTTCCCCCCAGCACCTGGAGATGCGAATCCGGTCCCGTACCGGGAGGTAAGAGAAGATTTCGAGCAGGACCGAGTCCGGCAGTTCGACCAAAGTCGCCATGATCCCGCCAACGCGCACTTCCGCTTCCGGTTAAGGAGACCCAAGGGGTCCTCCTGAGGGCACCGAGGTGAGGTTGACAAGGCGGCGGCCGCGACCTCCCCGTAACCCTCTGAGAAATTTGACTTTCCTCTCGCTGGGAAGTGTTTGGGTCCCAGGGCAGGACCAGCCGCATTCGCGAATGCGGACCGGCTCCAGCTGCGAATGGGGACCAGAACCCAGCCTGGAAAGCGTGGCTGAGGCAGTGAGAGGCCTGGGGGACGTGGCCGAGGCGTGATTTGGCCCGAATTGGGAACTAAGACCAAGTCTGGAAGGCGGGCCTGGAGTGAGGCAAAGCTCTGGGGCGGAGCTAGAGACTAGGACTAAGTTCGGAAGGCGTGGCTGGGGTGGTGGAAGGATGGAGGCTGGGTTTGAGACGAGAACCAAGCCCGGAAGGCGTGGCTGGGGCGGGCGAGGCCCAGGGGCGGGACTAGAGATGAGAACCCAGCCTGGAAGGTGTGGCTGGAGTGGGGCGAGGCCCGAGGGCGGGGCCAGAGAAAAATGACCAAATCCGGAAGACGTGGCTGGAGGGTGCGAGGCCCCATTTTCCTCTTTCAGCAGCACTCCTCAACCCTTTCCTAACTCCTCACCCCACAGCTCAGCACCAAGACCCTGTGCTCGGGCGAACTTTGAATCAAGCACTGAGAAATTAGAACTTTTTTTTTTTTTTTTTTGAGACGGAGTTTTGCTCTTGTTACCCAGGCTGGAGTGCAATGGCGCGATCTCGGCTCACCGCAACCTCCGCCTCCTAGGTTCAGGCAATTCTCCTGCCTCAGCCTCCTGAGTAGCTGGGATTACAGGCACGCACCACCATGCCCAGCTAATTTTTTGTATTTTTAGTAGAGACGGGGTTTCACCATGTTGGCCAGGATGGTCTCGATCTCTTGACCTCGTGATCCACCCACCTCGGCCTCCCAAAGTGCTGGGATTACAGGCTTGAGCCACCGCGCCCGGCCAGAACCTCTTTTAAAAAAAGAACATATCCTTGTCCACCCCCGCTGATTACAAAAGTAACATATGTTCAATGTCGGAAATCTGGAAAAACACCACTAAGAGGGAAAATAAGGCCGGGTGTGGTGGCTCATGCCTGTAATTCCAGCACTTTGGAGGGATCACTTGAGGCCAGGAGTTTGAGGCCAGCCTGGGCAACATAGTGAGGCCGTGCCTCTCCTAAAAGTAAAAAAATCAGCCACGCGTGGTGGTGCATGCCTGAAGTCCTAGCTACTTGGAAGGCTAAGGCAGGAAGATCTCGAGTCCAGAAGTTGGAGGCTGCAGTGAGCTATGATCATGCCACTGCACTCCAGCCTGTGACAGAGTAAGATACTGACTCGAATGAGACTCTCAGTAATCCTGCCAGACAGTGGTAAGTATAGTAAATGCTTGTGTGACCCAATATTTCTTTGTTTTTAAATGAAGTCTCACTATGTTACGCAGGCTGGAGTGCAGTGGTGCGACCTCAGTTCACTGCAACCTCTGCCTCCCAGGTTCAGGCAATTCTCCTGCTTCCGCCTCCCAAATAGCTGGCATTACAGACACCCACCACCATGCCCAGCTAATTTTTGTATTTTTAATAGAGATGAGGTTTCACCAATTGGCCAGGCTGGTCTCGAACTCTTGATCTCAAGTGATCCGCCCGACTTGGTCTCCCAAAGTGCTGGGATTACAAGTGTGAGTCACTGTGCCTGGCTGTGACCCAGTATTTCTAAGAGAATGCAAAGATATGCTGCTTCTAAACTTCCTCAGGCACATCAGCCCCCTTAGCTCACTTTTGACCTTCCAATCTGTTTCATCCTGGCTAGAGTCTCCCCAAAAGCAGAGGCAGGGGGGTTCCCACAAAAGAACTCAAATCATCCCAAGATGGGGCCAGTGAGAATTTCAAGGAAACACTAATTATCAGAGCAATCAGTCCAAAGCATTTATTAGGGAAACTTACAGAGTGCCCCAACAATCATCCAGACAGACAGGAAAGAAAAGGAGTATTCTACCGAGCTTACAGCTGTGGCTAGGGGGTCAGGACATGGAGTTTAGATGCACAGGTCAGCATGTCTGGTTTCCATTACTATTTTAAGTAATGGGCCACCTGCTTGTCTGGTGGGTGTCAGCTTGACCAAAACAGGAATGTGGAATCTTTCCCTGGGATGGGACGTTCTACAACCTTGGTCCTATATTTAGATCTTTTTTGTTGCTGTTGGTTTTTTTTTTTTTTTTTGGAGATGGAGTCTCGCTCTGTTGCCCAGGCAGGAGTGCAGTGGCGTGATCTGGGCTCATTGCAAACTCTGCCTCCTGGGTTCAAGCAATTCTCCTGCCTCAGCCTCCCAAGTAGTTGGGACTACAAGCACACACCACCACACTCAGCTAATTTTTTGTATTTTAGTAGAGATGAGGTTTCACTGTGTTGCCCAGGCTGGTCTCAAACTCCTGAGCTCAGGTAATCATCCTGCCTCAGCCTCCCAAAGTGCCAGAATTACAGGTGTGAGCCACCATGCCCAGCCTATATTTAGATTTTCAAGGCCAGTTTCTGGAATTCTTAAGCAAAGTACACAGGTTAAGCATTATGAGAGCTTAGCATAAAAAAACAGAAGAGAGGTTGGGCACAGTGGCTCATGCCTGTAACCCTGGCACTTTGGGAGGCTGAGGCAGGAGGATTACCTGAGCTCAGGAGTTTGAGACCAGCCTGGGCAACACAGTAAAACCTTGTCTCTACTAAAATACAAAAAATATTTTGGGAGGTCGAGGCTGGCAGATCACCTGAGGTTGGGACTTTGAGACCAGCCTGACCAACATGGAGAAATCTCATCTCTACCAAAAATACAAAATTTGCTGGGCATGGTAGCACATACCTGTAATCCCAGCTACTGGGATGGCTGAGGCATGAGAATTGCTTGAACCCAGGGGGCAGAGGTTGCAGTGAGCCGAGATCGCACCATTGCACTCCAGCCTGGGCAACAAGAGCAAAACTCCACCCAAAAAAAAGAAAGAAAAGAAAAGAAAAACAGAAGAGAGTGATTGTTTCTCAACATGGACTAACATTTTCTTTTTTTTTTTTTTTTTTTTTGAGACGGAGTTTCGCTCTTGCTACCCAGGCTGGAGTGCAATGGCGCGATCTCGGCTCACCGCAACCTCCGTCTCCTGGGTTCAGGCAATTCTCCTGCCTCAGCCTCCTGAGTCGCTGGGATTACAGGCACACGCCACCATGCCCAGCTAATTTTTTGTATTTTTAGTAGAGACGGGGTTTCACCATGTTGACCAGGATGGTCTTGATCTCTTGACCTCGTGATCCACCCGCCTCGGCCTCCCAAAGTGCTGGGATTACAGGCTTGAGCCACCGCGCCCGGCCCCAACTAACATTTTCAATTACAGATTTCCTCACTGTCGATTTTTCATTCCATTTCTAGGGAAAATGGGGTGCTGACTCCAGTCTGGTTACTTCCTGCTCGATGGAGGCATTGACTGGGAATTGTGGAATGAAAAAGATTGACATGATGGAGTGTGTAATGTTTAGGTCCCTTTTCTAGGGGGAGGCAGGATTAAGGGCACTTGTTACAAATTGTTTAGCTTAACCCCAAGGTAGATTCCAAGAATAACTAGTAATACAGGTAGCCCTAACTTTAATAAGTAGAGAGATTTAATTCCAGAAGGTATCCAGAGGCTAAAAACCCAGTTCTCTACCTCCTGGAGCAGAGGGGTGCGATGACCTAGGGTTTTGTTTTTTTGAGGCCAGAGTCACACTCTGTCACCCAGGTTGGAGTGCAGGGGTGGGATCTCAGCTCACTGTAACCTCCACCTCCTGGGTTCAAGAGATTCTTACACCTCAGCCTCCCAAGTAGCTGGACTTATGGGTACATGCCACTATGTGTGGCTTTTTTTTTTTTTTTTGTATTTTTACTAGAGACAGGGTTTCACCATGTTGGCCAAGCTGGTCTTGAATTCCTGACTTCAGGTGATCTACCTGCCTTAGCCTCCCAAAGTGCTAGGATTAAAGGCGTGAGCCACTGCGCCTGGCCGGAGTGGGGTGAGGGAAGAGGGGGGAGGGTTGGAGAATTCTTAAACCACTGTAGCAGTATACTTCAACAATACTAAAAGATTTTAGTTTCTGGATCCTGCCATTCAAAAGCAAATAATAGGTGAGGGTGGCTCATGCCTGTAATCCCAGCACATTGGAAGGTTGAGTCAGGAGAATCACTTGAGGTCAGGAGTTTGAGACCAGCCTGGACAACATGTTAAAACCCCATCTCTACTAAAAATACAAAAATTACCTAGGTGTGGTGGCATGTGCCTGTAATCCCAGCTACTTAGGAGGCTGAGGCAGGAGAACCCCTTGAACCTGGGAGGTGGAGGTTGCAGTGAACTTATATCACGCCACTGCACATTCTGGGCAAGAGCGAGACTCTGTCAAAAAAATTTTTTTGGCTGGGTGCAGTGGCTCACTCCTGTAATCCCAACACTTGGGGAGGCTGAGATGGGTACAACATCTGAGGTCAGGAGTTGGAGATCAGCCTGGCCAACATGGTGAAACCTTGTCTCTACTAAAAAAAATATAAAAATTAAGCTGGGGGTGGTGGCTCACACCTGTAATCCCAGCACTTTGGGAGGCCAAGGAGGGCGGCTCACAAGGTCAGGAGTTTGAAACCAGCCTGGCCAATATGGTGAAACCCCATTTCTACTAAAAATACAAAAATTAGCTGGGTGTCGTAGTGCATGCCTGTAATTCCAGCTACTCAGAGAGGCTGAGGCAGAAGAATCGCTTGAACCCAGGAAGCGGAGGTTTCAGTGAGACAAGAACCTGCCAATGTACTCCAGCCTGGGTGACAGCAAAACTCTGTCAAACACACACACACAAATTAATCAGGCGTGTGGCGAGCACCTGTAATCCCAGCTACTCAGGAGGTTGAGGCAGGAAAATCTCTTGAACCCAGGAGGCAGAGGTTGCTGTGAGCTGAGATAGCGCCACGGCACTTGAGCCTGGGTGACAGAGTGAGACTCCGTCTCAAAAAAAAAAAATTTTTTTAAAGGCCAGATATCGCCACAGGTAGCTACTGTATGGTTACTTTATGTTATGGAAAGTGCGGATTTACTGAGTGCCAGCTGAATACAGAACGGACTATTCTTCATGTGGATTCAGTACTGTGACTATACTCTCCCTCTTTCCCCTCCAGCCCTCTTTTCTCCTTTAAATACTGAAGCCCTCAAAATCATATTTGGAAAAAAGCATGGATCGAAGATTGTTCCTGGGGTTTTGTGTTCCTTTTTTCCAGGCATGTCCTTAACCTTGTCTACATAAACCTCTCAATTTACTGAGACCTGTTTCAGATACTTTTTGGCTTATGAATTGTTTGACTGAATTGAGGGACGAGTGTCTTTGCCCCACCGGCCCTCACGAACCCAGAATCTGGTACAAAGTGCTCCCTGAAGATATAGATGCAGGAGATTGTGTAATTGTGCAAAGTTTCCAGCTTCCTCGCGGGTATTTAAGGTTGGTGACTGGTAGTGAGGCACGAGAATAGGGAAAATAAGGCAGAAGAATAGCAAAGGGAATTAAAAGCTGGATAAAGGGCAAAATAAGTAGAGAGCAGAAGCAAGGTGAAGGGGCTGGTGAGCAAGAAGGAAGATAAAAGGCAGAAGCAGAGCAGCCAAAACAAAGGAAAATAAAAAACAGCAAGGGGCCGGGCGCGGTGGCTCAAGCCTGTAATCCCAGCACTTTGGGAGGCCGAGGCGGGTGGATCACCAGGTCAAGAGATCGAGACCATCCTGGTCAACATAGTGAAACCCCGTCTCTACTAAAAAATACAAAAAATTAGCTGGGCATGGTGGCGCGTGCCTGTAATCCCAGCTACTCAGGAGGCTGAGGCAGGAGAATTGCCTGAACCCAGAAGGCGGAGGTTGCGGTGAGCCGAGATCGCGCCATTGCACTCCAGCCCGGGTAACATGAGTGAAACTCCGTCTCAAAAAAAAAAAACAAAACTGAGCAAGGATCCCACGGTCGGCAAAATCCAGACCAAAGCAGTAAGGGGCAGCTCTTCAGGGATAGGTAAGTGCATTAAAGACAAAAATTACCCTTAACATAAGGATGATAATCAGCTCATTAGCGCTCATGCATATGGAGGGTATAACACGCAAGAAGAACTTAAAATTAACGCAAGGAGGCGGCCCTCAAGCGCACAGAGGCCAAAGTAACTAAGCAACACATCTATCAATCAAAAAGGTAGACACTGGCTAGAGATTATGCAGCCTAGGGAAGAGAAGGAAAAAAAAAACACATAAAAAGAACCAAGCTACACCAAGCTGGGGGTGATCTCATCTTGCAGAGGTCAGTCTGCTCTCCCACTTCGACTGGAATACTGTGCTTACTAAGGTTGCTGCTTTGCTATCTCTGTGTGTCTCGTCCAAATCTTGTTCAGGACGCCAAGAGCCTGGAACTGTGAGGCACCAGGACGTAACAGCAGCTGTTGGGCAGCGTGGAGTCTAGTCCAGGATCAGGCTTCGCCTACTGACTGGAGTACACATCCCCGAGGGACGCGATGGCCAAAGGGCAGAGGTGAGCAAAATCCTCACGAGGCCCAGCCCCGAATGAACCCAAGGGGTCAGAAGGGATAACTGCAGGACTCGCATCTCCCACCCTCTGCCCTCGCTCCTCGTAGCTGCAGCAAGAGGCTTCGGGCTCAGGATCAGGAGGAGCTCACCCCGAACCCCGGGACCCTCTGGCGTCCTCACCATGCGACCGAATCTCCTAGCAATGAACAATGGCTTCAAACGAGCTGGGAGCCGGCACCGACCTCTGGCTCTCGCTCCACACCCCTTCCCCGTCCCCACATCCGCCGAAGCCCCTGGTTCTACCCCGTGCGCCTACCACAGGCGTCCCCCTGCCAAGCCGTGCTTGGGACACCGAAACCGTACCTAGCAACCGCGAGCACACTACCTACAGCAAACACGGAAAAGCTCGACCCAGTGTTGACCACACCCCCTGGCCAGGGGCGGGGCTTCCGGCTCCGCGCTTTTACTTCCGCTTCCGGTTTCCAGCGTTAACTGCGGCCGGGGCTCAACGCTCGGACTAGGTGCTAGTGGCGTCGGCAGGTTCGAGGCGATTCGAGGTGAGGGGGGTCAAGCGGAGAGGCCCAGAGTCGGGGAAAGCTGTTGCGACCCCGCCACCAAGGGTCTGGGGTCAGTGGCAGGTGAGGCCATGGAGTTTTGTGGCCGGGCCTTCTGGCGGCGAGAAGGAGCGAAGGCGCGGCTGCCTGGGGTTCGCGGTCTTGGGACGCGGGATTTGGGGCCTGGGAGTATTCGAGTCCGGGGGATTGGGGACAGAATGGAAGGCTCAGTAATAGGGATTTTTAGGGCCTGGGATTGGGAGACTTGTAAGCTGGTGCTTCTTGGCCTGGGAGATCCCTGAAACTCTGACTCTGCTGCCTCCCACTCCCGCGCTCCTGTGTAGCTCCAGCTAGGATGATCGAGGTTGTTTGCAACGACCGTCTGGGGAAGAAGGTCCGCGTTAAATGCAAGTATCCACTGACAACCGAGAGGCAGTGGTACCCGCAGGGGTGCTTGACGTGAGGCGGGCAACCCAATCTGTGTTGTCGGAGGGTTTTAGTTAAACCCGGGAGAGGCCGGGCGCGGTGGTTCACCCCTGTAATCCCAGCACTTCGGTAGGCCGACGCGGGCTGATAACGGGGTTAAGAGATAGAGATCAGCCTGGCCAACATGGTGAAACCCCGTCTCTACTAAAAATACAAAAATTAGCTGGGCGTGTTGGCGGACGCCTGTAGTCCCAGCTACTTGGGAGGCTGAGACAGGAAAATTGCTTGAACCCGGGAGGCGGAGTTTGCAGTGAGCCGAGATCGTGCCACTGCATTCCAATCTGGCGACAGAGGGAGACTCTGTCTCAAAAAAAAAGAAACAAAAAAGGGGGAGAAGGGGGGATGGGGTTCTGGCAGATAGTATTCAGCCCCAGAATGCCCCCTTCCTTGTTCCACCGCTCCCATTTGCCTTAACTCCTCTGCGCCCAGCACGGATGATACCATTGGGGACCTTAAGAAGCTGATTGCAGCCCAAACTGGCACCCGTTGGAACAAGATTGTCCTGAAGAAGTGGTGAGTGCAGTGGTAGAGCCACGGGGTGGACCGTCGAGGCCTGAAGGTTTTGGTTGTGGGAGCGCTGCAGGCAGCTCTTTACTTACACTCGGCTACCCTCGGTCTGCCTCCAGGCTGAAGAGCCTCTTTGGCCTTATCTCTTAAAGGTTTCTTTTCCTTAGGTACACGATTTTTAAGGACCACGTGTCTCTGGGGGACTGTATCCTTTGTGTGACTTTTTGAGGCATCATCTACATACCCAGCCTCGGTTATCTTTCTTCAAAACTAACGTCTGCATGAGATTATGCATATTGTTTAACTTAGTATGTGGCACATGGTGAGCACTTAGAAAATGGGAGCTAGGTAATCATTTGGTTGGGGAAGAGGGTGGTTGACTGGTGAAATAGTTTGACTTCAAAATACTTATTTTTGAGCTCCAACTGAGTGCTGGACATATCATAGACTCAGGCATATCTATTGTGCAGAAGGTACAGAACCTTATTTTATTTTAGTGTTTTAAGACAGTCTCGCTCTGTTGCCCAGGCTGGAGTGCAGTGGTGAGATCTTGGCTCACTGCAAACTCTACCTTCTGGGTTCAAGCAATTCTGCCTCATCCCCCCACGAAGCTGGGATTACAGGCATGTGCCACCGCTCCCTACTAGTATTTGTATTTGTAGTAGAGATGGGGTTCCACCATGTTTGTCCTCAAGTGATCCTCCTCCTTTGGCCTCCAAAATTGCTGGGATTGTAGGTATGAGCTATTGGGCCTGGCCTAGAAGGAACAGAAACTTTTTTTTTTTTTTTTTTTTTTTGAGAAAGAGCTTTGCTCTTGTTGCCCAGGCTGGAGTGCAATGGCGCAGTCTTGGCTCACTGCAGCCTCTACTTCCTGGGTTCAAGCAATTCTCTTGTCTCAGCCTCCCGAGTAGCTGGTACTACAGGTGCCTGCCACCATGCCCAGCTAATTTTTTGTATTTTTTGTAGAGATGGGGTTTCACCGTGTTGGCCAGACTGGTCTCAAACTCCTGATGTCAAGTGATCCATGCCTTGGCATCCCAAAGTGCTGGAATTACAGGTATGAGCCACAGTGCCCAACCAGAATTTTTTTTTTTTAATAGAAAAAATTTATTTATTTTTTTTTTTAAAAGATGGGGTTTCACCATGTTAGTCAGGCTGGTCTTCAACTCCCGACCTCAGGTAATCCGCCCACCTTGGCCTCCAAAGTGCTTGGATTACAGGCGTGAACTACCACGCCCGGCCCAGAAATTTTTTTGTAAAGTTTCAGTTCTCTCCAAATAAAAATGGCCCAGTCCAAAATGGGCTTTTTTAGCCCAGGGCTGAGACCTTAGGCCACCCTGACCCAGCTGTGAATGAATGAAAGGGGTGGGGATGGAACACAGAGTCACGACTCCTTAACACCTTTCCTTCAGATGAAATCCACGATGGGATGAACCTGGAGCTTTATTATCAATAGATGAGAATTCTCATCTTCCTGCTGCCCCACCCTCCTCTCCCATCCTCATCCCCCACACTGGGATAGATGCTTGTTTGTAAAAACTCACCTTAATAAAGACTTAGATGTTGCTTTGTTGTTGTTTCTTTGCATGAGAGCTGTCTAGTGATGGGTAGATCGGTCGCTGTTTGGTCATCTCTGTATCATCAATGTGCATCTGCTAAAATAAGGGTTCCAAATCAACTGGATCGATGATGGCAGAGTAGATCAGCAGGCCGGGAGTCTGTGGGAGCCCAAAGAGAGCTCTGGGGTTTGCTGTGGGTGTGTGAAGGTCAACAGGCCCTAGGATTATAGTTACCCTAATAGATCAAAAAGCCTCCAGGTAATGACAATAGATATAATTGTTAGGAATACAGATTCTGAAATCACACAGACCATGTGTGGAATGTCAACTCTGCCACCAAACAGCTGAATGACCCTAGGCATGTCTGCTTTCATTGGCATACTGTTAGGAAGTGTAGATGAGCTGAGAGCATGTTTAAGCATCCACAGTTCCTGGCACCTTTTTTTTTTGTTTTGTTTTGAGACAGGGTCTTACTCTGTCACCGAGGATGGAATGCAGTGGCTCGATCATAGCTCACTGCAGCCCTGAACTGGACTCACACAATCCTCCTGAATCATCCTCCCAAGTAGCTGGGAGCCTGCTAATTTTTTTTTTCTTTTTTTTTTTTTTTTTTTTTCTTTTGAGACGTAGTCTTCCTCTGTTGTCCACGCTGGAGTGCAGTGACATGATCTTGGCTCACTGCAACCTCCGCCTCCTGGGTTCAAGTGATTCTCCTGTTTCAGCCTCCTGAGTAGCTGGGACTACAGGCTCACACCACCACACACAGCTAACTTTTGTATTTTTAGTAGAGACGGGGTTTTACCATGGTGGCCAGGATGGTCTCCACTTCCTGACCTCATGATCTACCTGCTTTAGCCTCCCAAAATGCTGGGATTATAGGCATGAGCTACCATGCCTGGCCACGCCTGCTAATTTTTAATTTTTTTTTGAGACAGTCTTGTTCTGTCGCCCAGGCTGGAGTGCAGTGGTATGATCTCAGCTCACCACAACCTCTGCCTCCAGGGTTCAAGCGATTCTCCTGCCTCAGCCTCCCAAGTAGCTGGGAGCCATCATGCCCGGCTAATTTTATATTTTTAGTAGAGATGGGGTTTCTCCATGTTGGTCAGGCTGGTCTTGAACTCCTGACCTCAGGTGATCCGCCCACCTCTGCCTCCCAAATTATTGGGATTGCAGGTGTGAGCCACCGCGCCCGGTAGAGATGGGGTTTCATCATGTTGGCCAGGCTGGTCTCAAACTCCTGACCTCAAGTCATATAACCAACTTGGCCTCCCAAAGTGCTGGGATTACAGGTGTGAGCCATCTCACTTGGCATTTTAAAATTTTTTTGTAGAGGGCTGGGCGCGGTGGCTCAAGCCTGTAATCCCAGCACTTTGGGAGGCCGAGGCGGGTGGATCACGAGGTCAAGAGATCGAGACCATCCTGGTCAACATGGTGAAACCCCGTCTCTACTAAAAATACAAAAAATTAGCTGGGCATGGTGGCGTGTGCCTGTAATCCCAGCTACTCAAGAGGCTGAGGCAGGAGAATTGCCTGAACCCAGGAGACGGAGGTTGCGGTGAGCCAAGATCGCGCCATTGCACTCCAGCCTGGGTAACAAGAGCAAAACTCCGTCTCAAAAAAAAAATTTTTTTTTGTAGAGACAGGGTCTCCCTATGTTGCCCAGGATGGTCTTGAACTCCTGGCCTCAGACGATCCTCTAGCCTTGCCCTCCTAAAGTACTGAGATTATAGGCATGAGCCAGCAAGACAAAAATAAGGTCATAGTAGACAGTGAGGCAGTATGGCACTGTAAGTGTGGCTACATGAGCCCAGCCTGAAGAGTCAGACCATATAAATTTGAATTTTGATTGATCCTTAGCAGTGGGATTCAGGCCCTGACACCCTCAGCTTCCTCCTCTAAAAAGGAGCACTACCATGGCACCCATATCTCAATGAGATCATGCAATTAGAATAGCAGGATGCCTGGCACATGTTATTCACTGTATTCTTCCTTTAAGTGTGGTAGATGAGACCAATTGTACCTCCTCTGTTCCCCTGGCAACAGTTCTTTGTGTCAACCTTGCTCCTGTCCTGTTTTATTTATTTATTATTTATTATTTGTTTATTTAGTTTTTTAAATGGAGTCTCACTCTGTCACCCAGGCTGGAATGCAGTGGTGCAGTCTCGGCTCACTGCAACCTCTGCCGCTCCCAAGCAGCTGGGATTACAGGCACCTGCCACTGTACCCAGCCAATTTTTGTGTTGTAGAGACCAGGTGCCTGCCACCGCACCCAGCTAATTTTTGTATTTTTTTTATTAGAGATGAGGTTTCACCATCTTGGCCAGGCTGGTCCTGAACTCCCGACCTCGTGATCCACCCACCTTGGCCTCCCAAAGTGCCTGGATTACAGGTGTGAGCCACTGTGCCTACCCTGATATTGGTTTCTCAGTGTCTATACTTATTTTATATTTTATGGCAAGGTTTCTGAGCTTTGGCATTGTTGATACTTTGGGTTGGATTTTTTTTTTTTTTTTTTTTAGACAGATTCTCGCTCTGTAGTCCAGGCTGGAGTGCAGTGGCAAGATCACAGCTAATTGCAGACTCTTAACTCCTAGACTCAAGAGATCGTCCCACCTCAGCCTCCCAAGTAGTTGGGATTACAGGCACCGGCCACCACACCTACTGAATTTTTGTAGAAATGGGGTCTTGCCATGTTGCCAAGGCTGGTCTCAAACTCTGGGCTCAAGTGATCCTCCTGCCTTGGCCTCCTAAAGCCCTGGATTACAGGTGTGAGCCACCACTCCCAGCCCTTGCAATGGATAATTCTTTTTGTGGGGGCTGTGCCTTGAAGGATGTTAGCAGCATCCTTGGCATCTAATACTAGATGCCAGTAGCCAGTAGCATCTCCTGCTTGAAACTGTATGAGTTTGTTGTAACAACCAAAAATATATCAAGATGTTGCCAAAAGTCCCTTGGGAAACAAAATTGCTACTGATTGAGAACTTTGTTCTATTATTTAGTTGCCAATATTAGGGAAGGCTGGGTGAAGGGTACCTGAAAACCCTACTGCTTTTGCAACTCCCCCATGTCTAAAATTATCTTTTTTAAAAAGTTTCTATATTATTATGCTAATACAAGCTTGTAAAAAACTCAAAATGTTCTATTAAAACTTACTTTTTTTTGCCGGGGGGGGGGAGGGGGTGGTGGTGGGAGGGGACAGAGTTTCACTCTTGTTGCCTAGCTTTTATTGCAGCGGCACTGGCTCACTGCAACCTCCGTCTCCCGGGTTCAAGCAATTCTCCTGCCTCAGCCTCCCGAGTAGCTGGGATTACAGGCATGTGCCACCACGCCCAGCTAATTTTGTATTTTAAGTAGAGACGAGGTTTCTCCATGTTGGTCAGGCTGGTCTCAAAACTCCCAACCTCAGGTGATCCCCCTGCCTCAGCCTCCCAAAGTGCTGGGATTACAGGCATGAACCACTATTAAGAAAACTTAATTTTTTTTTTTTTTTTGAGATAAGAGTTTCACTCTTATCACCCAGGCTGGAGTACAGTGGTGCAATCTGGGCTCACTGCAACCTCTGCCTCCTGGTTTAAGCAATTCTCCTGTCTCAGCCTCCCGAATAGCTGGGATTATAGGCTCCCACCACAACGCCCAGCTAATGTTTGTATTTTTAGTAGACACAGAGTTTCACCATGTTGGCCAGGCTGGTCTCAAACTCCTGACTTAAAGTGATCCGCCCACCTCCCAAGGTGCTGGGATTACAGGTGTGAGCCACTGACCCCTGCCACACCCAGCTAATTTAATTTTTTTTTTTTTTTTTTTTGTGGAGACAAGGTCTTGCTCTGTTGCCAAGGCTGGTCTCAAACTTAGGCTCAAGTGAACCTCCTGCCTCAGCCTCTCAAAGTGTTGGGATTATAGAAGTGAGCCACCAAGTCTGGCTTGAGTGCTTTATGTGGATTAATTTAATCTTCACATTAAACAGAAGTATGTATTATTGCTTATCTCCACTTTGCAGATTGGGAAACCAAAGTACAGAGTAACGTTAAGTAATCGGTTCAAGGTCACATAGCAAGTGGCAGTGCCAGGCTTTAAATGCAAGTCTGGCTCCACACTTCTCTTAGCCTTCTTCTGCATCCTTCGTCTCATTTGTTGTGGGCAGGTTTCCCTATGAGTTCACTTCACTGAACCTCATTCTGTTTAACAGTCACATAAGGGTCTATGCTAGGTGAACTGTAATTGAACTCTTCACTGTCAGTGTCTTCAAATCCCATATCTACCCATAGTTCCCCAACCCTGGGTCCCCAAATACCTCCTCTGTGTCCCACAGGCTCTGCAGACTCTATTTTAAGTTGGCTAAAACTGAGCTCATCTCTTCCCACCTGCACCTCCTCCGTGTTCTTATATGAATGTCAATGTCTGCACCCACCGGTCACCTAGGATGGAGGAAGGAGCCAGACTGCGAGGGAATAAGGGAAGTAAACAAGTTTTAAAGGACGTGGAAGGCGTTTGGGTCCAGAGCATAGGGAAAAGGTTAGCCCTGCAAAATATAAAAGGGGCTGGGTTAGCTTTGGACATCTGGGAGAAACAGGTGGGAAGAGGGAGGATGGAGGAGCCAAATTTAAGCTTCGGGCACTTAGGTGCTCATCTCCAAGACAACTGCATTGCTATGGCAACAGCAGAGGCAGCACCGCCCCGCCCAAGTACCTCCTCGGCCGCCGTTACCTCTGCACCAGCCAGACGCTGCCAACAAGGGAGGGCTGGGGGCTTGGGGAGCTCCGGGAACAGCTCAGAAAGGCGGGAGTTGCAGCTGCATTAGCCAATCCGTAAGTTATATTCCGCCTGAGTGGGCTCTGAGGCGAGACGCGCCAAGAAGGGGTCGGGAGTTTTTTGGCGCTCGCCAAAGGGCGTTGAGAAGGGCGGGCCTGCTTCGTTTCGAACCACTCAGGAGCTGGGGAGAGCGAGTGGGCAGGGCCGGGCTGAGGCTGACCGGGGGCGGGGCTCGGCGATAACGTGGGAGGGTCCGCCCAGTCTCTCTTCTACCCAATAGAGGGCCAGAAAGCCAATCCGGACGGTTGAGGCATCCAATGAGCGTCGCCGCCAGGCCCCGTTGCAGAGCGCGCCTATCCAATCGGCGGCAGCGGCGGGCGGGCGCGGGCGACAGGCGGCGAGGGTGAGGCGGAGCAGGCGCTGCGGCAGGAGGGAAGATGGCGGACGAGGAGAAGCTGCCGCCCGGCTGGGAGAAGCGCATGAGCCGCAGCTCAGGTGCCGCGGGGGTCGGGGCTGGGGCGGGACCGCGCGGGCCCGCGTAGGCAGGGCTCGAGCTCGCCCCTCAGGCGCGGCGGCAGCGCTGCCTCCCTCCCGTGGGGTCCTGGCTCCTCCGCGTCGTCCTGGGGGTAACGGCCCCGGCCCGCCCTGTTATGGGGGCAGCGAGCCTCAGAAGCCGCCGGGAAGCCACAGGAAGTTGAGTCAGGGGGTTGGGCGGGTGAGGGCCCGGGGAGGCCGGGGCGATGGCCTTGGTCCTGCCGACCCGGCAGATACTTCTCGGCCTAATGCACCTGACGCCCCGGGGGGACGTCTCTGCACTTGCGGGGCCCGGGGACACCCCTGGGAAGGGGACACCCCAGTACCCTGCATAGGGCGTGGGTTGTTGCCCAGCCTCGGGTCCATCAACCTACCACTGCTAACACTCCTACCGTGTACACCTAATGCTGAGTCTGCGACATCGCCGGTGACATTCTGCCAGACGATGGCCCCTGTGCTCAGTCCTGATTTAAGAATTAGCCACAATGATAATATTGCCGGTAACCGGGCACGTTTGTCTCTATGTCAGGCGCTTTAAGTTCTCTCTGAATTGCCACAACTCTGGGAGCCAGGTAGTTATTACTTCCATCTTACCAGTTAGGAAACTGAGGTCAGAACACTGAAGGAACTCGTCCAAGATCATTCATTTCAGGGGCCTAGGGTTGGATTAGGACCTAGGCAGTTTACTTCCAGATTCCCCTGCCCATGTCACTGCAAACTCCTGAGAAGCAGACCTAGCATCTGTGAGCAGGACCCAAGTCACTCTGCTGCCTCCAGAGCCCATAGCAATCGCATTTGCAGTAATAATTCTCCTTGGTTGAGTGCCAGGTTCTGGTGAACGCTTTGCAAACATGGACTCTCCTATTAACTCCATGATGTTTGATCTCCTTATTTTCTTATCCCCATTTTTCAGATGAGAAAACTGAAGTGCAGGGAGATAGAGCCCATTGCCAAGGTTTTTGAGTTGAGTCAATAGCTCAGCTGCATTTGCCCCTGGAATCCGTGCCCTCACCCACTCTGCTTTTGTCTAGCCCTGGCCTGTGGCTGGGACCTCCAGCATAAACTGGATGCTCTGGGCCCCTTTCTGCTATTTCTGCTCAGTTCAACCCAGATGGCTTCCTTTATGGGTGACACTCCAGGTCACCCAGGCGAACTGTCAGCCTTTGGAATGACACCCAGTAGGGTCTTTACTTCCAGCTTCTTGTTCATACTCTTCACTCCTTTGAACCCCTCACTCCCTGGGTAATATCTCGCCACCAATAATGCTGGTTCCTAGCTCTGCAACACTGTCCACTGGGTAGTAACTAAGAGCAGAGCTTTCGGGTGTGACGTACCTGAGTGTGGTTCCTATCTCCCCCGTGTGTACCTGAAGCAGAGTAAACACTCAGGAAGCTATACCCATTGATGCCATTCCCAGAGGTGCAAAAGGTGAGGCCTGCATTTTGTCGCCTATACAGTGGAGATAATAAAGGCTATCCCACTCTTAATGTGTGCCAGTTTCTATCCTAGCCATTTTGCAGATGTGTGAGCTAATTTAGTACTTTATTCTTACTGTTATTTTTTGGAGACGATCTCACTCGGTAGCTCAGACTGCAGTGCAGCCTCTGACTACCAGACTTAAAAAATCCTCCCACCTTAGCCTTTCAAGTAGCTGGAGCACACTACTATGCATGGATAATTTATTTTATTTTATTTATTTATTTTGAGATGGCGTCTCGCCGTCACCCAGGCTGGAGTGCAATGGCACGATCTCAGTCACTGCAACCTCTGCCTCCTGGGTTCAAGCGATTCTCCTGCCTCAGCCTCCCAAGTAGCTGGGATTACAGGTGTGCCCACCCACCACACCTGGCTAATTTTTTTGTATCTTTAGTAGAGACCAGATTTCACCATGTTGGCCAGGTTGGTCTCAAACTCCTGTCTTCCTGACCTGCCTGCCTCAGCCTCCCAAAGTACTGGGATTATAGGTGTGAGCCACTATACTCTTTTTTTTTTTTTTTTTTTTTTTTTGAGACAGAGTTTTCACTCTTGTTGCCCAGGCTGAAGTGCAGTGGCACGATCTCAGCTCACTGCAACCTCGACCTCTTGGGTTCAAGCGATTTTCCTGCCTCAGCCTCCTAAGTAGCTGGGATTACAAGCGAACACCACCACACTCAGCTAATTTTTGTATTTTTAGTAGAGACAGGGTTTCACCATGCTTGGCAGGCAGGTCTCGAGCTGACCTCGTGATCTGCCCGCCTCAGCCTCCCAGAGTACTGGGATTACAGGCATGAGCCCTGGCGCACAGCTTATTTTGTATTTTTAGTAAAGACAGGGTTTCTCCATGTTGGTCAG
Organism: Sapajus apella; assembly: GCF_009761245.1. NCBI lineage: Eukaryota > Metazoa > Chordata > Mammalia > Primates > Cebidae > Sapajus > Sapajus apella. The sequence continues at coordinate 2,089,644 of NW_022437017.1, read as the reverse complement.
GCAGGTCTTGAACTCCTGACATCAGGTGATCCACCTACCTGTCTTCCAAAATGCTGGGATTACAGGCATGAGCCACCGTGGCAGCGCCTGGCCCAATTTTTAATTTGTTCATTTTGGCCGGGCACGGTGGCTCAAGCCTGTAATCCCAGCACTTTGGGAGGCTGAGACGGGTGGATCATGAGGTCAAGAGATCGAGACCATTCTGGTCAACATGGTGAAACCCCGTCTCTACCAAAAATACAAAAAATTAGCTGGGCATGGTGGCACGTGCCTGTAATCCCAGCTACTCAGGAGGCTGAGGCAGGAGAATTGCCTGAACCCAGGAGGCGGAGGTTGCGGTGAGCCGAGATCGTGCCATTGCACTCCAGCCTGGGTAACAAGAGTGAAACTCCATCTCAAAAAAAAAAAAAAAAAAAAAAAAAAAAAAATTTGTTAATTTATATATTTATAGACGGAGTTTCACTCTGTTGCCCAGGATGGAGTACAGTGGTGCGATCTTGGCTCACTGCAACCTCTGACTCCCAGGTTCAAGTGATTCTCCTGCCTCAACCTCCCGAGTAGCTGGGATTACAGGTGCCCACTAACATGCCCACCTAATTTTTATATTTTTAGTAGAGATGAGGTTTCACTATGTTGACCAGGCTGATTTCTAACTCCTGACCTCAGGTGATTCAGCTGCCTCAGCCTCTCAAAGTGCTGGGATTACATACGTGAGCCACTGTGGCCAGCCTGTTTTTTTTTTTTTTTTTTTTTTTTTGGAGACAAAGTCTCACTCTGTCACCCAGGCTAGAGTGCAGTGGCATGATCTTGGCCCACTGTAGCCTCTGCCTTCTAGATTCAGGCGATTCTCCTGCCTCAGCTTCTCAAGTAGCTGGGATTACAGACATACACCACCATACACGGCTAATGTTTGTTTGTTTGTTTGTTTGAAACAGAGTTTCCCTCTTTTGCCCAGGCTGGAGTGCAATGGCACAATCTCAGCTCACTGCAACCTCCACCTCCTGAGTTGAAGGTTGGACTTCCTGACCTGCCTGCTTCAGCCTCCCAGTAGCTGGGATTTCAGGCGCCCACCACCAAGCCCGGCTACTTTTTTCTGTATTTTTAGTAGAGACAGGGTTTCACTGTGTTGGCCAGGCTGGTCTCACACTCCTGACCTCAGGTGATCAGCCCGCCTCAGCCTCCCAAAGTGCTGGTACAGGCAAATGTCACTGTGCCTGGCCAATGTTTGTATTTTTAGTAGAGACGGGGTTACGCCATGTTGGCCAGGGAAGTCTCAATTTCCTGACCTCAGGTTATTCACCTCACTTTGGCCTCCCGAAGTGCTGGGATTACAGGCAAGAGCCATCGTACTTAGCCCTTTTTTAAATGTTAAAAAATTATTGTTTAGTTATTTCAGTGACCCTAAGGTAGGAACTGTTGTCTCCATTTGACAGGTGAGAAGACTGAGGCTCAGGGAAGGTAGATCACATTTGAACCCAGGTTCAGATTTGAACTCAGGTGGTCTGGCTGCTGAGTCCATGCTTGTAATCACTCCCTCTCCCCCAGCCTCTTCTCTTCCATCACCCTGGGTTATTTTCCTCCTTGAGTTTATCAGTGATTGAAATTATCCTGTGTTTCGTTTGCTTGTTTAGTGCCTGTCTGCTCTCACCTAGAATGTTAACTCTCTAAGGGCAGTGACTGTGTCTTGCCACATTGGCCCATGTCTGGAGAGCCTGTGGCGTGTGGTGGACATGCCATGGATTTACTGAATGAAGGCACTCCCCTAGGCCAGGCCCTTACCCTGGCATCTGGCTGTGGGGCCAGGTAGTGTCCTGTGAGCACAGCCCCAGCTGAATTCCCGCCTGCCCTCCCCTCCAGGCCGAGTGTACTACTTCAACCACATCACTAACGCCAGCCAGTGGGAGCGGCCCAGCGGCAACAGCAGCAGTGGTGGCAAAAATGGGCAGGGGGAGCCCGCCAGGGTCCGCTGCTCACACTTGCTGGTGAAGCACAGCCAGTCAAGGCGGCCCTCGTCCTGGCGGCAGGAGAAGATCACTCGGACCAAGGAGGAGGCCCTGGAGCTTATCAACGGTGAGCAGGGCAAGGGCAGAGGCTTGGGAGGGGGTCTTGTTCCAGATGGGCCTTTGTAGAAGTCATACCAGACCCTTCACCCCAGCTTGCTCAGCTACCAGGAGTGGTGTTGGCCAATAGAAAAATGCCAGTACGTGACCCTGACCTTCACAGCAGCCGTTCTCTTTCCCTTCCATCTGGCATTTGAGGGTGAGCCAGGTAAGGGCAGAGGACCCAGCCTGGGGGCTGGCAGACCCCGGTTCGGGTAGTAGTGTGCCTCTGTGAATTCTATGACCTTTAAGGGGGACTCATGTCACCTCCCCTAGACTTAGCTTACTCTGTAAAATGGGCATCTTCTGAGGACCACTGTGAAAGTTCCAGCGAATAAGGCAATGCATTTTCCACAGTGGGCCCTCAGGCTGTGGGAACTGTTGTCAATAGTAATATCATCCAGTAGGGGCCTGAGTCACGTACGTAGGTAGATCCAGAGAGAGCTGTCAGAAAGGTAGTGCATACAGGGCACGGTGGCTTACACCTGTAATCCCAGCACTTTGGGAGGTCTTGGAGGGCACATCACCTGAGGTCAGGCCTGGCCAACATGACAAAACCCCATCTCTACTGAAAATACAAAAATGAGCTGGACTGGACGTGGTTGTACATGCCTATAATCCCAGCTACTAGGGAGGCTAAGGCAAGAGAATCACTTGAAGCTGGGAGGCGGAGGTTGCAGTGAGCTGAGATTGCACCATTCCACTCTAGCCTGGGCAATAGAGTGAGACTCCATCTCAAAAAAGACAGAAAGAAAGAAAGAAGGGTAGTGAGTGCCAGCAGAGCTAGTGAGTTAATTCTGACTTAAGGGAGGAAGCTATTTCCTTCTCTGTTCTGCCTTTCTTCTGCAGTCTGGCACTGGGGTGGCAAACTTTAAAGGCCAGATGATAAATATTTTAGGTTTTGTGGGCCATGCGGTCTCTGTCAGTTCTGCTTTGTAACTGGATAGCAGCCATAATCAATATGTTACCAAGCACATGGTCATGGCTGTGTGCCAAGAAAACTTTATTATTTACAAAATCAGGCAGGATTTGGCCTGCAGACCGTCATTTGCAGAACCCTTTCTTTTTTTTTTTTGTTTTTGTTTTTGTTTTTTGAGACGGAGTTTCACTCTTGTTACCCAGGCTGGAGTGCAATGGCGCGATCTCGGCTCACCGCAACCTCCGCCTCCCGGGTTCAGGCAATTCTCCTGCCTCAACCTCCTGAGTAGCTGGGATTACAGGCACGCACCACCATGCCCAGCTAATTTTTTTTTGTAGTTTTAGAGACGGTTTCACCGTGTTGACCAGGATGGTCTCGATCTCTTGACCTCGTGATCCACCCGCCTCGGCCTCCCAAAGTGCTGGGATTACAGGCTTGAGCCACTGCGCCCGGCTGCAGAACCCTTTCTAAAGCTGTCCAGTTTGGCTACCACTCCCCACATGTGCTATTTCCATGTAAATTAATTAAAATAATATTACTGCTCAGATGCAGTGGCTCACACCTGTGATCCCAGCACTTTGGGAGGTCAAGACAGGAGGATCACTTGAGCCCGAAAAATACAAAAATTAGCTGGACGTGGTGGTGCACACCTGTAGTACCAGCTACTCGGGAGACTGAGGTGAGAGGATCCCTTGAGCCCAGGAGGCAGAGATTATAGTGAGCTGAGATCATGCTGCCACATTCCAGCCAGGGTGACAGAGCAAAACCCTCTCTTAAATAAGATAATATCAAAAATTGTTTCTCAATTACACTGGTCTTACTTTAGCTGCTGGCCAGCATCTTGGACAGCGGGAATATAAAACATTTCCATTCTTGCAGCAAGTTGTGTCTGACAGCCTTTCTCAGAGTCTCCAGAACCCTCTTGGGCTGTCCCTGCTTCAAACAACCCGTCTCTCAACCATGTCCAGACAGCCTGGATTCCTGTGCAGCTCTGCCAGGTCCTGGCTATGTGATCTTGAGTGAGTTACTTAAGATCTCTGGACTTCAATCTTTTTTTCCTTCTTCTTTTGAGACAGGGTCATGCTCTGTCACCCAGGCTGGAGTGCAGTGATCATACCTCACTGCGGCCTTAACATTCCTGGGGTCAGGTGATCCTCCCACCTCAGCCTTCCAAATAGCTGGGACTGTGGGCTGGTAACACACCTCACTTATTTATTTATTTATTTATTTATTTAGTTTTTTTTTTTGAGACAGAGTCTGGCTCTGTCACCCAGGCTAGAGTGCCGTGGTGCAATCTTGGCTCACTGCAACCTCTGCCTCCCAGGTTCAAGCAATTGTCCTGTCTTAGCCTCCTGAGTAGCTGGGATTACAGGCGCCCACCACCATGCCCAGCTAATTTTTTGTATTTTTTAGTAGAGACAGGGTTTCCCCATGTTGGCCAGGCTAGTCTCGAACTCCTGACCTCAGGTTATCCACCCACCTTGGCCTCTCAAAGTCCTAGGATTACGGACCTGAGCTGCTGCACTTGGCCAATTTTTGTATTTTCAGTAGAGACAGGATTTCACCCTGTTTCCCAGGCTGGTCTCAAACTCCTGGATTCAAGTGTTCCTTCCACCTCAGCCTCCTAAAGTGCTGGGATGACAGGCGTGAGCCACCCAACTGGCCGTCAGTCTTTTTGATTTATAAAATTAGTGTTAGAATAATAGGACCCACCTCACAGGGTTGTTGTGAGGGCTTCTAGCTAATACAGTAAAACATGAATAACAGCTGCTGGCATCGGTAAATGTTCTGTCATTGTTTGTGGTCACTGTGATTGCAGTTGTTGGTTGTGGTAGCACAGGGCCTGGCAGAGTGTATACTCGGTCAGTGTTGGCTGTGGTTTTACTCTCTTATCACTTGGTCCAGTCCTTGCCTTTAGGATGTTACTTCATACACACAACCCCAATGTGGCATCTAGCACAATAAGTGGCACCTGTTAGCTTTATATGTAAGTACAATAGAGAGAAGCCCAGTTATTGCACACAGTCTTGAAGGCTGATTGAAGAGCCAGGCTCCTGACCTCTGAGGGCAGGGACTGGAACTCTTTCCTCTGTATTCCCATCCTGCCACACAAAGCTTGGCCCAGAGTCAGTCTCCCAGCCTTGTTTTGTGAGCCAGTAGGAAGCAAGAAGGATTCCTGGCAGAGGACAGGGCAGAAATAAATGCCTAGAGCTTGGGTGTAGCCAGGACTCTGGGGAAGGCTTTGCAGGGAGCTGGGGGGTGGTGAGACCCTTCACAGGCAGGTCTCAGCTGAGTTGAGGGAGGGTCCTTGTCAGATGAGGAGGTTGGGTTCTTTCCTGGAGGCAGCAGGACATAACGTGGCCATGTGGGATGAGGAGAGGAACCCAGCAGTGCCCTGCTTTCAGGAATGATCTGTGAAGCTAGAATGTCTAGGGGCAGGGAAGCTGGAAGGCCCAGAAAGTTCTGGCTGCCCCAGGGCAAGAGGAAGAAGTTGGGGAAAAGCCAGGAGAGAATCGCAAGATGACCCCTCGGGTCCCCACAGCTCTAGTGGTCTCTGTTCTGAGGCTTCTGGACCGATAAGAGTGAGCAGGAGGGCACGGCATTTGGGGATGAAGTGGCATGAGGTGGGCTCCTGGGGGTCAGCAGAGTAGCCAGGCACAGGACAGAGCTGCTCTGGGCTGCAATTCCTCCCACAGCTTCCACCAGGTGCGAAGGTGGGGCTCCTGCTGACATTCTCGAATCTGCAGGTACCTACGGTGAGGCCCCAGGGCTGGCTGCTTATCAGGCACACCTGTGCAACCTAGAGATGGGGGAGATGCTCTCGAACACCACACCGAGACCCGTGCCCTCCTCACTGTCCTCACTGCCCCATCAGCCTCAGCCTTCTTCCAGCTCTCACCAGGATCGCCCAGAGGGCTGTGACTTGAACTTGGGGGCTGGGAGTGGAGGAAGAAGTGAGAGGGAGCAGACCTGAGAGAGATTCAGGAGGCAGGATGGAGAAGACTGGGTAATGGATTAGGTGGGCAGGGGTGGAGTGCCTGGGAGAGGGTCAGGGCAGAACAGCATGACCCACCCTGGGCTTGTACACCTCTGAATTCCAGTGCCAGCTGTGTGGTCTTCATTCCCTGAGCCTCAGTTGCCTCATCTGTAGAATGGGGAGAGGGTGGCTATGAGGATCCAGGAGTGATGGGCTCAGTGGCTGGTGCATTCTGCGCGGTGGAGCCTCAACACCAGTCATTCAGGTGTGTATGGTTGGGGAGCTGAGGTCAAGTCAAGGCCTCTGTTCACAGGGCAGTTCCTGCTGCCACCTCACAGCCCATAGAAAGAGTTCTGGATAGGACCACAGGAGGCCTGGTGGACTCAGCACACAGATGATAACCTTGGTCCCCGACCTCCCGCTCCTGGCCTCGATATCCTCCTGCCTGAGAAAGGGCTGGGGCAGATCCCCTCAGGGGTCGTTAGGAGGGTACAGTGAGGTGGTCCTGGCTGAGGTGTACTTGGTAACAGATACTCATATGTGGCATCAGTGAGGGCATTGGGCACCTGGGCCTTGTTTTCTCTTGCATGAAGTGGATGTTCTCCCCCTGCCTTGAGCTTGTGCCGGGTGATCAGGAGATCATGATTTGGGCAGCTCACTCCCCAGCTGGCAACGGGGCCGAGTCTCATCATTGCCCGTTTAGATCTGGTGCTCCGCCTTTGCCTTGAAGGGACAGGCTGCCCACAGCAAGAGCCAGGGCCTCCATGTTTTCTTCTGAGACTCCTTTTCCCAGCATTGGCTCCTCTGCAGCTGCTGGGCTGCAGCCAGAGGCTGTCAGGGATCCGAGGGAGTAATTGCCAGTGTCCTTGTCTAAGGAGGATGGGCGATGGAAAAGCCCTCTCTGCCTGCTCTCCACCCCTCACATGCCCAGGGCCTGGAGGGTCTCAGGGAGGCTGAGACTGTGAGCAGCCATCCTACCCACATGCCCATCACAGCATCCAGGTCAGCCCCTTGGCCCCGGTGTCCCCAAGGTCACTGACACCCTTTGAGCCTGCTGGGCTCTGGCCAGCCTCTAGCCCCTCCTGCTGGATTTTGGTCTTCTCAGACCTGACCCTGTCACCTCTTTCCCCCACCAGACACCTTCCCCTGTGGTGCCTGGGCAGCTTCGGGGAGGTATGCTAGAAGCAGAGTAGTGATCTGGCAAGGCAGAGGAGAGAGCACGTCTCGAAACCTTTTTGGGGTCAAGGACCACCCCATTTGTTCCCTCCCACCTAGGTCACTGCAGTACATTAGCTTGGACTGTTGTAAAAAAATACCATAGACTGTGTGGCTTAAACAACAGTCATTGCTTTCCACAGTTCTGGAGGCCAGAAGTCCATAATCCAGGTACCCTCAGATTCTGTTCCTGGCGAGAACCCTCTTCCTGGCTTGTAGACGGCTTCCCTCTCACTGTGTGCTCACAAGGCATTCTCCAGGCGCATGTGCATGGAGTGAAGAAGCACGAGCTCTTTGGTGTCTCTTCTTATAAGGACACTAATCCTGGCCAGGTGTGGTGGCTCATGCCTGTAATCCCAGCACTTTGGGAGACTGAGGTGGGTGCCTCACCTGAGGTCAGGAGTTCAAGACCAGCCTGGCCAATGTGGTAAAACCCTGTCTCTACTAAAAATACTAAAAAAAAAAAAAGTAGCCAGATGTAGTGGCACATGCCTGTATTCCCAGCTACTCGGGAGGCTGAGGCAGGAGGAAGATCGCTTGAATCTGGGAGGCAGAGGTCGAAGTAAGCCAACATTGCACTACTGCACCCCAACCTGGGTGACAGAACCAGACCCTGTCTCAAAAAAAAAGGGACACTAATCCTGTTGGATCAGGGCCCCACCCTTATGGCCTCATTTAACCCTAGTTACTTTCCTGAAGTCCCCATCTCCAAATGCAGCCACGCTGGGGGTTAGGGCTTTAATACATTAATTTGGGGTGACACAAACATTGAATCCATAACGGATGGGCAGCTTGGATCTGTCAGGGGCCTGCTCTGCACCAGCCACTGCTTGAGTAGTCACTGATTGACTACGTGGGAACAGCCTCCAACGTGGGAGTAGCTGTTATCCCATTTTACAGGCCAATTGAGTGAGGCTCCAAGAGGTAAAGTCACCTGCCAGACTCGCATTGTTCAGGAGTGGCAGAGCTAGGATCTGAACCCGACAGAGTCCGGACTCAGCACTTGTAACGTATCCTCCTGGGCTTTGGGGATAGATACACCGTGAGCAGACTGAATGGGGTCTGCCAGCACAGACAGGGGCTGTTCTGTTTTGCGTACAATTTCAGGGGGTCCCGAACACCTTGAAGCAGGTGGAGGCCACTGCTCCAGACTGAGAGCTCCTGGAGAGGCTGCCCTGCGTCTGTGTGGTTTTAATCTGGGCCACATTGAATCAGGATGGGGCTCCAGCACCCAACAGCACCCATTAAATTTCATGGGTTTTGGTGCCGTCATGCAAGACTGGGACGTGTCCTGGAGGAGGCCCTGAAGTCTGGCCTTAGGGTTGCAGCCTGAGTTTCAGGCAGACAGGACATGAGACTCCAGCATTTCTGATTCAAGCCCTGTGGTGGGTCCCTGTCTCCCTTCTTTCCCATGACCCAGTTCTGTCTCATTTATTCGTGAACTTCTTGCACATTCCTGAATACCTGTTTTGTGCACAGTGCTGGGTGCTGGGGGTGCAGCAATGAACAAGGCCAACCTGGCAGCCTTCGTTCCTACACTGTGAGGCAGTCAAGCAACCCACCAATAGGACGGTGGTAAACGTAGCACCCAGGGGAAGGGGCCTCACACAATGGGACTTAGGGGAGGTTTCTGGGGGGGACCAGAGGATAGCTGGTGAGTTTCAGGTGGGACGTGAGGTTTAAACCAAGGCCTGAGAGGCAGGGGAGCAGGGTGTGAGTAGGAGGACATCATTGTTTGGGGGTCTGGTACAGGCTGAGCTAACAAGACACGCAGGACCGAAGCCCTCAAGGTCAGCCTCAGAGAGAAGGAATTGAGGAAGAAAGTGCTTTGCTTTTCTTTCTTTCTTTCTTTCTTTTTTTTTTTTAGATGGAATCTTGCTCTTGTTGCCCAGGCTGGAGTGTACTCCTGGGTTCAAGAGTGCTATTTTTAAAAAGTCATCTCAGCTACTTGGGAGGCTGAGGCAGGAGGATTGCTAGAGCCCAGGGGTTCCAGGCCAGCCTGGACAATATAGTGAGACCCCATCTCTGCAAAAGGAAAACAAAAACAGTCATTGCAGGCTCCCATCAAAGCCGAGAGAGCTGGCAGGTCAGAGGCAGATCGGGGTGATGTGAGCTATGGGGGCGCCAAAGTGTAGCTTTTATTTGTTTAGCAGTATGGCTTGTACACTGTGTGGGTTAGAAAGAACAACTTTGGGTGGGCTGTCCAATTTCAGGGATCCTTGTGGCTGTGCCCCCATTCGTGGCTGTGCCCCCATTCGTGGCTGCTGGGGGCTGCAGCACGGTGATGCTTGTTCAGGGCCTGGCTCCTCAGATGCTCAGGGCCTGCAGGCAGTCCTGCTTCTCTGAGGCAGGTGGGTACCCTGGGGGTACCATGCAGTCGAGATCCCCTGGCTGGCTTAGTGGTCCAGACAGAAGAGGGGCAGGGGACTCCAGTGCTGTGTGCCTAAGGCCATGGAGATACCTAGAAGTCCAGGAAGAAGAGGGGTAGGAGGGGGTCCTGGCAACAGCTGGTTCAGTTTGGAGTCACTGGTGGATATATCTGGCACACAGGGCTACCCCCTGGCAGCCCTGGAAGTGGGGTGTTCTGACCAAACCAGGGCATCATGGGCAGAAGCCACTGCAATGTCTCATCCCAAGAGAAGCTGGGACCCTGTATGGCATCAGTGTTCCTGTCGGACAGGCACCACACAGTGCCCCACAGTGGTGGCCAGATCTGACCAGGACGCATGGGGTGGAAGGGCCAGGGATGGGGGAGCAGAGTAGTAGAGGCTGTGTCATCCCTGGGATGCAGTTCCCACAGGGGGAAGAATGATAACAGCAAGGGATGTTTGTCAGGGTCTTGCTCGGTGCTGGGCACTGTGCTGTGTGTCCCAGCTGCTGACACAAGACTGACTGTCAGGCTGAGGGTCAAAGGGATGTCCGGTGGGCGTGGCAGGTCCTGGTGATGTGCAACTCATACCGGGACACTGGTGGCTGCCATGACATGCAACCCAACAGGGAGCTAAGGCTGTGCTTTCACGGTGGTACCATTTCTACTGCAGTCCCAAGCAGGTCAGAGTGTGAGGCTGAGGGGCCCTGGGAACGCTTGGATGAGTTCATTGTGTTCAGCAGATGCCACGGCTGGGTGTCCAGGCCTCCCAACATTGGCTAGATCACCCAGCAGCGTCCCCGTGGCCTTCAGCAGACTCCAGGTGGGTGTGTCAGCTGTGTGTCCTGGGCAGGTCAGCCAGCAGGTGTGTCACAGCCTCATTTAGGTCAGAGGAGCAATGGGTACAAGTCAGGGTGACGTTAAGAAACCCCCTACTGAATGTGTCAGGTTGACCCTCACACTGGAGAGAACTGGGGTCCTTGCCACTGTCAGGCTGTCGGGTACACAGTGTGGGTGCAGGTCACCCAGGGGGCTGCCCTGGCTTGCTGGGGCTTTGCACTACTGGCCTAGGGAGGACACTGGAAGGGACACCCATTCATGTCAGAGCAAAAGGATTGCGGGTAGGGCAGGCTTTGGCCCATGAGCACCTGCCCTGTGGCAGCCTGGAGTCAGGAAGGTGGCAAGCCGTTCCTCCTCTCCTGGCACACGCACAGGTGTGCATACACACAGTTGCTCACACACATTCACACCCTACGCACCACGTGCACACACACTCAGCCCTCCCCACTTGGCTCTGTAAACATGAGTCACTCAGATGCTACTGTGTTGCCATCTTGCCCCCTCTGCTGGCAGCCCTGTTCCTCCTTCCTCCACCAGCCCTGGCCTCCCCTGCCTCCTGGAGATTCAGACCTGTTGGGCTGGTTTGGGCCACACAGGGCGGGGCCATCCTGAGTTCTGCCAGCATGCAGACTGTAGGTGGGGAGCCGGGAGAAGAGCTTTGTTGCCTGCCTCTGGGACAAAGCCCACCAGGGTGCCTCAGAGGCCTTTCCCAGTGCCAGGCTGTTCTTCCCAGATGGGACAGCATGGGAGGGCTGCCGTGGCAGTGCTGGGCCCTCCCTGGACAGCTCTCCTACCTCTGCCCAGAGGACCCTGGGGCCCAGCCCCCTGCCTGGGTCAGCCCCTCCCTGCCTCCCACTCTCCTCTGGCCTGTCCAGCTTGGATATAGATTTTCCCTCGTTTGTGTGTGTGCATGTGTGTGTGTGCTGAGAGTGACAGCGGGAGTGGGGTGTGAGACTCACAGGGTGGCAGGGCTCATGGATGACTGGTGGGGTGCACCAAGGGCTGATGCACGTGAAGGTGCATCTTCTTGGGTATGGGTGAGGACAGGTGTGACTGCGGATGCAAGTGTGTGTGAAGAGAAGGGTTGTGGGGAGCATGTGCACCTGTAGGGGGAGGCTTTCCAAGTGAAGTGCTGCCCCCCTCCCACCCAGCTCTGGAGCCCTCCATCCCGTTTGGTCAGGTGCCCCTGCCCCTGACCTGGCACTCCCATTCCATTCCATGTCTGCAGGCTACATCCAGAAGATCAAGTCAGGAGAGGAGGACTTTGAGTCTCTGGCCTCACAATTCAGCGACTGCAGCTCGGCCAAGGCCAGGGGAGACCTGGGCGCCTTCAGCAGAGGTGCGCAAGGAATGGGCTTCACCAGGTCTGGGGACCCTCTCCTCCCTAAGGGGTAGAGGCCAGGAGGGTCTGGGCACTGGGCTCCGGAGTGCCACACGGCCCTTCAGGGTCCAGCAGGTGGCAGCACAGCCCCTTCCTCAGGTTTCAGAGTCTGTTCTGCTGGGCAGGGATGGGGCCACACAGGGTGGGGGCTGCAGAGCTTTCTTCCTGGCGTCATCCCTATCCCGGGGGGACAGTCTCTGTGTGTCTCTGCACAGATATCCTCATCTCGGGACCACCAAGGCAGGTGCGTCCTGTCCTCTGCCTCTTCCTTTGGGGGTTTAAGGCTGGGTTCCCTGAGAGTCCCAGGGCATATCCCCCAGAATCCCTCTCAGGGATGAGAGGAGGTGGCCCTGAGTTTAGGCCTGTCTAGCCAGGACAGTGGAAATCAGGGGCAGAGGGGACCAGGCATCCTCCTTTTCCTTCTCGGGGTCTGCAAACATCAGGGAGAGGCCAGGCTGGGGTGTGGGGTACAGGCATCTGAGGGGAGTGGGAGTCCAGCATGTGGCCAGCAGCTTCCCACCTGCTCTGAGGAGGCTGGTGGGACAGATGACCTGGCAGGGCTGGGAACCTGGCCCAGGGAGATGAGTTCACTACCGAAGTGACCTCTAAACGTGCAGCAGCGGCTGCAGCCCTGCCTGCCATCCTTCATGCTGTCCTCGGGCTTCCTGGGGCCTCTTTAATGGCCCTGCCGCCCCCAGCTGGGCCGCCACTCAGCACCAGCAATAAACATGGTGACGGATGAGCGTGGATGAATGTGAGGCTCAGCGCAGGCAGGAGCCCCATCTGTTGTGGCAGCCGCCCGCCCTGCCTCATCCTGGCTTCTGACAACCCCGCCTTGACACCCCCGCCATCCCTCCTGGCTCCCAGGTCAGATGCAGAAGCCATTTGAAGACGCCTCGTTTGCGCTGCGGACGGGAGAGATGAGCGGGCCCGTGTTCACGGATTCCGGCATCCATATCATTCTCCGCACAGAGTGAGGGTGGGCAGCCCAGGCCTGGCCTCTGGGTGGGGCAGGGCGGCTGGGCCCGCCAGCTCCCCCACTGCCTGCCGGCCAGTGGTCAAACCCCCTACTCCCTGCCACCGTCACACAGTATTTATTGTTCCCAAAATGGCTGGGAGGGGGCCCTTCCAGATTGGGGGCCCTAGGGTCCCCATTCCTTGTCCATTCCCAGTTGGGGCTGCGACCGCCAGGCTCTCCCTTAAGGAATTGACTTCAGCAGGGGTGGGAGGCGCCCAGAACCAGGGCAGTGTGGTGGGAGGGGTGTTCCAAAGAGAAGGCCTGGTCAGCAGAGCCGCCCCGTGTCTCCCCAGGTCCTGGAGGCAGACTCGAGGGCCGAGTTGTTTCTAGTTAGGCCACGCTCCTCTGTTCAGTTGCAAAAGCAAACACTCGTGCGGCCCAGCAGTGGGCCCTCTGAGCAACCGTGCAGCACCCTTTTACCCCCAATTAAACACCCAGAACCACTACTCCGCTCTCTTGTGTCTCATTTCTCCCCGGGGAAGCATAGGGGACACCATGTCACTGGGAAGGGATCACAGTCCCCCATCCCTAAGGGTCCGTGCTGTGTGTTCTCCCCCAGGAGGCTCCCCCTTGCCCTGGGCCAGAGGGAGTCCCAGCAGCTGGCTCTCAGGGATGTGGGCACCATTCAGCTGCCCAGCACCCTGAGACCTGCTTCCCTGGCATCTCGGGTGCTTCTGGAAGGTTCATGGGTCCAGCCTGGCACCCAGCCCAGCACCCACTGCAGCTGCAGTTACCGTGACAACTAGGGCCCTCCCTGACTGGAGGGGGTTCCTGCAGGAAGGGGGATGGGAGCAGACACAGCTTCCAGTGCCTGAAGTGGAACAGGGGATCCTGGGGTGGGTAGTGAGGAGATGAGGTCCCCCAACAGTGTTAGGGCTGTGGGTGTGGGCTGCCTGATCCCCATCCCCTGTTCAGTCAGTAGGCTGTGGGTCTGTTGGAGAAGTGGTTATGCCTGCACACCCTATCCCCCCTCCACTTGATGGGGACCAGCCCAGATTGCGGGGGTGCCTGGCTGGCATTGCATAGGGACCTGAGCAACTAGAGCCTAGCCCCAGGGGACCTCCCCTCCCCCAAGTGCTGAATTTCTAATAAAGGCTGAGCCTCATAAACAATCACCTGCGCCTGCTCCCATCTGGCTGGCTTCGGGAGCAATCGCTCACTCGCCTGCTGCCTGCCTGCTGGAGCGTTTGTCATTAAGAAGGTTTAATGGGTTTCCTTTCAGCTCCAGAGGGCTGGGGAGACCGGCTGCATGGCTACACCACTAGGCAGAATGTTCTCCCATCCTCGCCTGGTGGAGTGGGGTCGGGGGTGAGGCAGCAGCCTCATCATTCACACCAACAGTTGGATGTGGGGTTGGGGAAGTGACTACATCCCTCCTGGAACAGTGGAGGCCCTGGGTCTGGAAGGATCAGAAATTAGTGGCTAGGGCCTAGAGGGTTTGCTGAGTTCCACTCCAAGGTGAAGAATGGGCTTTGTGTCCTGACTGTGTCAGCAGCAGGGTCCAGGGAAGGCTGTGCGTCATCCTTTGTGGGAGCCGCTGTCCCCACACCTGTGTGTGTGTGTGTGTGTTTGCCCAAGATTGTGTGGGGCCATGTGACTGGTTGTCCCTGTGTCTGTCCTGTGTGATTCCGGGAGTCCCCCTATCTGGGTGTGACTACCTGCCCCTCCAGGCCCCCCCGCACTTGTCTGTGCAGTGGCCAAAACCCAAATGAGAATGTCACTGTTAGGTAAACATGCCACCAGAGCCCACTTTGGGGCTAGTGATTCATTATTAAGCAGCTTCGCATTCCCTCATCTCCCACCCACCCCCTCCTGCCTGGAACCGAGGCATATATCCCAGGCTTTTAGGTTGGTGACAGTGTAGTCTTCCCTAATGCCATCTTTTACAGGCACCTCCCAGGCCAGACCCACCCCAGGGAGCCAATCTCCACGTGCCCCAGACTTCTGTGGCTGCTGGGAAGGGCTGGAGCAGGTCACCTTGGGGGAAATGGGGTTACTGCCCCAGGATTGGAGTTGGCTTCCCTATGTCCATGTTTGCGACGGGAGGGAAAGTCAATGAGTTAACAGTGGACAGCCAGAGACGCACACACGCACACAGATTGATCCTGGCCGGGGACGTGTTAGCCTGCCTATCCTTGTTTGGAACAAAAGCTACAAACTCAAAAGGAGCACTGAGCGTCTGTGTGTGTGTGTGTGTGTGAGAGAGAGGGAGAGAGAGAGATCTCTGAGGACCTGATATGATGGACACAACAACACTCAGCCCCAAGCTCAGTGTGAGAATGTGGCTCCCCAACACTCAGCATATTGTGGACAAAGATTGTGGACCTCAACAGCCTCGTTTCTCCACCTTTCTTTGGGAGAATCCAGTATCTAAGGCCAATAAATCACCCTGTCCCCTCCCTGTGGAGACCCTCTTCCTCCAAACAAATGTAAATTGGGGTGGGAGTTGGGGGGATACAGACGTTCTAGATGTCCAGCTTTGTGCTGCTTTTCATTTCATTTTTTTCAGGAGGTATAGAGTAAAGTGCCTCTCCACGTGCTAATCCGGGAATGAATCCTTTTTCTGATGTCAAACATATGCGTTTAAATGAAAATTAATTGCTTTTCTTGAGAATTTCTCTAAAAATTGGTTTTAAATGAGTACATTAGGCAGTCCCATTTATTATTCATTCGTTTCATTCCCAATATGGCTCCAGTATCCGAGTTCCTGGAGATGCCAGCACAGATCGGAGATAATTTAATCAGGGAAGCCATTAATTAGAGATGGGGAGAGCCTCTCCTGGAAGGAGTGGGGAGCGCCCGCTCTGCAGCCTCAGCGGGGTGTGGGCCAGTGGGGCTCTTTAAATGATGTTTCTGCTCAGGATTCAATAGGGACCACCCATTGGGGTCAACATGGGGCGGGATCACCTGGGCAGCACCCCCTACTTTCATTCTTGGTCACTTAGCCCCAAGGATGATGCTCCTCACCTCCCTTTTCTGTTTTTTTGAGACGGAGTTTCGCTCTTGTTGCCCAGGCTGGAGTGCAATGGTGAGATCTCAGCTCACTGCAACCTCCACCTCTTGCCTCAGCCTCCCGAGTAGCTGGGATTATAGGCATGCACCACCACGCCTGGCTAATTTTATATTTTTAGTAGAGACGGAGTTTTCCATGTTGGTCAGGCTGGTCTCAAACTCCCGACCTCAGGTGATCTGCCCACCTCAGCCTCCCAAAGTGCTGGGATTACAGGTGTGAGCCATCGAGGTGCTCCTCACCTTTTCTGTACCCCTCCCAACTAGCCTGGCTGTACCCCTTAGGCACACCTCACGCAGGCCTTCAGACAGACCTAGCTCACATAAAGCCCTCATCCGGTTCTCCTTCCGTGACTTCCCCTCCCCTGCCTTTAGCCAGATCTAAGTCTGCTGAGGACTTAGCTTCTCCTTTTTTATTTTTTAAATTGAGACAAGGTGGCCAAGTGCAATGCAGTGTCACTTATGATTCACTGCAACCTTGAATTCCTGGGCTCAAGAGATCCTCCCACCTCAGCCTCCCGAGTAGCTGAGACTGTAGGTGCACACCACCACACCTGGCTAATTTTGTAAATTTTTTTTAGAGATGGGGTCTTGCTATGTTGCCTGGTCTTGAACTCCTGGGCTCAAGCAGTCCTTTCACCTCAGCCTCCCAAAATGCTGGGATGACACACACCAGCTGCTGTATCTGGCCCACTCCTGGTTCAGTCCTTTCCTGTCTCCTCCCCCATACTCTTCTTTCCTGCCTCCAAAACTTCCTGTTTTTTCCTCTCCTTCCCCTCCAAGAGTTCTGGTCCCCCATTAAGGGCTCTCCCTGCCCAATCCCTCTTCCAGGCAAACAGGCTCCAAGTGTAGGGTGTGAGTGTGTTCAACTGCAGGCACCTGAGTGCCCCTTTAGGCCGTTTCTAGCTTTTTTGTGATTAGTTAACTCAGCACAGATGTGACTTGTTTAAAAGCAAATTTTGAAATTACAAAGCAACAAGAGAAAAAAAGGAAAAATTCAGCTGGCCCCTACTTTTTTTTTTTTTTTTTCTGGCATCTTTTCATTCAATTCAATGGAGCCCCTACTCTTTTATACTCCGCTTCTTAAAAGCCAGCCCAATTGTTAAAAATCCATTTTAAGGCCGGGCGCGGTGGCTCAAGCCTGTAATCCCAGCACTTTGGGAGGCCGAGGCGGGTGGATCACGAGGTCAAGAGATCGAGACCATCCTGGTCAACATGGTGAAACCCCGTCTCTACTAAAAATACAAAAAACTAGCTGGGCATGGTGGCGCGTGCCTGTAATCCCAGCTACTCAGGAGGCTGGGGCAGGAGAATTGCCTGAACCCGGGAGGCGGAGGTTGCGGTGAGCCGAGATCGCGCCATTGCACTCCAGCCTGGGTAACAAGAGCGAAACTCCGTCTCAAAAAAAAAAAAAAAAATCCATTTTAAAAAGTCGAGTGAGGTGGCTTACGCCTGTAATCCTAGCACTTTGGGGACTGAGGCGGGCGGATCACCTGAGGTGGGGAGTTTGAGATCAGCTTGGCTAACATGGAGAAACCCCCATCTCTACATAATTAGCTGGGCGTGGTGGCACATGCCTGTAATCCCAGCTGCTCGGGAGGCTGAGGCAGGAGAATTGCTTGAACCCGGGAGGTGGAGGTTGTGGTGAGCCGAGTTGGCACCATTGCCCTCCTGGGCAACAAGAGCAAAACTCCATCTCAAAAAAAAAAAAAATCAGAAAATTGCCAGACTGGCTGGGCACAGTGACTCAAGCCTGTAATCCCAACACTTTGGGAAGCCGAGGTGGGTGGACCACTTGAGCCGAGTAGTTCAAGACCAGCCTGGACAACATGGTGAAACCTCAATCTCTACCAAAAATACAAAAATTAGCCTGGTGTGGTGGTGCACACCTGTAATCACAGCTACTCAGAGGCTGAGGCATAAGAATCACTTGAACCTGGGAAGCGGAGGTTGCAGTGAGCTGAGATCATGCCACTGCACTCCAGCCTGGGTGGCAGAGCAAGACTGTCTCAAAAAAGAAAAAATGTCCAGACCACTTAGTAATGCATCCAGAGAGTGGCAATCCAGTGACAGGAGAATACTCATTTGAGGCTAGTTTTCACTGTTGTGCTAGAATTCTCAGTTGTTTTGACCAAGCTGCTTTTAAATGAATTACTTTTGATCAAAACAACTTTGGATTGGGTCTCCTCACCCATCTCCCCAAAGGGCTGGCCCTGGGGAACCCCTTGCCCCCAGTTTGCTTAAGCTTGGGTCGTGGAATAAGGGGATCCTCAATGGAGAGGGATCTCCAGGCCTGGACTTCATGGCCACCTCCACTTCTGCCCCTGTTGGATACACAGAGCCACTGAAGCATCAAATGTCAAAGGTCCTGTTTATTCCGGCAAACCGGAAAGAAAAAGTGTAAATAAAAAAAGAAACAGATCCATGCACTCAACTCCTGGGGGTGGGGATGTGGAGTGAGGGATGAGGAATGGGTGGGAAGCAAGGAGGGAGGGATGGAAGGACAGAGTGAGAAAGGCAGAGACAGGGAAAGAGAACTGGAGAACCAGAGCCATAAAAAGAAAATGACATCCATGAAAAGGCAGAAAGAAAGAAGTGATGTTTTAAAAGCAGAGATCAATAAAGGAGAAGAGGGGATATTGAGAAAATAGAAATACACAGGCAGAGAACAAAAGCCCGGCAAAAAGTGGGGGGAGCGGGTGTGACAGAGACAGAGAGATCACCCTTGAGGGATACAGGCAGAATGAAAGGGGCCTCCAGCCCCCAGAAGCCCCCCAGGCAGCAGCCTGAGCCATGGTAGTGGCTCAGGGGTCTCCAGAGGTGCTGATGACGTGGAACAGGGTGACGTTGTAGAGCACCTGGTGGCCGTTGTTCCAGGTATAGAGGGCGCGCTCCCGGGGATTGTAATCCAGCATTGAGATGTGGGAATACTGGTTGTGGAAGGGCACGTCCGTGTACTCGTAACTGGACGTGTTGGTGAAATAGGCGAAGTAGACCTTGGCCCCGGCCAGGTGGGAGTTGGTCACGTAGAGCACACCGCAGATCATGAAGGCCTCGCCAGCACTGCGCTTGGGGTAGCCGGTGTCCCAGGACCGCATGACCTCGAGGGTGTGCGGGTCCAGCCGGCTGACCACAATGTTGCCTGCGTTCTGGTTGGTGGTGTACACGGCCCAGAGCCCACTCTCGTCCACCATGAAGTCCATGTCGGAGAAGCCGCCCCAGGAGTAGGGGAAGGTGTTGTTGTAACCGGCGCCTGGAAGGCTCCTTTGCACCAGCACGGAGCGCGAGCGGAAGTGGTATTTGACCACCACGTTGCTCTGGTACTTGTTATAGAACAGGGAGCCGTTGTATACCACGTGGCCCGTGCCTGCCCATGGCTGGGGCAGCAGGTGCTGGATAAAGTTCTGGCCTTTGATGAAGTCTCCCAGGGTGCGGAACTCCAGGACCCGGCGGCCCTTGTAATAGCCATCCATGTACCAGACCTATGGAGCAGCTGCTGGTCACTGGGGGTACCACCACCAATGACCCAAGGGTCCCAGCACCAGCCACAGCCATTAGAGATCAACAATCACTAAGAGGCCTTTAATCATGGGAATTCTGTTGACCATTCATGAACAATTATGGCTCTAGTGGGACCATTATCATCTCATGGTGGCAGCATTAATCATAGGCAATGAATTCAAGAGATGTCTTATCACTCAGTGGCTGTCCAGTGACCACTAACCATCCAATATCCAGGGAATTCCTGTGCCCAGTGAGTCCCCAGGGGTTGCAGTTCCTTGGGGAACTGCACGGCCCCACTGGGACCACAATCCCAGTAAGTGCTATTGGTCTTTTTTTTTTTTTAAAAAGGTCTCACTCTGTTTCCCAGGCTGGAGTGCAGTGGCACAATCACAGCTCACTGCAGCCTCAACCTCCCAGACTCAAGCAATCCTCCCACCTCAGCCTCTTGATTAGTGGGCATGTCACCAGGTGTGCCTAATTTTTTCTATCTTTAGTAGAGACAAGGTCTCAACAATGTTGCCCAGGCTGGTCTCAAACTCCTGAGCTCAAGCAATCTGCCTCCCTCGGCCTCCTAAAGTGCTGGGATTACAGGCGTGCGCTACTGCACATGGCCACTACTGGTCTTAAAATAGCCCCTAAGTGGACAACACTTCATCCCAAAGGACCCAGACATCACTGCCGCCCCTGGGGACTCACTGGGCCCAGGAATTCCCTGGTCATTGGATACTGGATGGTTAGTGATCACTGGTCAGCCATTGAATGTTATGACATCATTTGAATTCATTGCATGGTTAACCCTGTCACCACAAGGTGACCAGGTATGTCATCACCATTTTCATCATCATCATAGTTGTCATCATGTTAACTAGCATTTGTTTTTTTTGGTTTTGTTTTTGTTTTGGTGAGAAAGTGCCTGCGGAGTTTTTGGTTTTATTTTGGAAATGGAGTTTCGCTCTTGTTGCCCAGGCTGGAGTGTAATGATGGCTCACTGCAACCTCTGCCTCCAGGGTTCAAGCGATTCTCCTGTCTTAGCCTCCTGAGTAGCTGGGATTACAGCATGAGCCACCACGGTGGGCTAATTTTGTATTTTTAGTAGAGACGGGGTTTCTCCATATTGGTCAGGCTGGTCTCTCACTCCTGACCTTGGGTTATCCGCCCGCCTTGGCCTCCCAAAGTGTTGGGATTACAGGCATGGGCCACTGCACCTGGCTGTTAACTGGCATTTGTAAGTGCCCTTACTAGTGCTGGTTATCGAGCTAAGAATCTTAAAAATTGCAAGGCTGATATTATCCTGACCCATTTTGAAGATAAGGAAATTGAGGCTCAGAGATGTTAAGAAACTTGCCCAAATTTCCCTAGCCAAGTGGTGGAACTGGAATGGAAATCTGATTCCCAAACCAGCCACTTGGTTGAATTCCCATACTCCTTGAGCGGCCAGCGATTGTGGTGGGATGGTGGCTAGTTACTACTTGTAATCTCTGACACCCAGTGGCCCCCTGGAAACCAATAGCAGTCACTGGGAAGGTCACTGTTGCAGGATCATCACTGGGCAAGTTCATGGATGGTTCTTTTTTTTAATTTTTATTTTTTGAGACTTGCTGTTATAGCCCAGGCTGGAGTGCAGTGGCTCAATCTTGGCTCACTGCAACCTCCACCTCTCAGGTTCAAGCGATTCTCCTGCCACAGCCTCCTGAGTAGCTGGGATTACAGGCATCCACCACCATGCTCAGCTATTTTTGTTGTATTTTTACTAGAGATGGGGTTTCAACATGTTGGCCAGGCTGGTCTTGAAATCCTGACCTCAAGTGATCCACCCATCTTGGCCTCCCAAAGTGCTTGGATTACAGGCATGAGCCACTACGCCTGGCCTCATGGATGGTTCTTGTGTGTCTAGGTGATGGGCAGTCATGACTGTGGAAGCCACTAGAAGACTAAACGTCACTGAGCAGTGTTTGGTGGAGGAGATCTCTTGTCCTTGGGAAAGCACTGGTCATTGGGTAGTTACTTGGACATCAATAGTCCCTGAGAACTGGTCAGTAGAACTCAGTAACCATTAGTAACTGGAGGTCAACAGACTTTGGGACTTTGGGATTCATAGGGCTGAAAAGCCCTTGGTCACTTAGGGGTTACTAGACAGGGAGGTCCAATGGCCCTGGGGGATCCAGGACACTTTGGGCTACAAGACAGTCATCAGTGTGGACTCCCTGGGTACCTATAGGCAGTCAGAGGCTCTGACTCTCCCCGGCCCTGACCCCAGGGGTGGGCTCAGTCACTCACCCGGCTATCTGCACTGGGAGCCATCGTGTCAGTCATCCAGGAGCCAAAGCGGGATCCCATGGCCCGAACAGTGATGGGGTTACTGACCCCGGTCAGCTTCCCACAGCCTGTGAGGCAAGAACAGGGGGAATGAGGATGGGAAAGGGAACAGCTTGAGGGAGGCTGGACAAAGATGAAGTGTTACGATCAAGCTGGGGAGAGCTGGGACCCGGGGTGAGGGAAGATTCAAAAATCTGGTCTCAATATGTTGAGTTGGGAGGGAGGGGTTGGAGGCCAAGGGCCAGGCCATTTCCAGCTTCTGGGCTCAGGTGTGGCCTTAGGTAGGGAGGTCAAGAGTTGAGGTTTAGAAGTTAGAGGTCAAAACTGTGCCCAGCTTCTAGGCACAAACAGATGATATTGGAGTTGGGTGTGGCAATCAAAGATCAGGGGTCAGGGTCAAGGGCCAAGGCATACCCAGCTTCTGGGCGCAGGCATGGAGCCGGGCCTCCAGGGCCATCACCCGCTGCTGCAGGTCCTCGTACCCGTAGGCACCCATCTCCTCCTGGATGGCCGCCAGGCTGCCGGAGAGATTCCTCACCTCCTCCCGCAGGCGTACAATGGTCCGCGTGTCTGTCTTGTACTGCTCCAGGACCGAGCTCAGGGGCAACAGCTCCGTCATCCTGTCCTTCAGCTCCTGTGCCCCAAGATGGAAGCATAGCCACGCCTGACCCCTGGTCTTTCACCCAGACATAACTCCAACCTCTGACTTAATAACTTCACCCTTTGTCTTTGATACACACCTGGCCCTTGACATTTGGTTCAGACTGGACCCTAGATTCTTCCCAGACACGACCCCACTGTAGGAACTAATGGATACCAAATCCCAGTCATTCCTTTGATCTCTGGCCTGGCCCCAGGAGGACCCACCTGGAAGCTCTTGGCCGAGAGGGACCCATCAGCCGCCCTGAGCCGTGCATCCAAGCTCCGCATGAGGGTCTCCATGCCGCGTACATACTGGAGGTCACGATATGTCCGCAACTCAAGGACCTCCATGGACTGGGAGACGTTCTGGACCTAGGAATGGGGACAACTGAAGGGACCAGACCTCCTTCCCCAAATCTCAACCCAGAGATGTTACAGATAAGAGCTGGCGGGACCAGAGGCTGCACAAACACCAGACCAAAGAGGCTACCTTCTCCTCACCTGAGCTTAACAGTAGCCTCCCAGTTGCCTGCCCAAACCATCCATCCATCCCTCCGTCCTACCTACTGGCTACCATCTGGTCCACCCACCACCACCTCTCACATCCTCCTTAGTCTCCCAGTTCCACCTTCATCCCTTATAGTCAATTCTCCACACAGCAGACAGAAGGAACTTTCAAAACAGATTAGATCACCTTCCTCCTCCACAGATCCTGCACTGGCTGGTCCTGCCCCCCACCACCCACTTTGTCTCTCTTCATTCTCACAGACTCTAAGCTCCTTCTCTCTACAGGTCTTTGCACTTGCTGGTCTCTCTACTTGGAGTTGTGTTGCCCGCACGTTCCCATGACTGGCTCCTTCTTATCTTTCAGAGTTCTGGTCCAGCATCCCGGGCTCAAAGCATCCTCCCCTAACCACCCTGTCCCAGGTAGCCACTCACTCACTCTCCTCTTGTCTGGTCATCTCCTTCGAGGCTGTGACTATGTAGAACATTCTTATCCATCTGCCTCCTTCAGGTGGGACCCTCAGAGACAGAGGCTGCATCTAGCCTGTCCACAACTTAATCTCCAGTGCCCAACACTGGCCTGGAGTAGAGGCTCAATAAGTACTTTTTGGCTGAATGAGTAGAATAAACTTCGCTTATGCTGGCCTCTCCTCACCCAAACTGAGGGCCCCCAGCTCCCATCTCCACCTGGCTATGGTGAATTCCACCTGAATAAGGTGAACTCCCCTGGCTAAGGCAGACTCACTTGGCTAAGGTGAACTCTACCCGGCTAAAGTAGACTCCACCTGGCTAAGGTGAACACCATACTTGGCTAAGCAGACTCCCACCTGGTTAAGGTAAACTCCACCTGACTAACGTGATCATCTGGCTAAGGCAGCCACCTTGTTAAGGTGAACTCCATCTGGCTTAAGTAGACTTTCACCTGGGTAAGGTAGATTCCCACCAGCTTCACCTGACTAAAGTGGACTCCACCTGGCTAAGGTAAACTTGGTCAGAGTCACCACTGGATGCTTGTTGAAATACAGACTTTCCTGTACAGTTATTCACATGACATTTGGAAGCTCTCAGAAGCCCGGCAGCCTAATACCCACCCTGGATGCCACAAAACATTTTTACAGTAGTCTCTCTTCTCCACAGTTTCACTTTCCACGTTTTAGCTACCTGAGGCCAACCGCAGTCCAAAAATATTAAGTGGGAAATTCCATAAATAAATATTTCGTAAGATTTATTTATTTATTTATTTATTTATTTATTTGACACAGAGTCTTGCTGTGTCGCCCAGGCTAGAGTGCAGTGGCGCCATCTCAGCTCACTGCAACCTCCACCTCCCTAAGGCTTAAGTGATTCTCCTGCCTCGGCCTTCCGAGTAGCTGGGACTATAGGCACGTGCCACCATGTCCGGCTAATTTCTGTATTTTTAGTAGAGGCTGGTCGCAAACTTCTGACCTCAAGTGATTTACCTGCCTTGGCCTCCCAAAGTGCTGGGATTACAGGTGTGAGCCACCGCACGCTGGCCCAGGGAACTGTTTTCTATTGACCATGATCAGAGGTAGAAGGAACCTTTTGTAAGAACCATTGAACAGGCTGGACACGTTCACTATTACAGGTGGCTCATGCCTGTAATCGCAGCACTTAGGGAGGCCAAGGCGGGTGGATCACCTGAAGTCAGGAGTTCAAGACCAGCCTGACCAACATGGTGAAACCCCATCTCTACTAAAAATACAAAAATTAGCTGGATGTGGTGGCATACGCCTGTAATCCCAGCTACAAGGGAGGCTGAGGCAGGAGAATCTCTTGAACCCGAGAGGTGGAGGTTGCAGTAAGCTGAGATTGCACCACTGCACTCCAGCACCTGGGGTGACAGAGTTCGACTCCATCTCAAAAAAAAAAAAAAAAAAAAGCATTGAACAGATATTGGATAAAGTATCCGTTTGGGCACAGTGACTCATGCCTATAATCCCAGGATTTTGGGAGGCTGAGGCAGGAGGATCACTTGAGCCCAGGAGATTGAGACTAGCCTGGGCAACATAGGGAGATCCCATCTCTACACAAAATATAAAAATTAGCAATGCGTGGTAGTGTATGCCTGTAGTCCCAGTTACTCAGAGGCTGAGGAATGGGGATTGCTTGATCCTAGAAGTTTGAGGCTTCAGTGAGTTGATCATGCCACTGCACTGCAGCAGCCTGGGTGCCAGAGTGAGACCGCGTCAAAATGAAAACAAAAAAGGATCTACTTGGAGAGGAGCTGGATTATCAGCCAGCTCTGAATAATTTGCATAGCTGAATATGGCCACTGGCTGACCTGGATGGGTCCAGAGGGTGGGATGAAAACTGGGACATTTTCCCAGCTGCCCCCAGGGCACCTGGAAGGTTCTCACCTTCTCCATCAGTTGCCGCAGCTCCCGACTCCTGCCGTCTCGAGAGCAGGTACTCTGCGCCGGGATCACAGCTGTGCAGATGCATTTCCCGTCGGGCGCCTGGGCCGAGGTGTACAGCTGCCAGCCCTCTTCTGGGCTCTGGAAGAGAGTCTGCAGAGAGGTGTGGGGGTGGTCAGAGAGTAGGATCCCAATAAGCATCTCGCCTCACCCTTGCTGGGACAGGAAGGGGGCCTGAGGAGCCCTTTTGCGGGGCTCCAGGCTTATGCCAGCGCCTGTTGTGTGTGGTCTCAGTCCCTCCTTAAGGAGCCTCATTTTACAGATGGCAAGACTGAGGTGCAGAGGGACTAAGGAACACAGCAAGGAATTGGAGGCCTCAACCCTTCTCCCAGACCAGATTTCATTCTCTCACACAGATTCACACACACACAACACTGTCTCCATCACTGCCGTTAGAGATCCACTCAAATAACCCCCAAACCTGGATCGCCTCTCTGCTTCCCCAGCCCACCGTGACATAAAGGCTCTAGAGCTATCTCGGGACCATGTAATGTTTTGTTGTTGTTGTTTATTTTTCAGACTCAGTCTTGCCCTGTTGCCCAGGCTGGAGTGCAGTGGTGCCATCTTGGCTCACTGCAACCTCTGCCTCCCGAGTTCAAGTGATTCTCCTGCCTCAGCCTCCCGAGTAGCTGGAATTACAGGTGCCTGCCACCATACCCGGCTAATTTTTGTATTTTTAAGAGAGATGGAGTTTTACCATGTTGGCCAGGCTGGTCTCCAACACTTGGCCTCCACTCCAGCCTGGGTAACAGAGTGAGACTGTCAAGAGGAAAAAAAAGGGTCTGATCTCAGGTGATCTGCCCCCCTCAGCCTCCCAGACTGCTGGCATTACAGGCATGAGCAACAGCGCCCAGCCATCAGGGCCACTAAATGTTACGTGCAACCCTGCTGTGCCCCCACCCCACCAGGAGCTGCCCAGGTAGGGTAATGGCCAAAGTGAGACAAAATGCTCAGATAATCCAGTGATCAGTTATGGCTTTGTTTCCCAAGCCATGCTCCTTTCAACACTGGTAATCTTACCAGGTGTGCTGGAAAAAGGATGCTCTGTGGTCAAATAAATGTGTGTCTTACTGGGTGAAACAAATTTCATTACTGCAGGACTTATCAGAGCCTTAGAAATGCTAACATGGGGAACTCTAGACACAAGACAGTCATAAACTTCCAAACTGATTAGAAGATATCTATGAGGCAGGTGGATCACCTGAGTTCAGGAGTTGAAGAGCAGCCTGGCCAACATGGTGAAACCCTGTCTCTAGTAAAAATACAAAAATTAGCCGGGCATGGTGATGGGCGCTTGTAATTTCAGCTACTTGGGAGGCTGAGGCAGGACAATCACTTGAACCTGGAAGGTGGAGGTTGCAGTGAGCTGAGATCGCACCACCGAACTCCAGCCTGGGTGACAGAGCAAGACACTCTTTCACCAAAAAAAAAAAAAAGATGTCCATGCCATGAAAGTATCTTCTGTCCCAGGCATAGGGTCTGGGATAGGATCAAGGAAGAGGGAGTCCCAGCGCAGTGGCTCATGCCTGTAATCGCAGCACTTTGGGAGACCGAGACAGGTGGATCATCTGAGGTTGGGAGTTCGACACCAGCCTGACCAAAATGGAGAAATCTCGTTTCTACTAAAAATGCAAAATTAGCCCGGCATGGTGGCACTGGCACATGCCTGTAATCCCAGCTACTTGGGAGGCTGAGGCAGGAGAATTGTTTGAACCCGGGAGGCGGAGTTTGTGGTGAGCCGAGATCACCCCATTGCACTCTAGCCTGGGCAATAAGAGGAAAACTTGGTCTCAAAAAAAAAAAAGGAAGAGAGGGAATGAAGAAAACATCTAATGATGGTTGTCCATGGAGCTAGTGGGAGAGATGGACATCAGACATGTAATGCCATTGATAATTCTGGAACCACATGGTGCAGTGAGTGCTTTGAAGAAATAGTGCAGGGAATAACAGGGGGTCTTCCCTCAGGCTGAAGGTCTTTGAGGAGGTGTCCGAGGGAATGGGCTTTCGAGATGAACTTGAAGAATGAGTGAGCCAGAAGAAAGGGAGAAGGCAGGGGACATTTCTGACATTACAAATCCTGATCAATATCTGGAGGGACCTGGGCATGGTGGCTCAGGCCTGAATCCCAGCATTTCTGGAGGCTGAAGTGGGCGGATCATCGGAGGCCAGGAGTTTAAGACCACCCTGGGGCTGGGGCGGTGGCTTACACCTGTGATCCCAGCACTTAGAAAGGCTGAGGCAGGCGGATTATGAGATCAGGAGATCAAGACCATCCTGGCCAACATGGTGAAACCTCATCTCTACTAAAAAAAATACAAAAATTAGCTGGGCATGGTGGTGCATGCCTGTAGTCCCAGCTACTCAGGAGGCTGAGGCAAGAGAACCGCTTGAACCCAGGAGGCGGAGGTTGCAGTGAGGTGAGATCTTGCCACTGCATTCCAGCCTGGGCGACAGAGCAAGACTCTGTCAAAAGAAAAAAAAAAGAAAAAAGACCACCCAGAGCTATAGAGCAAGACCTCATCTATACTAAAAATTAAAACAAAAAAAAAAAAATTAGAGGTGGGTGTGGTAGGTCATGCCTGTAATCCCAGCACTTTGGGAGGCTGAGGTGGGCAGATCACGAGGTCAGGAGTTCAAGGCCAGCCTGACCAACATGGTGAAACCCAGTCTCTACTAAAAACGCAAAAAAATTAGCCGGTGTGGTGGTGCACGCCTGTAATCCCAGCTACTCAGGAGGCTGAGGCAGGAGAATCGCTTGAACCTGGGAGGTGGAGGTTGCAGTGAGCCAAGATCACACCACTGCACTGCAGCCTGGGCAACAGAGTAAGACTCCATCTCAAAAAAAAAAAAAAAAAAAAAAATTAGCTGGATGTAGTGGCATGCACCTGTGGTCCCAGCTACTCGGAAGGCTAAGGCAGGAGGACTGCTTGAGTCCAGGAAGTTGAGGCTGCAGTGAGCTATGGCTGTGCCACTGCACTCCAGCCTGGGTGACAGAGTCAGACCCCATATCTTAAAAAAATATGAAAGAGGCCAGGTGCAGTGGCTCATGCCTGTAATCCTAGCACTTTGGGAGGTCGAGGAGGGTGGATCACCTGAGGTTAGGAGTTCAAGACCAGATTGGCCAACATGGTGAAATCCCATCTCTACTAAAAATACAACAATTAGCCAGGCATGGTGGAGGATGCCTGTAATCCCAGCTATTTGGGAGAAGAATCGCTTGAAGCCGGGGCAGTGGGTGTGGAGGTTGCAGTGAGCCAAGATGGTGCCACTTCACTCCAGCCTGGGCAAAAGAGCAAAACTCCATCTCCAAAAAAAAGGATGTGGGTGGATGTGAGGGTTGTGGGGTGACTGGCTTGGGTTTGCAAACCTAGGCGTCATTTGTTCAAAAGCTGAAGTATTCGTTCAAGACCTGAAGGAAGTGAGGGAGGAGCCATTTGGATATCTGGGGAAGGGGTTCCAGGCAGAGAGAACAAGTGGACAGTCCCTGGGGCAGGACCGTGCCTGGTGTGTTTGTGAAACAAGGAAGAGGCCCATGTGGCTGGAGCAGAATGAGTAAGGGGTAAGTGGAGGCAGATGGAGGAAGGGAGGTGTTGGGGGCAAGGCCTTGTGGGAAGCAGTGAGGGCTTCAGGTTCTGCTCTGAGGAAGGCAGGAGCCATGGAGGGTTCTGAGCAGAGGCGGGACGTGCCCTTACTTGGGTGTTCTTCACAGTGACCTCTGGATGCTCTAGGGGCGAGGGAGGAAGGCCAGGGTAGGGGTGACTGCACAGATCCAGGCAGGCGATGATGGGTAGTGGCCATAGAGGTGGCAAATGGAAGATCCTGGTCCTATTCCAGGATGCATTCTTACAGGCATGGAAGAAATTCTTATTAAAAAAAAACAAAACAAAACCCAGTGTTTTACAGAGAAACAAAGCACCACAATTATTGATCATTTGCACAGCCATTACCAGATCTCCCAGCAGAACCGGTGCCGTGAGCTGCAGCACAGATAAACCAAGCTGTGAATTATGAGCAATCCTGGGGACTCCAACTATTAGCCCACCTTTTTCTCTCCCACTCAATCGAGTCTTTTTTTTTTTAAGCCTTATTGGAATGTGAGCAAATGATATAATTGTACAAATTGGACAGATGAGCTTGACTCCCCCACTAATCTATAAGGAAAACAAGCCATTCATAAACGCCAGCTGAAACTATTATAGTCATTCTTTGAGCCTTACTACACCCTTCCTAAATGGGGGGAACCCCCTCTTTGTAAGTTGCACATCCTCGGCGCGGGCAGAGAAGCACAGTAACTCACTTTCTCCGCCTTCCTTTTACTCAGGTAGGAGCTGGATGGAACCAGCATTCACTGCAGGTGTGCCCAGGAATGGCCACGGCCAAGGGCTTTCTCTGATAGTCAAAGCCCACCCTGCCCTTGCATGGTACCAGCGAAAATACACCCAGCAATCCTCAACGATGACCCAAAAGCGTTAGTGATCAATAACACCCCTCTCGCCTCCCTGGTGGGAAAGAACTCAAAGGTGTGTGTTCCATAAAACCTCCCAAGGGAAACCATTAGTTGGTGACCCCAGTCGACCACAGCAGCAACCTGCTCATTACTTCTCTTTTATTTATTTACTTTATTTTTTTTTTTTTATTTTTGAGACGGATCCTTGCTGTGTCGCCCAGGCTGGAGTACAGTGGTGAGATCTCGGCTCACTGCAACCTCCACCTCCTAGGTTCAAGCAATTTTCATGCCCTCAGCCTCCCAAGTAGCTGGGATTACAGTCACTCACCTTCACGTCTGGCTAATTTTTGTATTTTTAGTAGAGATGGGGTTTTATCACGTTGGCCAGGCTGGTCTCGAACTCCTGGCCACAAGTGATCTGCCCACCTTGGCCTCCCAAAGTGCTGGGGTTGCAGGCGAGAGCCATCGTGCCCAGCATGTTTATTTTTGTTTTGGTTTTTGAGACGGAGTTTCGCTCTTATTACCTGGGCTGGAGTTCAGTGGCGAGATCTCAGCTCATTGCAACCTTCACCTCCTGGGTTCAAACGATTCTCCTGCCTCAGCCTCCCAAGTAGCTGGGATTACAGGTGCCTGCCACCATGTCCAGCTAATTTTTTTTGTATTTTTAGTAGAGACAGGGTTTCACCACGTTGGCCAGGCTGGTCTCAAACTCCTGACCTCAGGTGATCCGTCTGCCTCAGTCTCCCAAAGTGCTAGGATTGCAGGCGTGAGCCACCACGCCCGGCCTGTTTTACTTAAGATGAGGTCTTGCTGTTGCCCACCCCTGGACTGCAGTGGTGCAATCCTAGCTTACTGCAGCCTCGAACTCCTGGGTTTAAGCCATCCCCTCCCACCTCTGCCTCCTGAGTAGCTGGGACTACCGGCAGGTACCACCACACCCAGCTTTTTTCCTTTTTTTTCCTTTTGTAGAGATGGAGTCTTGCTTTGTTGCCCAGGCTGGTCTTGAACTCCTGGGCTCAAGCGATCTGCCTGCTTCGGCCTCCCAAAGTGCTGGGATTACGGGTGTGCCTGGCATACTCATTAACTCTCCCTGCATGAGTTTTCTTCACTTCCTCTCTCACTTCTCTGCTCCCCTACTGCTTCTTCCTTGGGTTTTTTAGGTGAATACTTGCACTAAAATCCTCCCTGAAGGAGCATGACCTAAGACAACAAGGATGGCTCAGTACAAGAGGAATACCCAAAGAAAGCCTGCCCTTTGTTTCTGGGATAATCCAGAACTCTTCCACTTCCCTTCTTCTTCCTTTTTTTTTTTCCAGAGATGGAATTTCATTCTGTCACTCAGGCTGGTGCGCAGTGGCATCATCGTGGCTTACGGCAGCCTCAACCTCCTGCGCTTAAGTGAATCCTTCCACCTCAGCCTCCTGAGTAGCTGAGACTAAAGGCCTTTAGTCTTACCACCACATCTACTAATTTCTAAATTTTTTTGTAGAGATGGAAGTCTCACTGTATTGTCCAGTATGGTCTCAAACTCCTGGACTCAAGTGATCCTCCTGCCTCAGCCTCCCAAAGCACTGGGATTACAAAGTATGAGCCACCATTACCTCTTTTTTTTTTTTTTGAGAGGGACTCTCACTGTGTCACCCAGGCTGGAGTACAGTGGCACAATCTTGGCTCACTGGAGTCTCCGCCTCCTGGGTTCAAGCAAGTCTCCTGCCTCAGCCTCCCAAGTAGCTGGGATTATAGGCATATGCCACCATGCCTGGCTAGTTTTTGTATTTTTAGTAGAGACAGTGTTTCACCATGTTGGCCAGGCTGGTCTCGAACTGCTGACCTCAAGTGATGCACCCACCTCAGCCTCCCAAAGTGATGGGATTACAGGCATAAACCAATGAGCCCGGCTTCCTGATGAACCCAATTCTTAAAAAAGAAACAACAAAGAAAAACAACAAACAGGAGCCCAAGCATCCCTGCCCCTCCTCCCCTGGCTCTGGTCCCCAGGCAATTTAGACAGAACCCCCCAAGGAATATCTTTTGTGCAGAGACAAAGCGCCCGGTTCAATGTAATTAACATCTTCCTACATTTCCTAGCGTGTCCTTTGAAGCAAACAAGCCATTTTCTCTCGACAGAGGAAACATTGAATTGTAAAAGAGAAGCAAGATTTAAGTGGTGCAGAGAGAAGGCCTCCATGGCTTTCCTAAAATAATTGTCTGCGTTGGACGCATCTCACCGGAGTGTTCTCTGCAGCAGTGTAATTAAATGCCTGGGTTTTGGCTGCCAGATCTCAGCACACAGAGGTCCTGAGTTTTGCCCATTGGGTTTAAGTTCAGATATGCAGTCAATGCATGTCCCTAGGAACCGCTGGAATGCTCTGGAAGGTTCCACGTGCTAGCTCTTCCAGACTGGATCTAGCTTGGAAACAAAGTCAGGAGCTCTTGGCAGTCAGAAGACAAGGGAGGAACAGAGAGTGTCCTACTCTAAGGGAAATGCGTATAACAGCAGGTCTAAGAACACAGGCATTTTCCAGCTTAGAAATCTGTGGTCTAGCATCCTGTCTCGCCTCGGACTTGGCAGATGTACTAAAGAAGCCAACCTACTCTTGGCCGGGCGCGGTGGCTCACGCCTGTAATCCCAGCACTTTGGGAGGCCGAGGCGGGTGGATCACGAGGTCAAGAGATCGAGACCATCCTGGTCAACATAGTGAAGCCCCGTCTCTACTAAAACTACAAAAAATTAGCTGGGCATGGTGGTGCGTGCCTGTAATCCCAACTACTCAGGAGGCTGAGGCAGGAGAATTGCCTGAACCCGGGAGGCGGAGGTTGCGGTGAGCCGAGATCGTGCCATTGCACTCCAGCCTGGGCAACAAGAGCGAAACTCCGTCTCAAAAAAAAAAAAAAAAAAAAAGAAGCCAACCTACTCTTTTGTTTTTGTTTTAGATAGGGTCTTGCTGTGTTGCCCAGGCTGGAGTGCAGCGGCGTGATCTCAGCTCACTGCAGCCTCCACTTCCCTTACTGAAGCAATCCTCCCGCCTCCGCCTCCTGAGTAGCTGGGACTACAGGCGTGTACACCACGACTGGCCATTTTTTTTTGTAGAGACGTGGGGAGAGTCTCACTGTTTCCTAGGCTGGTCTTGAACTCCTGGGCTAAAGAGATCCACCTGCCTTGGCCTCCCACAGTGCTGGGACTATAGGCGTGAGCTACCGCGCCAGCCCTGCCAACCTTCTCTCTCTTTGCTGAGCCCTTGGTTCAGGGTTTACTATTCCTGCTATTGGGCTTTAAGAGTGAACCTATGGGCCGGGCGCAGTGGCTCAAGCCTGTAATCCCAGCATTTTGGGAGGCCGAGGCGGGTGGATCACGAGGTCAAGAGATCGAGACCATCCTGGTCAACATGGTGAAACCCCGTCTCTACTAAAAATGCAAAAAATTAGCTGGGCATGGTGGCACGTGCCTGTAATCCTAGCTACTCAGGAGGTTGAGGCAGGAGAATTGCCTGAACCCAGGAGGCGGAGGTTGCAGTGAGCCGAGATCGCGCCATTGCACTCCAGCCTGGGTAACATGAGCGAAACTCCGTCTCAAAAAAAAAAAAAAAAAAAAAGAGTGAACCTATGCACTCAAGTAGCTGTTCCTCAAATTGTCTTTTCTGGCTGAAACCTTTCAAACACTTTTGCTGAGGCTGCCCCAATTAAACACTAGCCTCTAAAACAGGTCCAGGATTAACTGAGTAGGACACACACAGGAAAAGTTTTTCTTACTGTTGGGAACAGGGATCATCGTCTCCTACCACTCCACCAAGAATTGTGGACTGAACCAAGAATTGTATCTTGGTTCAAAAACAATTCCTGATGGACAGGCGCGGTGGCTCACATCTATAATCCCAGCACTTTGGCTGAGGCGGGCGGGTGGATCACCTGAGGTTAGGAGTTCGAGACCAGCCTGGCTAACATGGTAAAACCCCGTCTCTACTAAAAATACAAAAAATTAGCTGGGTGTCATGGCAGGTGCCATTGAACTACAGCCTGGGCAGCAGAGCGAGACTCCATCTCAAAAAAACAAAACAAAGCAAAAACAATTCTGGGTGCTTCCCTGGGGACGGAGGCATTGCTACAGGGTCCTGGGGACAGCAGGAGCATGGGCTATCAGGGAGTGGCCAACAGGAAGAGATCAAGCGCCTGCCTCTTAATAAAATGAGGCTATTATTGTGTTTGAGGCTGGATAATTTAATCAGGAAGCCAAAGCAGCTTGGGGCTTACATATTTATTTGTGCCCTGCCTTGTTCCAGAGAGGACTCTAAGTGATTTACAAGGATATGTAAAATACCATAAGATAGCTCCAATTAAATATGAGAGCAGGGATTAGGTATTTTTGGAGGGCAGCACAGCCAAGCCTTTAAAGTTCCAGCAATTTGGATGTTATTCGGCCAATCCATAGCTAAGACTTCAGCCCGTGGACACTGTGTGGATAAGCATCTGATTGCTACAAGGGTGATACCCTGCTTTTTGCCAGCTAAAGCTAACTCTCCTTTTCCCTGAGGAAAAGCTGTCAGTCTTTATGTTAGCCTTTTTGAGCTGAACAGACTCCGTCTTGGCTTCTTCATTTTAGTAACCTTCTCCCCAATAAGTATGTAACTATAGTATACAGCAAGGTCAGACTGACTCTGGGCACCCAGAAATGCCTTTGTTGATAAGAGGCCGCATAAAGTGGTATCAGCAAAGCCTGAAAATGCAGCTGCAGTGAGCGCCCTGAGCCCGCCTTGTCTATAAGTTGTATGTCTTCCATGACAGCGGTACTCCTCACACCTGGCACTGTTGTATTTCTTATGTACCAGTTTTTCTTTTTAACTTTTTGCTTACTCTGCCTTTGTGAAAACTTTGTTTCAGCTATGTTCCCCCCTTCCTGTTAAAACTAGTGTATAAAAGACCACCTAACTTTTTCTTCAGGGCCAAGAGAATTTTGGGTGTTAGCCACTCTCAGT
The DNA here is from genome assembly GCF_009761245.1 of Sapajus apella. NCBI lineage: Eukaryota > Metazoa > Chordata > Mammalia > Primates > Cebidae > Sapajus > Sapajus apella. The sequence continues at coordinate 2,055,000 of NW_022437017.1, read as the reverse complement.
CGCCGGCTTAATAACGGGCTCATAATTCATTCTGAGTGTGGTGCATTCCTTGACTCGCTCAGGTACAACACGAGTGAGGTTCATTAAGCATTGTTTAAAATTGGACAATTAGAAATTATTTTGATCAAAAGCTATTGCACATGCTAGAAAAAGAAAAAAAGATTTTTTTTTGAGACAGGGTCTTGCTCTATCACCCAGGCTGGAGTACAGTGGCACGATCATAGCTCACCGTGGCCTTGATGTCCCAGGTCTGAAGCTCTCCTCCCACCTCAGTGTCCTGAGTAGCTTGGACTACAGGTGTGAGCCACTACACCAGGCTAATCTATTTTTTTTTTTTTTTTTTGAGACGGAGTCTCACTCTGTTGCCCAGGCTGGAGTGCAATGGCATGATTTTGGCTCACTGCAATCTTTGCCTCCAGGGTTCAAGTGATTCTCCTGCCTCAGCCTCCCCAGTAGCTGGGATTACAGACACCTGCCATTATGCCTGGCTAATTTTTTGTATTTTTGTAGAGACAGGGTTTTCACCATGTTAGTCAGGCTGGCCTTGAACTCCTGACCTAAGGTGATCTGCCTGCCTCAGCCTCCCAAAGTGTTGGGATTACAGGTGTGAGCCACTGCTCCCAGCCCAGGCTAGTTTTTAAAAATATTTTTTGTAGAGACAGGGTCTGGCTATGTTTCCCAGCCTGGTCTCAAATTCCTGGACTCAAGTAATTCTCCTGCCTTGACCTCCCAAAGTACTAGGATTGCAGGCGTGAGGCATTGTGCCCAGCCAATTTACAAATTTATGATATATCTACAGAATGGGATACGGTGCAGTCATTAAAAATTAAGGATTAATGGAGATTTTAATCACCATCTTTCAATTTATCTTATTTTCCAAGTTTTCTACAACGAACATGTATTGCTCTTTTTTTGAGATGGAGTTTCACTCTTGTTGCCCAGGCTGGAGTGCAATGGCACTATCTCAGCTCACCACAGCCTCTGCCTCCTGGGTTCAAGCAATTCTCCTGCCTCAGCCTCCTGAGTAGCTGGGATTACAGGCATGTACCACCACACCCGGCTAATTTTATATTTTTAGTAGACATGGGGTTTCCATGTTGTTCAGGCTGGTCTCGAACTCCCAACCTCAGATGATCCACCTACCTCAGCCTCCCAAAATGCTGGGATTGCAGGTGTGAGCCACTGTGCCCGACCCATATATTGTTCTTATAAAGATTTTTAGGGCCGGTGCAGTGGCTTACGCCTATAATCTCAACACTTTGGGAAGCCAAGACAGGAGAATCACTTGAGCCCAGGAGTTTGTGACCAGCCTGGGCAACATAGTAAAACCCCATCTCTACAGAAAATTTAAAATTTAGCTGAGCATGGTGGCACATGCCTACAGTCCCAGCTACTCTGGAAGCTGAAGTAGGAGGATCACTTGAGTCCAGGAGTTCAAGGCTGCTTAGCTATGAAGGTGCCACTATACTCCATCCTGGGTGACAAAGTGAGACCCTGTCTCAAAAGAAAAAAAAAAAGATTTTTAAAAGTCCTTAAAATTTTTTTTTTGGCAAGGCAGAAAAAGAAGAAAAACAAAAGCAGGGACATAAGACAGAGCCAGAAACAAGGCTAAGAAAAACTCATCCCTTAAAAACCTGAACAATCAGCATATGGCCGGGCCATAAGTTTGGCTCCAAGCTCCTTAGCAGCCAACTCAAAAAGGGAAAGCTGGTCATTTATGCGGTTCTCAGTGTCCTGAAACAAAAGTACACCAGATGCTCAGGAGAAAGCTCAATTATTTTTGGCAGGGATTTCTCCCACAGTCCTCCCAAAAAGGATTCCACGTGATGTCACCAGCATCTCTCTGGGCAATATCCTTACGATAGAAGTGACTAGCTTCCTCTAGATGTTTCTTATTCCTCCTGGGATGGTAGAGTAGGGCCAACTGGCAAGAGCAGGGTCCTGGAGTCAGGCTGCCTAGGTTTAAGTTCTAGCTTCACCATTCCACTTGCTGTGTGACAGCAGCAAGTGGCTTAACCTCTCTGTGTCTTTCTTAGTTTTTGCTTCCTTTCTTTCTCTTTTTTTTTTTTTTGAGACGAAGTTTCGCTCTCGTTGCCCAGGCTGGAGTGCAATGGCGTGATCTCCGCTCACCACAACCTCTGCCTCCTGGGTTCAAGCAATTCTCCTGCCTTAGCCTCCCGAGTAGCTGGGATTACAGGCATGTACCACCATGCCCTGCTAATTTTGCATTTTTAGTAGAGATGGGGTTTCTCCATGTTGGTCAGGCTGGTCTTGAACTTCCGACCTCAGGTGATCTGCCCGCTTCAGCCTCCCAAAGTGCTGGGATTACAGGCATGAGCCGCCACACCCGGCTTCTCAGTTTTTTCATTTGTACAATGGACATGATGATTACCTACTTCTCAGGGTTGCTGGGAGGGTCAAATGAATTCATAATATATATAAGAGCAATTAGAATAGTCGTCTGCATGTAGTAAGACCTACACAAGTGTCTGCTAATAATATTATTTTCATTTTTTTTTTTTTTTTTTTTTTTTGAGACGGAGTTTCGCTCTTGTTACCCAGGCTGGAGTGCAATGGCGTGATCTCGGCTCACCACAACCTCCGTCTCCTGGGTTCAGGCAATTCTCCTGCCTCAGCCTCCTGAGTAGCTGGGATTACAGGCACGCGCCACCATGCCCAGTATTTTCATTTTTTAAGAGACAGGGTCTCACTCTATCATCCAGGCTGCAGTGCAGTGGCACAATCATGGCTCACTTCAGCCTTGAACTCCTGACTTCAAGTGATCCTCTGGCCATCAGCCTCCTGAGCAGGTGGGACTACAGGTGTGTGCCACCACGCCTAGGTAATTTTTTGTTTTTTGTAAAGATGGAAGTCTCACTGTATTGTCCAAGCTGGTCTTGAACTTGTGGCCTTAGACAGTTCCTTCAGCCTCAGCTTCCCAAAATGCTGGGATTACAGACATGTACCACTGCACCTGGTTAATTTAATTTTTTTTTTTTTTTTTTTTTTGTAGAGGCAGGATCTTACTGTGTTGCCCGGTCTTGAACTCCTGGCCTCAAGCAATCCTCCATCCTCAGCCTCCCAAAGGGCTAGGATTATAGGCATGCACCACTGTACCTGGTTAATTTTTTTTAAATTATTTTTTTGTAGAGGTGGGCTCTCATTATGTTGCCCAGGCTAGGACAGCAGCATGATCATGACTTACTGCAGCCTCGGATTCCTGGCCTCAAGGGATCCTCGCCTCTCAGCCTCCCAAAGTGCTGGGATTACAGGCGTGAGCCACCACGCCCGGCCCTGCTATTACTATTATCTTCATAACACTCAGAAGGCCAATTTGGTAACTTCCTGAGGTCAAACAGTGTGAGTCTTGACACAATAAAAAGCATCTGGCAAAGTCTCATGGAGTCAGGGTTGAGGTTGCTGGACCATGAGGCAAAGGAAGTCCAACAAGGGAGAGAGGAGAATGAGGGATGAGAGGGGACGCTTGCTCCATCCTAGTCCCCACGCGGCCCAGCTGGCTTCCTATCCCAGAACATCTCCACGCTATAACCTGGCAGCAGGGGAGCCGTGGTCCTTCTTCATCCTTACAGGCAATGAACCAGGATGCAGGCACACGCTGCTGCATTCTCTCTGGCCCATCCCCTCTAATTGTCTTTCCCTTCCCAGCTCACAGGATGCTTATTCTCATCTCTAGACCTTTGCACTGGCCGGGCCCTCTGTCAATCCCTGCACTCACACCATCTCAGGCCTACGCTAACTTTTCCCATCCCCAGGGCTCAAGCGTCCACGTCTCTTCCAAAAGCAGCTTTGGCTGTCCCTGCCATGTGTTACCCACCTCTCAAGGCATCTACTGCATTTCCCCTAACGCTTCTGTTTCTTTTTTTGTTTCTTGTTTTCAGAGATAAGGTCTCAACTCTGTCACCCAGGCTAGAGCGCAGTGAGTGGCATGATCTCAGCTCACTGCAGCCTTGACCTCCTGGGCTTAAGTAGTCCTCCCACCTCAACCTCCTGAACCACAGACATGTATCACCACACGAAGTTTTTTTGTTTGCCGCCAGGATGGAGTGTAGTAGTGCAATCTCAGCTCACTGCAACCTCCGCCTCCTGGGTTAAAGTGATTCTCCTTGCTCAGCCTCCCAAGTAGCTAGGACTACACAGGTATGTGCCACCAAGCCCGGCTAATTTTTGTATTTTTCGTAGAGACAGGTTTCACCATGTTGGACAGGATGGTCTCAATCTCTTGACCTCGTGATCTGCCTGCCTCAGCCTCCCAAAGTGTTGGGATTACAGGCGTGAGCCACTGTGCCCGGCCCTCAACTAATTTTTTTTTTTTTTTTTAATTTTTGTAGAGATGGGGTCTCACTATGCTACCCAGGTTGATCTCAAACTCAAACTCCTGACCTCAAGTGATTCTACTGCCTCGGCCTCCCAAAGTGCTGTGATTACAGGCGTGAGCCACCATGCCCTTACTCCTTATAGTGCAAGGCTGGGAGGAAGGCACTGTCATTATCTCCTTTTGACAGGTGAAGAAACTAGGGAACAGAGAGGTCCTGGCTCTTTGCCAGGTGTGGTGGCTCACACCTGTAATCCCAGCACTTTGGGAGGCCATGTTGGGCAGATCACATGAGGTCAGGAGTTCGACACCAGCCTGGCCAACATGGCAAAACCCTGTCTCTACTGAAAATACAAATAATTAGTTGGGCATGGTGGCGAGTGCCTGTAATCTCAGCTACCCGGGAGGCTGAGGCAAGAGAATCGCTTGAACTTGGGAGGTAGAGGTTACAGTGAGCTAAGATGGTGCCACTGCACTCCAGCCTGGGTGACAGAACAAGACCCTGTCTGAGGAAAAAAAAAAAAAAAAAAAAAAGGCTCTTTGCCAAAGCATCACTGCTTGTAAGTGGCGTAGCTAGAATTCGAACACAGGCCATCTGGCTCCACAGTCTACACTGGCTTGCGGCACCACTCCTGTCCTTCTCCTCCAAGCCCTGATCACAGCCACCATGAAGAGGGCCTCACTGGTGGGAACGCTGGCTCCAGGCCTGCCTCTGCCCTGGGACAGGAAATGGCAGGGAGGCGTGAGTTTTGTTTGCTTTGCAAACGATTCATCCCTGATCCTCAGAATTTGGCACGAGGAGCGTTTGTTGAATGAGGATGCTTATGGACCAGTGGGACAGAGAGCAATCACCTTCACAGATCTACCGTGAATTTCCCCTTTCTGCCACGGAGCTGGCTTCTGTTGTTTGTTCTGGGGAAGGAGCACCTGAGATTAGGCTGCAGACAGGTGCCCAGTAGGGTAGGCAGAGGCTGTGGCTTCTCTCTGTCTGTGGGGATGGCAGGAGGGCTGTGATGAATGATGAAGGATATGCCTGTCTGCTACGTCTGAGCATGACAGGGGGGCCATGTCCCTTTGGAAAGCTTGAGATAATAGCAGCCTGCTCTTGTCAAACCTTGAAGTATTGGGCAAATCTCCCCTGAGTGATAAGCTTGACAGGCCCTAAAGAAGATATCAGCCGCCGGGCGCGGTGGCTCAAGCCTGTAATCCCAGCACTTTGGGAGGCCGAGGCGGGTGGATCACGAGGTCAAGAGATCGAGACCATCCTGGTCAACATGGTGAAACCCCGTCTCTACTAAAACTACAAAAAATTAGCTGGGCATGGTGGCGCATGCCTGTAATCCCAGCTACTCAGGAGGCTGAGGCAGGAGAATTGCCTGAACCCAGGAGGCGGAGGTTGCGGTGAGCCGAGATCGCGCCATTGCACTCCAGCCTGGGTAACAAGAGCGAAACTCCGTCTCAAAAAAAAAAAAAAAAAAAAAAAAAAGAAGAAGATATCAGCCAGGCGCTGTGGCTCATGCCTGCAATCCCAGACCTTCTGGAGGCCAAGGCGGGTGGATAGCTTGAGCTGAGGAGTTCGAGACCAGCCTGGACAACATGGTGAGACCCCGTCTCTACCAAAAATACAAAATAGTTTAGCCAGGTGTGGTCCCAGCTCTTCGGGAGGCTGAGGAGGGGGGATTGCCTGAGTGTGGGAGGCAGAGGTTGTAGTGAGCTGAGTGCACAGCACTCCAACTGGGTGACAGAGCAAGAACCTTTCTCAAAAAAAAAAAAAAAGTTATCAGCTTGCCTGCGTCATGCTGGAATTCTGGGAACCAGGGGCCTCCCTCAGCCTGAGAAGCTGGGGTTTTGCCTAGAAGAGCCTTGTGGCTGGGGGAGGGTTCAGGATATAAAGTAGTTGTGAGTCCACACATTCATTCATTCATTCATCCATCCATCCATTAATTCGTCTTTCCACCCATTCATCCATCCAATCATCCACTCATATTTATTCATACAGCCAACCATCTATCCACCTATCCATCCATTCATTCATCCACCCAGCCAACCATCCATTCACTCATATTCATTCAACCAACCACCCTTCTATCCATCCATCCACCCATCCATTCATCTGTCCATCCATCCATCCGCAAGTTCTACTCCCATTCTGAATTTCATATTTTACTTAACACATAGAGAGTGCACTCTTCTAAGTTGCCTTACAAATATTACCAATCTTTGATTCTTAGAGCCCCATCTCATGGTACATAATAACACTAGCTCCATTCTGCAGATGGGAAAACTGAGATAGAGAAAGATCAAGTTGCCCAAACTCACGGGAGCTGGGATTTGGATGCCAGCCTATCAGACTCTCAGCCAGTATGCTGGGAGGACAAGAGTCACTTCCTTCAGGGTCTCACTCTGTCTCACAGGCTGGAGTGCAGTGCAATCATGGCACGATCACTGCTCACTGCAATCTCCACCTCCCAGGATCAAGCCATCCTCTCACTTCAGCCTCGTGAGTAGCTGGGACTACAGGTGCACACCACCATGCTGGGCTAATTTTTGTATTTATTTTAGAAACGGGGTTTCATCATGTTGCCCAGGCTGGTCTTGAACTCCTGGGTTCAAGGGATCCACCTGCCTCAGCCTCCCAGAGTGCTGGGTTTACAGACGTGAGCCATCACACCTGGCTGATCATTTTTTTTTTTTTTAATTCACCTGGGTGCAGGTGGGCTAAGGCCAAAAAGGGCATTAGCCGACATTTTTGGTTTTTTAAGAGACAAGGTCTCAAGCAGTGGCCCAAGCTGGAGTGCAGTGGGATGACCATAGCTCACTACATCTTCAGCTTCCCAGGCGCAAGCAGTTCTCTTGCTTCAGCCTGCTGAGTAGCTGGGACCACAGATGTGTGTCACCATACCCTGACACCTTGATACATTTTTTTTTAATTTTTGTTTTGAGACAAGGTCTTGCTCTGTCCCCCAGGCTGTGCCCCCCCATTGGTGTGACCATGGCTCACTGCAGCATCAACCTCCCAGACTCAAGCAATCATTTCACCTCAGCCTCCCAAGTAGCTGGGACTACCGATGTGCACTATCACACCTGGTTAATTTTTTTGGACCAGTGGGACAGACAGCAAACACTTTCACAGATCTACCTGCTAAATTTTTAACACAGGATCTTGCTATGTTGCCCAGGCTAGTCTCAATACAAAAATTCTGGCCTCAAGCCATCCTCCCATCTCAGTCTCCCAAAGCACTGAAATTACAGGTGTGAGCCAGTGCACCCACCTAATCAACTTTTACTTTTGGAATAAATTTAGATTTATAGGAAAGTTCCAAAGATAATACAGAGCTCCTGTGTACCCCCCATCCTGTCTTCCCTGTTATTATAGCTTACATAACCACAGTACACTTGTTACAACTAAGAAATCAACATCCATGCATTCATTACTATTAACTAAACTCCAGACTTTATTCAGATTCCCCAGTTTTCCCACTTGAGTCCTTTTTCTGGTCCAGAATCTAATCCAGGATCCCACGATGCATTGAGTCATCACATGTACTTAGACTCTTCTGGTCTATGACTGTTTCTCTGTCTTGTTTTTTCTGACCTTGACAGTTTTGAGGAGTACTGTCCAGGGAGTTTTGGAGAATGCCCCACTGGCCTTTTTTTTTTTTTTTTTTTTTTTAAGAGATGGGGTCTCACTCACTATGTTGCCCAGGCTGGACTCAAACTCCTGGCCTCAAATGATCCTCCCGCCTAAGCCTTCCAAAGTGGTGGGATTACAGATGTGAGCCATCATGCCCAGCCACCACTGGCTTTTATTTATTTGTTTGTTTGTTTATTTTTGAGAAAGAGTCTCGCTCTGTCACCCAGGCTGGAGTGCAGTGGCGCCATCTTGGCTCACTGCAACCTCTTCCTTCTGGGTTCAAGCGATTCTCCTGCCTCAGCCTCCCCAAGTAGCTGGGACTACAGGTGTGTACCACCATGCCTGGCTAATTTTTGTATTTTTAGTAAACTTGGGGTTTCACCATGTTGGCCAGGCTGGTCTCAAACTCCTGACCTCAAGTGATCCACCCAACTTGGCCTCCCAAAGTGCTGTGATTATGTGTGATCCACTGCATCCAGACTTTTATTCTGTCTCGACACAGCAAGAGACAGAATCTTGCTGTGTTGCCCAGACTGGTCTTAAACTCCTGAGCTCAAGTGATCCTCATGCCTCGGACTCCCAAAGTGATGGGATTATAGGCATGAGCTACTGAGCCCATCCCCTACTGGCTTTTGAGGGCAGGAACTGGGGCCTCACTTCACTGGCCATTTCCCCAGGCTGTAGCCCAATGCAGTATCTGCTTCAGACACTTCCTAAATGAACAAATATTGAATGGCCATCACTGAGAGCTTTATCTTCCTGTCCTCCCTGTTCAGCAGGCATCCCTGCCAGAGGCTAGATCTGGAAGAGTTCACGGAGAAATAAAAGCTCTTCTCCTTTCAGAAAGATTCGTTTTTGATCCTTTCTTTGTAGACATCAAGGATTCATTTCTTTAATATTTAAGGGCTTTTGTACCAAAGAGAAGCAGCCGCATTTGCATCAGTCTCATTTTTTCAAGGCAGGCGAGAGAGATCTTTCTAGCAAGATGGGGTTTCTTCCTTCACGGAGCTGTCACTTGATTTATCTGCTTCTCCTTCTCCAGCCTTTGGGCCTCTGGCAGGGGGCAGGGAGGAGTGAGGGTTCTGGAATGATCCACAGACTCTGATGTCCTCTCTGCCACAGCCCAAGGAAGCTTAATTAGAACCTCACCAATTTGCTGGGACTAAGGCAGCCTTAGGAGCTGGTGCAGGAGCCTGGCTGGGGATGAAGATGAATTAGCAGCTTTTTTTTTTTTTTTTTTTTTTGAGACAGGCTGGAGTGCAGTGGCGTGGTCATGGCTCACTGCAACTTCGACCTCCCCAGCTCAGGTGATCCTCCCACCTCAGCCTCCCAGGTAGCTGGAACCACAGGCACTTAGCACCACACCTGGTTGGTTTTCTTTTTTTCTTTTTTAGTAGAGACAGGGTCTCATTATGTTACCTAGATTGGTCTTAAACTCCTGAGCTCAAGTGATCCTCCCACCTCGGCCTCTCAGAGGTGCTGGGATTATAGGCATGAGCCACTGCACCTGGCCCAAATTAGCAGTTTTCTTTCCTGTCTCTCTGAATAGCTCAATAGTTACCACGGGGACAAAAAATCCGCCTTTGGGTACACAGAGCATGTCCCTTTTCTAGCATTAGCTGGTCAGAAGTGGGAATCCCTTTAGCCACGCAGGCCTGCAGGTCTCGCTGTTTTTATTTTTCAGCCCCAGGAGGCCAAGCTGAAGGCAGAGAATCTAAAGAAGCTGTCCTCGGCGAGGTCATCTCCCTGCCACCAAGATCTCTGCTGCTGGGAGACACTATGGCCCCAATTTAATCTCTGGCCTGAAGTTTTTCAAACTTAAAAATGAGCCTGGGTGAGCTTTTCAGATACTTCCTTCTACTCACAGGAATTCAATTTCTGGCTTGGATATAAATTTGCAGCCATCAGCGCCCACGGTAGGGGCTGGGGCCGGGCGCATTGGCCGAGGATAGATTTTTGAAATCAATCTGTCAGCGCATGGAAAAGGTCGTCATGGGGGAAATTTATCTTCCGTGGCTGGCTGAGGCGTTTCGCCCCGATAGCCAGGGACACCCCTGCACAAAATGGAGGTGTTTGCTGCTAGACTTCCAGGCTGGAAGGAGGCCTCAAAGGCTGGTCAGCACAGCCAGGAGGTGACATTGATCAACCTGCCTGCAAATAACGATGACAGCCAGGTACCCGGACTCCTGAAAACCCACCTCCGAGGGCTCCTTCCTGCTGGTTCCCTGTGTGCCCATCGGTGTGGCAAGTCCACTCCACTCTGGGTCCAAACCTTTTGTCCCTTGGCTACACCTCCAACACACATTCCAGGGTTTCCAAGAAATGAGTCTCAAAGGCATTCAATTCCCCCAGTGGTGGTGGGAGGGCGTGGTCATTAAGGGTCTCCTAGGTTCAAGCCTCGGTTCTGCTGTGTGACCTTGGGCTAGTGACTTAGCCATCCTGTGCCTTCGTTCCCCCAGTTAGAATATATGGCTAACAATAGTACTGATGTCATGAGGGGTTGTTAATATAATTAGAATGGCTTCACATCATGTTATGGTTTGAATGTGTCCCCCTAAAATTCATGTGTTGGAAACTTAATCCATTTTATTTATTTTTAAAGTGAAAGCAAGTTTATTAGAGAAGTAAAGAAACAGGCTGGGCTCGGTGGCACCCGCCTGTAATCCTAGCACTTTGGGAGGCCGAGGCAGGCAGATTGCCTGAGCTCAGGAGTTCAAGACCAGCCTGGGCAACATGGTGAAACTTCATCTCTACTAAAATACAAAAAAAAATTAGCTGGGTGTGGCAGTGTGCACCTGTAGTCCTGGCTACTTGGAAGGCTGAGGCAGGAGAATCACTTGAACCAGGAGGTGGAGGTTGCAGTGAGCCAAGATTGTGCCACTGCACTCCAGCCTGGGTGACAGAGCCAGACTCTGTCTCCCCCCCAAAAAAAACTTAAGAAAAAAGAAACAGAAGAATAGCTACTTCAGAGGCTGGATATGGTGGCTCATACCTGTAAACCCAACACTTTGGAACGTCAAGGCGGGCAGATCACTTAAGGCCAGGAGTCCAAGACCAGCCTGGCTAACACGGCAAAATCTCTAGTTAAAATACAAAAATTAGCTGGGCATGATGGCGGCGGCTTGTAATCCCAGCTAATTGAGAGGCTTAGGCACGAGAATGGCTTGAACCAGGAGGCAAAGGTTGCAGTGAGCCAGGATCATGCCACTACATTCCAGCCTTGGTGACATAGTAAGACTCTGTCTCAAAAAAAAAAAAAAAAAAAAAAAAGTAACAGTGTTTCGAGGTAGGACCTTTAAAGAGGAAGTTAGGATGAATCAATACCATTATAAGGGCTGCGGGTTAGTTATCATAGGAGTGTGATATGGATAAAAAGAATGAGTTTACCTCAATTTCCTTTCTCTGTGTCACTTCCACCTTCAGCCCTTTGGCCATGGGATGACCTTTGCCAGAGGCTGGTGCATGCTCTCGGACTTCCCAGTCTCCAGAACTGGAGAAATAAATCTTTTCTTTTGATAAGAAAAATTGATTGATAAACTGATTGATTATTTTACAGATGAGGTCTGGCTCTGTTGTCCAGGCTGGAGTGCAATGATGCGATCCTGACTCACTGCAGTCTCAACATTTCAGGCTCAACTGATCCTCCTGCCTCAGCCTCCTGAGTAGTTGGGACTACAGGCACATGCCACCACATCTGGCTAAAATTTAAAAACCTATGTAGACATGGGGTCTGGCCACATTGCCCAGGCTGGTCTTGAAACTCCTGGGCTCAAGCAGCCCTCCCACCTCGGCAGTCTAAGTGCTGGGATTACAGGCGTGAGCCACCACACCCAGCTCTTTATAAATTACTCATCTGTGGTAGTCTGTTATAGTAACGGCAGACAGGCTGGGACACATAACGCAATGTGATATTCAAGGGAGTGTGACAGGATTGCTTATGGAATAAAAATAAGCAAATGGGTGCTGACTGCAAACACGAAAAGGTGGGTCGGACTGTCTGAGCTTCAAAACCGGCTCTGTGTTACCCTGGGCAAGTGACTCTCTCTGAGCCTCAGTTTCATTTCTTTTTTTGTTGTTCTTTGTTTGAGACAGAGTTTCACTCTTGTTGCCCAGCCTGGTATGCAATGGCGCGATCTCAGCTCACTGCAACCTCTACCTCCCAGGTTCAAGCGCTTCTCCTGTCTCAGCCTCCAGAGTGGCTGGGATTACAGGTGTGAGCCACACTGCACCTGGCATCAGCTTCATTTCCCAAACAGGGAAACTGGCAGTAGGTGATGAGATGAGCCTGTTGGCTTTTGAGGATACAGCGAGCTAATACACCAGAAGTGCCTCAAGCACTGGTTCTGAGAGAGACTGCTGAGGAAATGCCAGAGGCTGTTTTCCTTGCAAGGGCAGATAGGACAGCACCCTCCAGGGCTTCCCCACATTCACAGATAAGCAAGGAAGAAAGAAAAGGGAAGAGGCAATTATAACAGGGTCCGGGGAAGCATACAAGGCTGGAAGAGCAGAGCTGGCTCCAGAGAGCCTGGGTTTTTTGTTTGTTTGAGACTCAGTAGCTCAGGCTGGAGCACAGTGGTGCAGTCATGGCTCACTGCAGCCTCAACTTCCTGGGCTCAAGCGATCCTCCCACCTGAGCCTCCTGAGTGGCGGTGATATGGTTTGGATCTATGTCCCCGTCCAAATCTCATGTCAAATTGTAATCCCCAATGTTGGAAGAGGGACCTGGTGGGAGGTGGCTGGATCATGGGGCCAGATTTTCCCCTGGCTGTTCTTGTGATAGGGAGTGAGTTCTCATGAGATCTCACTGTTTAAGTGTGTAGCACTGGGCACAGTGGCTCACGCCTGTAATCCCAGCACTTTGGGAGGCCGAGGTGGGCAGATCACAAGGTCAGGAGTTCAAGACCAGCCTGGCCAACATAGTGAAACACCTGTCTCTACTAAAAATACAAAAATTAGCTGGGCATGGTGACACGTGTCTGTATTCCCGCTACTCGGAAGGCTGAGGCAGGAGAATTGCTTGAACCCAGGAAGTGGAGGTTGCAGTGAGCTGAGATCGCGTCACTGCACTCTAGCTTGGGCAACAGAGTGAGACTTCGTCAAAAAAATAAATAAAATAAAATGAAATAAAATAAAAGTGTGTAGCACCTCCCACTTCCCTCTCTTGTTCCTTTGTAAGAGCCCCCAGCTTCCCTTTCGCCCTCTGTCATGAATGTCGGTTTCCTGAGGCCTCCCAGCTATGGTTCCTGTACAGCCTGTGGAACTGTGAGCCAATTAAATCTCTTTTATTTATAAATTACCCAGTATCAGGTATTTCTTTAGGGCAGCATGAGAATGAACTAATACGCTGGGGCTCCAGGTGTGCGCCACCACGCCTGGCTAAGTTTTTTTAATTTAAAAACATTAAATTTAAAATTTAAGAGCCTGGGCTATGTTGCTGAGGCTGGTCTTCAACTCTTTCTTTTGTTTGTTTTTTGAGGTGGAGTCTTGCTCTGGAGCAAGACTGGAGCGCAATGGTGCCATCTCAGCTCACTGCAACCTTCGCCTCTGGGGTTCAAGTGATTCTTCTGGCTCAGCATCCCGAGTGGCTGGGACTACAGGTGCACACCGCCATGCCTGGCTAATTTTTGTATTTTTAGTAGAGACGGAGTTTCATCATGTTGGCCAGACCGATCTTGAACTCCTGACCTCAGGTGATCTGCCCAACTTGGCCTCCCAAAGTGCTGGGGTTACAGGTATTATAAGCCACCATGCCCAGCCTGGTCCTGAACTCTTGAGCTCAAGTGATCCTCCCACCTCTGCCTCCCGAAGTGCCAGGATTACAGGTGTGAGCCACCATGCCTGGCCCAGAGCCTGGTTTTGAGGGTGTAGCAATGGCCTTCTGGAAGAAGCAATAGCTAAGCCTATGAATGTAGGAGTGAGGGTCAGCATAGGCAAAGCATCCGTTCATCCTGGAAATATTTACTGAGCACCTACTATGTGCCAGGCACTGTTCTAGGCATTGGGGTCACTACTGTCTAGGAGACCAGCAGACATCCCCACCCTCATAAAGCTTTTGCTCTAGTGGGAAGGGGCACAGCAAATGGGGGACCTGAAAGTTGTTCAATGAGGAGTTCAGGCAAGGTGTGGTGGGGCACATCTGTAATCCCAGCACTTTAGGAGGCTGAGGTGGGAGGATCACTTTCAACCAGGTGTGAGGCTACAGTGAGCTGTGATCACACCACTGCACTCCAGCCTGGGCAACAGAGTGAGACCCCATCTCTAAAAATAAATAAATAATACAAATAAATAAAAGAGGAGATGAGGGCAGGGCGCGGTGGCTCACGTCTGTCATCCCAGCACTTTGGGAGGCTGAGGTGAGCAGATCACGAAGTCAGGATTTCAAGACCAGCCTGGCCAACATAGTGAAACCCCATCTCTACTAAAAATTAAAAAAAAATTTTAAATTTAAAAATTAGCCGGGCATGGTAGTGGGTGCCTATCGTCTCAGCTACTTGGGAGGCTGAGGCAGGAGAATCGCTTGAACCCGGGAGGTGGAGGTTGCAGTGAGCCAAGATCACACCACTGCACTCCAGCCTGGGTGACACAGTGGGACTCTGACTCAAAAAAAAAAAAAAAAAAAAGAGAGATGAAGACACAGGTACACATAGACACATAGGAAAAGACTATATGAAGATACAATAAGAAAGTGGCCACCTGCAAGCCAATGAGAGAGGCCTCAAAAGAAAGCAATGCTGCCCAGGCCTTGATTTCAGAATTCAAGCTTCCAAGAGTATGAGAAATTAAATTTCTGTTGCTTAAGCCACCTAGCCCGAAGCACTTCATGACAGCAGACCTAGCGATCACACACACCTTCCTGCAGCTTCGGCCCTCTCTCTGTGGCCTGGGGGTAGCAATAGCTCCTCTCAGCTGCAGACCCCAGGGATTTTCTGAGACAGAGTCCTGCTCTGTCACCCAGGCTGGAGTGCAGTGACTTGATGTCGGCTCACTGCAGCCTCTGCCTCCCAGGTTCAAGCAATTCTCGTGTCTCAGCCTCCCAAGCAGCTGAGATGACAGGCACCTGCTCCCACACGCAGCTAATTTTTGTATTTTTACTAAAGATGAGGTTTTACCATGTTGGCCAGGCTGGCCTCAAACTCCTGACCTCAAGTGATCCACCCATCTCAGCCTCCCCAAGTGCTAGGATTAGAGAGATGAGCCGCTGTGCCCTGCAACCCCAGGGATTTTCAATATCCCTTTTTTCCTTGTCTTCTTTTTTTTTTTTTTTTTTGAGAGGGAATTTCGCTTTTGTTACCCAGGCTGGAGTGCAATGGTGCGATCTCGGCTCACCGCAACCTCCGCCTCCTGGGTTCAGGCAATTCTCCTGCCTCAACCTCCTGAGTAGCTGGGATTACAGGCACGCGCCACCATGCCCAGCTAATGTTTTTTGTATTTTTGGTAGAGACGGGGTTTCACCATGTTGACCAGGATGGTCTCAATCTCTTGACCTCGTGATCCACCCGCCTCGGCCTCCCGAAGTGCTGGGATTACAGGCTTGAGCCACCGCGCCCGACCTTTTTTTTCTTTTTTTTTGAGACAAAGTCTTGCAGTGTTGTGATCTCGGCTCACTGCAACTTCCACCTCCCGGGTCCAAGCAATTCTCCTGCCTCAGCCTCCTGAGTTGCTGAGACTACAGGCGCGCACCACCATGCCCAGCTAATTTTTTATATTTTAGTAGAGATGGGGTTTCACCATACTGGCCAGGATGGTCTCAATCTCCTGACCTCATGATCCACCCTCCTCAGTCTCCCAAAGTGCTGGGATTACAGATGTGAGCCCCTGCACCTGGCCTTGTTCCTTCTCTTAACCCCACCCACATCTCTGAAAATAGTCATTTCATTGAATTCTCCTCTGGAATCCTTTTTGAAGGTACTATGCTTTTTCCTGGGACCCTGCCTGATACAGTGATGCTGGGCAGAAGCCTGGCCAGGCAGGGCTACTGAGAGATGGACTCAGGGGTAGGAAACTTCCAAGGGCATGTATATGAGCTTGCTCGGGCTGCCTCAACTGAGCATCCCAGGCTGGGTGGCATAAACAACAAAAATGCATCGTCTCACAGTTCTGGAGGCTGGAAGGAAGAGGTCCAGGCACTGGAGCTGTGACCTCTTGGACTCAAGGGATCCTCTCAGCTCAGCCTCCCGAGTAGCTGGGACTACAGGTGCATGCCACCATGTCCCGCTAATTTTTAATTCTTTTTTTTTTTTTTACAGTTGGGGGTCTTGTGGCCCAGGCTGGTCTTGAACTCCTGGTGTCAAGTGATCCTTCCACCTCAGCCTCCCAAAGTGCTGGGATGACAGGTGTGAGCCACTGTACCCAGACCTAATCTCCTTTTCTTATATGGACATGAGTCATGTTGGATTAGGGCCCATTCCAAGGACCTCATTTTAATTTAATCACCTCTTAAGAAAAAAAAAAAAAAACCCATCTCCAAATACAGTCACATTCATTGTGAGGTACTGGGTGTTAAGAATTAAACATATGGGCTGGTGTGGTTGCTCATGCCTGTAATCCCAACACTGTGGAAGGAGGCCAAGGCGGGTGGATGGCTTGAGCCCAGGCAATTGCTTGAGACCAGCCTGGGCAACATGGCAAAATCTCATCTCTACAAGAATACAAAAATTAGCCAGGCACGGTGGCTTGCACCAGGAGTCCCAGCTACTCCAGAGGCTGAGAAGGGAGGATCACCTCAGCTCAGGGAGGTGAAGGCTACAGTTAGCCGTCATCACACCACTGCACTCCAGCCTGGGCGACAGAGTGAGACCCTGTCTCAAAAAAGAAAATGGGCCGGGCGCAGTGGCTCATGCCTGTAATCCTAGCATTTTGGGAAGCCAAGGTGGGTGGATCACCTAGGTCAGGAGTTCAAGACTAGCCTGGCCATCATGGTGAAACCCCATCTTTATTTAAAAAAAAAAAAAAAAAATATATATATATATATATATATATATATATATATGTAAAGAAAAATAAATAAATAAATAAAACATTAATTTTTGGGGAGCGGAAGCACACAATTCAGCTCAAAGCTGTGTGTGAGTGGGATAAGAATGTGGTCAGGGGCTGGGCAGTGGCTCACAGTCGTAACCTCAACACTTTGGGAGGCCGAGGTGGGTGCATCACTTGAGCTCAGGAGTTTGAGACCAGCCTGGGTAACATAGTGAGAGTCAGACGCCATCTCTACAAAAAATAAAAAAAATTAGCTGGGCATGGTGGCGCATGCCTTTGGCCTCAGCAACTCGGGAGGCTGAGGTGGGAGGATTGCTTGAGCTCAGGAGTGAGCTATGATTGTGCCACTGCATTCTAGCCTGGGCAACAGAGCAAGACCCTGTCTGTTAAAAAAAAAAAAAAAGTCAGGCACAGTGGCTCACACCTATAATCCCACCACTTTGGGAGGCCAAGGTAGGTGGATCACATGAGGTTAGGAGTTTGAGACCAGCCTGGCCAGCATGGGAAAACTCCGACTCTACTAAAAAAAAGTTAGCCAGGCATGCTAGCAAGTGCCTGTAGTCCCAGCTACTCAGGAGGCTGAGGCAGGAGCATCACTTGAACCCGGGGGTGGAGGTTACAGTGAGCCAAGATCACGCCACTGCGCTCTGCACACCAGCCTGGGTGACAGAGTGAGACTCCATCTCAAAAAAAAAAAAAGAAAAAAGAATGTGGCCAAGAAGGAGATCATGAAAGGCGAACCAGCCAGGGCAAAATACAGGCAGAGAAATCCAACAAATTCCAGGTATGCATATCCAGGCTAACTCATCCTATCCCTCTGAGTAATTCCAAGACTTTCAAAGGAATCATCTCAGAGGCAGAAACCAGGTCCATCCTGGAGGCAGGCACATCCTCCGTTTGGAGGGGAGGGGGCAGTGGCGGCCACCTGGGTCACCGGAGCCCTTTGTTGGTGAGAATGGGCCACTTGAAGGAAAATCAATCCTGGCTAAGCACTGAGCAGCTGCTCCCAGCCAAAGCTGCCAGAGAGAGGCCCTTGGCCCCCCAGCCCCTCCAGGGCTGGGAGTGGAGCCAGAGGAGGCTGAGGACTGTTCTGCCAGGTGGCAGGACTCAGCGGGCCTTCAATCAGCCTGCATTGTCCCCTCCAGCGCCTGTATCCATCCCCAGCTGAGCACGTACTTCAGTATCACCTCTAGCCAGGGCATTCACCAAAGAGCACCATCCGGCACATAGTAATATCTTCACCAGCCTAGCCAAGCACTGCCTGTGTGCCAGGCATTTTGCATGCAGGGTGTGTGCATGGGGGACCTCATTGCATCACCGACTAGCTGTGACCTCAGACAAGTGACTTGAACCTCATGGTACGCCAGTTTCCCTATCTGTAAAACGAGGCAAACAGCAGCATCCACTTCTTAGGGCGGTCGCAGAGGTTGAATGAATACCTGCACACACACAGCTTAAAATCAGTCTTGGCTGGGCACGGTGGCTATAATGGCTGCACTTTGGGAAGCTGGGGCGAAAGGATGGCTTGAGCCCAGGAATTTGAGACCACCCTGGGTAACATAGTGAGACCTCCACCTCTACCAAAAAGACATAGATTAGCCAGGTGTGGTGGTGTGCACCTGTAATCCCAGCTACTTGGGAGGCTGATGGAGTAGGATCACCTGACATGGGGAGGTTGACTCTGCAGTGAGCTGTGATTGTGTCACTGTACTCCAGCATGGGCGACCAGTTTGAAGACCCTCACAGAGGAACAGGATCAGCATGAAAATACACCTTCACCTTCTTCCTCTCCCTGTCCTGTGACTTCACCTGGCACTCTCACTAATCCATGATCTCCACTCTTCGGCCCCCTCCAAAACCCTTAAAAACCCTAGCCACAAACTCCTTGTGATGGCCAGGTGAGGTGGCTCATGCCTGTAATCCCATACATAGTAAATGCTCAATAAATATTTATATAATTTTTCTAACCTTGAGGCAATGTTGTTTGCCTTATATATTAAATGGTGGAGGTCAGGAATGGTGGCTTACACCTGTAATCCCAGCACTTTGGGAGGCTGAGGCAGGCAGATAACCTGAGGTCGTGAGTTCGAGACCAGCCTGGCCAACATGGCAAAACCCTGTCTCTAAAAAAATACAAAAATACAAAAAAATTAGCCAGGCGTGGTGGTGCATGACTGTAGTCCCAGCTACTCAGGAGGCTGAGGCAGGAGCATCACTTGAACCCAGGAGGTGGAGGTTTCAGTGAGCCGAGATCGTGCTACTACACTCCAGCCCCAGGTCTATGGAACTGTAGGGATACTGGTGTTTCTACAGCTAGGACTCCCCAGTTCTAGGCATTCTTCAGAGCTCATAGCAAACATCACTACCTCCAGGAAGCCTTCTCCATCCTCTTAGATAGGTCTGTGTTCCTCCCTGTGCATGTCTCCACAGCTCCCTGTCCCTTCCCTCTTACAAGATCCTTATATTTTATTCATTTCCTTGCCTGGTGGGTGTCTGCATGCCCCATTAGGATGTGAGCTCCAAAAGGGCAGGGCCGAGTCTTTCTTATTCTCTGCTATGGCCCCAACACCAGCAGATGCTGCAGAGAATGGACAGGCGTCAAGGCATGAATGAATGAATGCTTCCTGTACACTCCAAGTTTTCCATGTGGCCTCTCCCTCCCTGACTCCCCAACACCTTCTGTCTGCTCTCTTCCTCCTTCTCCCCTCACAGGGTAGATACAGGGGCTCTGGGTTTTAAAGAGGTCATGGGGTCAAAGGCACATGGACCCCAGAGCCTGACAACTTGAAATTCAAATGCCAGCTTCTCTTTCTAGCTGTGTGACCTTGGGCAAGTGACTTACCCTCTCTGTGCCTCACTTTCCCTGCCTGCAAAATGGGACTGATAGTGGCACCTTACTGTTGAGTGAGTGATTCTGACCCATTTAGAGGTAATGTCTCTTCCTTTTGCTCCCTCTGCAATTCCCAGACTGGGAGGCAGAGGGCTGAGTCTCTGGCAGTTAATGAATCTGGAAAAAATCTCAGCTGTGTCAGAGGCGCCTCAGTGCCAAGTTGGCCTGGTTTTCATCTCGAGAGAGCTGAGAACAGGGTCTGGTGTCAGACATCCACGCTGTGATTGGCATAAATGCCTGGTGCTCCTATGACCCCCCTCGTTAGGGCCAGGGGTGTGGGAGATGTTTTTGGGGCTCTGCCCAGAGCTACTGACTGCCTAGATGTACCCACCCTGCAGCTGCTGAGCACGGAGGCTCATTGCTAGCAGCTGTAGTCTTCTCTGGAGACCTGCCCATGGCTTTTGGGAGCCACCACGCCTTGGAGATGCTTGGGATGTGTCACCTACCCCCAGGAGCAACATGGTGGGATAACTCCACAGTGCCCCGACCCTTCTGGATCAAGCCCAGCCGGGACTTGACCTAGGATCTCATCTGCTCAATCCATTATCTTCCAGGTCCTTCTCCCCTCACCCCTGCCCCCACTTTCAATTATGTGCTCCAAGGTCAGGCGGGGTGGCTTATGCCTGTAATCCCAGCACTTTGGGAGGCCGAGACAGGAGGATCACTTGAGCCCAGGAGTTCAAGACCAGGCTACACAACACAGCAAGACTCTGTCTCTACAAAAGATTAAAAAATTAGCCAGGTGTGGTGGCGCACACCTGTAGCTGCAGCTACTTGGGAGGCTGTGGTGGGAGGATTGCTTGAGCTCAGAAGGTTGAGGCTGCAGTGAGCCATGATTGCACCCCTGCACTCCAGCCTGGGCAACAGAGCAAGACACTATCTCAAAAAAAGAAAAAAAATCACGTGCTGGAAACGTACATCTCTAGTTCTGGTTCTCAGGAACCCAACCTAAGATGGGGGAAACGATGACCATTCAACGTAAGAGAGTATTTATGTTGGTGTCCCTTCAAGCTCACATTCACACCTGGCACCGAGTTCTGTCATTTCCACCTAAATTGGCAATCCATCCTATTTCCACTTAAATAGGCAATACATCCCTCGCAACCCTGAAAGCAGCCCTTACTTCAAAATGCATCCCCAATTCTGCCCGGTCCACTTCATCTACACATGCAAGCCCCGTCATGCTCCACAGCCAGCCCTGATGCATTTTTCTGCATGAGACTCATCACGTTCCCTGCCCCACCTTACGTTCATCTTGTTTCTTTTTCTTTCTTTTTTTAATCTCAGCTCACTGAAACCTCTGCCTCCTGGGTTCAAGCGATTCTCCTGCCTCAGCCTCCCCAGTAGCTGAGATTCACCCTGGTTAAGTTTTGTATTCTTTTTCTTGAGACAGAGTTTCGCTCTTGTTGACCAGGCTGGAGAGCAATGGCACCATCTTGGGTCACTGCAACCTCTGCCTCCCAGGTTCAAGTGATTCTCCTGACTCACCCTCTCTTTCTCTTACACCAATGCGTCAGCCTTAGCTTTAGACTCTACCAGTTGCTCCACCCTCTCGACGGCCATCTCTGCGGTCAAGCCCCTCGCATTGCTCACCTGAACCGGCACGGTTCATCCCTGCCGTGGTCTCCCAGCTCCCCCTACTTGCCCCCACAGTCTGCTTTCCCCCACAGCAGCCAGAGAGCACTTGTGAACACCTGAATCACAGTGAGTCTCTCCTGTGCTGAGAGCCCTCCATGGCTCCCACCTCCCCTAGGGTTAAAAGCCCAACTCCTCAGCTGAGCGCAGTAGCTCACTCCTGCAATCCCAGTATTTTGAGACAGGCAGGAGGAAAAATTGATCCCAGGAGTTTGAGACCAGCCTAGGCAACATAGTGAGATCCGATCTCTACAAAAAATATAAAAATGAGCTGGACGTGGTGGCATGTGCCTGTAGTCCCTGCTACACAGGAGGCAGAAGCAGGAGGATCTCTTGAGCCTGGGAGGTTGAGGCTGTGGTTAGCCATGATCTCTCCTTGTCTCAAAAAGGAAAAAGAAGAAAAAGCTTTTTCTTTGATAGAGTTCTCCCCAAGGAACGTAAATCCTGCACAATCTGCCCCAACACCTCCCTGCCCCCACTTCCTTCCACTCTCCCTCTTGCTCGCTCTGTTCCAGCCACACTGCTCCTGCAAAACGTCAAACATGCTTCTTTTATACCACCTGTTTGCACTGGCTGCTCCCTCTGCCTAGAATGTCCTTCCACCTCCTTCAGATCCTTACTGAAATGTCATTCTTTCAAAAGACCTTCCCTGGTGGCCGGGTGTGGCGGCTCACACCTGTAATCCCAGCACCTTAGGAGGCCGCGGTGGGTGGATCACTTGAGGTCAGGAGTTTGAGACCAGCCTGGCCAACATGGTGAAACCTCGCCTCTACTAAAAATACAAAAATTAGCAGGGTGTGATGGTGGGCATCTGTAATCCCAGCTACTCGGGAGGCTGAGGTGAGCTGAGATCATGCCACTGCACTCCAGCCTGGGTGACAGAGTGAGACCCTGTCTCAAAAAACAACAACAACAGCAGCAACAACAAAGACAAAAACCTTTCCTGATCCCCCCACCCCCGCCAGAGCTACAAGTGCCCCAGCCTCCCTCATCCACTTCCCTACTCCATCCGCTTCTGCCACATCATTTATGCATTAATTTTGCAAATTATCTTTCTTCCCCTCCAGAATGTCAGGCAGGAGTTTTTACCTGTTTTTGTTCACTGCTGTGTTGCCAGCACTTAAAATAGATCATCTTGCACACAACAAGCACCTGGTATCCATTTGTTATTTTTAAACTCTGCACAACCACCACCATATGAGGTAGGAACTCTTGGTGTGCCCCTTATGAGAGTGAGGAAACTGAGGCCCAGAGAGGGGAGGCGCCGTGCTTGGGTCATGGGTCAGGGAGTGAGCTGTGGTCATGTGTCTCTCCATGGTATGTATGCGTGAAACTGTGTTTTTTTGGTTTCTGTTTTTGTTTTTGAGATAGGCTCTTGCTCTGTCGTGCAGGCTGGAGTGCAGTGGCATGATCACAGCTCACAGCAGCCTTGATCTCCCAGGCTCAAGCAATCCTCCCACCTCAGCCAAGTAGCCAGGACTACAGGTGCATGCCACCATGCCCAGCAAACGTTTGAATTTTTTTTTTTTTTTTTGAGACGGAGTCTCGCTCTGTCGCCCAGGCTGGAGTGCAGTGGCGCCATCTAAGCTCACTGCAACCTCTGCCTCCTGGGTTCAAGCAATTCTGCTGCCTCCAAGCAATTCTCCTGCCTCAGCCTCCTGAGTAACTGGGATTACAGGCATGTGCCACTGTGCCCGGCTAATTTTTGTATTTTTAGTAGAAACGGGGTTTCTCCATTTTAGTCAGGTTGATCTCAAACTCCTGACCTTGTGATACACCCGCCTCAGCCTCCCAAAGTGTTGGGATTACAGGAGTGAGCCACCATACCAAACATCTGTTTTTGTTTTTTTTTTTTTTTTTTTTTTTTTGTAGAGATGGGGGTCTCACTATGTTGCCCAGGCTGGTCTTGAACTCCTGGGCTTAAGCGATCCTCCTGCCTCCGCCTCCCAAAGTGTTGGGATTATAGGTATGAGCCACTGCACCCAGCCCAACTGTGTGTTTTGTGCAGATGCAGTGTGAGTGGCTGTATCAGCCCGAATGTGGACAAGGAGGAAGTGTTCAGGTTCGCTTTGCATTGGGGTGTCTGTGAGTGGAAGGGAGGCAGTGGGCCAGACCCAGGCAGGTGTGAACACGTGTCTGTGTGTTCAGTTGGGCATGAATGCGTGTGTGTGTGCCAATGCAGGGATGGGAAATTGTGCATCCACAGAGAAGCTGTGTGTATGTGTGTGAAGGGGAGGCTCTGCGAGCCTTGGATGGGGCTGCAGCCGCAGTTGAAGCAACGTTGTGGGTGAGGGAAGAACCCCACCAGCCACAGGCCTGTTATTTATAGACGAATCCTGGTTCATAAATTCCAAATTTTTTTTTTTATCTCCCTCACTGACAGGCCCCTATAAATATTCATGAGTTTCCTGCTTTGGAATATTTGAGTAGTGAGAAGGAGGAGTGGGGAGGAGAGGGGAAGACGAAGGGTCCCCGGTGGCACTGGGAGATCATGTGGGTCAGGCCAACAGGGGCCCCTCCAGCTTTGCCTTCTCTTCCCTTGGCTCCCCCTTTCCAAGCTGCAGCTGGCAAGATGGGAAGGCACTTGGCTGATAGAGAGATCTACCAGTGCCTATTATTATTCTTCCCCAGTGTCTGTGGAAAAATACCACCCACTCCGGGGGCAGAGGAGGTGTCTGCACTGTTTTCTCAGCTCCAGCTCTAGCTGCGGCTTGGAAACTCATTACCCCTGGGACCCCCAGCTCAGCAAGGACAGGGAGATCCCTCTGATGTATCTGAAGCTAAAGGAAGACTCTAGGTGGGAGGCACTGTGGCTCCTGCCCTGTCTCGAGGAAGGAAACAGGTCATGAGAATGGGTGCCCATGAGAAGGAATAACGTGTGCGTGTGTGGACGTATCTACAGGAGTGAGTAACTCTTGGAACGTGTAAGAGACTGCAGTAGTCAATAGAACTGTTGACAAATTTTCTAGTTCTTTTCTCTTAGGCACATGATGTGTCTGTAGGACTTTCCCAATGTGACACATGACTTCCTTTAGCCAACGCCATGTAAGCAGCAGTGACTTCCAGGTGAATAAGAGCCAGTGTGGGCCAGGTGTGGTGGCTCACACCTGTAACCCCAGCACTTTGGGAAGCCATAGCAGGAAGAAATACTTTAGGCCAGGAGTTTGAGACCAGCCTGGGAAACATAGCAAGACCCACATTCTACAGAATATTTTAAAAATTAATTGGGCATGGAGGTGAACAACTTTATTTCCGCTACTCGGGAGGCTGAGGCAGGAGGATTGTTTAAGCCCAGGAGCTGGAGGCAGCAGTGATCTGCGACCACGCCACTGCACTCCAGCCTGGGCACAGAGCAAGACCCTGTCTCTGAAAAAAATGAAGGAAAAAAAAAGCCAAGCCAGTGTGCAATGCCACAGTCTTCCCTCAGCAAGTGCACAAGTGCATGTTGGCTCATGCCTGTAATCCCAGCACTCTGGGGGACTGAAGCATGCAGATCACCTGAGGCCAGGAGTTCAAGACCACCTGGCCAACATGGTGAAACCCAGTCTCTACTAAAAATACAAAAATTAGCCGGGCCTGGTGGCAGGCACCTGTAATCCCAGCTACCTGGAGGGCTGAAGCAGAAGAATCACTTGAACCTGGAAGGCAGAGGTTTCAGTGAGCCAAGATTGCGCCACTGCACTCCAGCCTGGGCGATGGGAGTCAGACTGTCTAAAAAAAACAAAAAGTGCATGTTGGGACCGGGCATGGTGGCTCACGCCTATAATCCTAGCACTTTGGGAGGCCGAGGTGGGTGGATCACTCTTGAGGTCAGGAACTCAAGACTAGCCCAGCCAACATGGCGAAACGCCATCTCTACTAAAAATACAAAAATTAGCCTGGTGTGGTGGCACATGCCTGTGGTCCCAGCTACTTGGGAGGCTGAGGCAGGAGTATCGCTTGAACCGGGAGGCAGAAGTTGCAGTGAGCTGAGATGGCACCACTGCACTCCAGCCTGAGCAACAGAGTAAGACTCTGTCTCAAAAAAAAAAAAAAAAAAAAAAAAAAGTGCACATTGGTATGAAGCCTCCATCACTCGGGTGGGGGGGCGGTCCCTGAATGGCCAGACTAGGCAGAGACCCTGCCAACCCTCATGTATCATGAGCAAAAGCTCATCTGGTTGTACTTACCTTCGGAGACTTGGGGGCTGTTTTGTTACACAGCAAAACCCAGCCTATGCTGACTGGCACAGAGCCAGTGACTGAGTGAGACTGAGGCGTGGCAGTCTGTGTCTATGTGATCAAGAACACACATGAGCATGTAGTCATATATAGGCTTATGTGTGTGAGGCTTAAGTGTATAAAACAATGCATAAGAATGTATAAAATAGATGGTGTCAGATGGTATATGTGAGTGCGAAAACTCCAGGGACCTGCTCTCCAAGAACACCATGACCCTGGAGTCGTGCGCTATTCCGGATGTGAAACTGGCACAGTAAGGAAGGCTACATCTGAGTGTGCCAGTTGGCTGGTGGTGTGTTTATAAGACCGTGATGTGGTCTGTACATGCATGTGCAAGAGCTTGGGTTATCACTGTGCATGTCTGTGCCACATGTGTTGCTGTGTATCAGAGGCACGTGCATGGGTTTGTGTGACTGTGTATGTGTGCATATCTGCTGCTGTGTGAATATGTGATACTCTGGGTGTGACGGTGTGACAGCTTATGTGGAGTGGTGGCATCACTCAAGCCAACACCAGAGGGAGGGACAGCCACCCTGGGTATCCCTAGTGCAATTGGCTCATGGGCCTGAGCTGGCTCGATCTTGGATCTTCGGATGAACTGGCGCTGGGAAATAAAATTCTGGCTGGCCGAAGTGGGTGTATCAATTGAGGCCAGGAGTTCGGGACCAGACTGGCCAACATGGCAAAACCCTGTCTCTACTAAAAATTCAAAAATTATCTGGGCATGGTGATGGGTGCCTATAGTTCCAGCTACTCAGGAGGCTGAGGTGGGAGGATTGCTTGAACCCAGGTGGCAGAGGTTGCAGTGAACCAAGATGGCACCTCTGCACTCCAGCCTGGGTGACAGAGTAAGACACTATGTCAAATAAAATAATAAAATAAAAATAAAATTCTCGGCCGGGCGCGGTGGCTCAAGCCTGTAATCCCAGCACTGTGGGAGGCCGGGGCGGGTGGATCACGAGGTCAAGAGATCGAGACCATCCTGGTCAACATGGTGAAACCCCCGTCTCTACTAAAAATACAATAAATTAGCTGGGCATGGTGGCGCGTGCCTGTAATCCCAGCTACTCAGGAGGCTGAGGCAGGAGAATTGCCTGAACCCGGGAGGCGGAGGTTGCGGTGAGCCAAGATCGCGCCATTGCACTCCAGCCTGGGTAACAAGAGTGAAACTCCGTCTCAAAAAAAATAAAAAAAATAAAAAAATAAAATAAAATAAAATAAAATAAAATTCTCTTTCCCTCATGAGTCTTGGGACATTCTGAGTCATCTGCAATGGCCATTCATCCCGGAGGCACTCAACAGTTTGGGTGACTGGGCTCAGCAAGTAGGGAGAGCAAAACTGTTCCACAACTTCTCCAAGATAAGCCCATTTTCTGGTTCTATCCTCATGAGGTTCTGGTCTATCTCAGGATGTGTGTTCAGCCCTGGTCTGTGTCAGGACGTGGGTTCAGCCCTGGTCTATCTCAGGATTCAAGTTAAACTCCGGTCTATCTCAGTCCTGGGTTTGGTCTTGTCCAACTCAAGTCCACAGTGTAGCCCTGATCTACCCAGGACTCAGATTTGGTCCTGGTCTCCTTCATCTCCTAGAACCAAGTTTCTCTTTGGTCTCTCCCTAGATCCCAGTTTAGCCTTTGTCTGTCCACAGCTTGGCTTGACTCTAGTTTGTCATAGAGTCAAACCATGAGGCATCCTTTTTTTTTTTGAGACAGAGTCTTGCTCTGTTGCCCAGGCTGGAGTGCAATGGCACAATCTTAACTCACGCAGCATCCACCTCCCGGGTTAAAGCGATTCTCCTGTCTCAGCCTCTTGAGTAGCTTGGATTACACGCATTCACCACCATGCGCAGCTAATTTTTGTATCTTTAATAGAGACTGGGTTTCACCATGTTGGGCAGGCTGGTCTCGAACTTCTGACCTCAGGTGATCCACCTATCTCCACCTCCCAAAGTGCTGGGATTACAGGTGTGAACCACTATGCCCGGCCAACCACGGAGCATCTTAACACCTCAGGGATATATCCCTGTTCTGTTCCAGGACTTGAATGAATCCCCTGTCTTGGAGCCTGAGCTGAGCCTGGTCTGTCTCGGTACCTGAGTGCACCTTGCCTGGGTAGAACACTCACAATCAGGTGGGAATTTCATAGCACATGTTTCCTTTTCCTGGGCACCTTCTCACGTGTGGAACACTTCTCTTAAAGTGCTCAGGGCCTCTTGGGTTAATGCCTACTGCAAATGATTGCTGTGTCTCAGGATTAATGAGGGTAAGGGGATTTCATTTCTCCAATGCCATCATGTAAAATTCATTAAAGCGGATTTCACAAGTCTATTTCAAGGATTATTACCAGGGTTTCTTGATGAGCTATTACACACAGCATAAATCTTCAAGAGGTTTCAAGACTTTATAAGAACCCATCCTGAGTCTCACCTCATAGATACTAGAGTTGGACATCTCTCTATGTGAGCTCTTCCCAGCCTCAGATGCCAAATCTCAGGTCAGGAGTTCAGGAGAGAGCATTCAAGAGGGTTTTCTCAGTTAGGCACAGTGGCTCACTCCTGTAATCCCAGTGACTTTGGAAGGTTGAGGCGGGTGGATCAATTGAGGCCAGGAGTTCGAGACCAGCCTGGCCAACATGATAAAACCCTGTCTCTACTAAAAATACAAAAAGTATCCAGGCATAGTGGTGCACACCTGTAGTCCAAGCTACTCAGGAGGCTGAGGCAGGAGAATCGCTTGAACCCGGGAGGTGGAGGTTGTGGTGAGCCAAGATCGCTCCTCTACTCCAGCCTGAGTGACAGAGCGAAACTCTGTCTCAAAAAAACAAAAAACCTACTATCACCTGAGGCCAGGGAGGTTGAGGCTGCAGTGAAACCGAGATCATGCCACTGCACTCCAGCCTGGCCAACAGAGTGAGACTCTCTCTTGAAAATAATAATAATAAAATAATAAAATAAGATCACTTCCCACTCCCCGGTTGAGAACCACAGCTCTAGACTTAGCCTTCGTTTTCTCTTTACCTTTATCTTTCTCTAAGGAGTCTTACCCTTACCAAAGCGTCCATCGACACCTGCATGTATATATGTCCCTAGAGCTCCAATGCATATATTCATCATCTGACTCCTCCACCACTTCCCCTGCCCCAGGTATCTTTAAGGCATCTCAAACCCAACATGCTCAAACTGAAGTGCACAGCCTTCCCTCCCAAAACTAGTTCTTATCCGATACTCCTTATGCCACCATCTCCATCCTCCCCACCCCCGGGTCAGTGGATCAGACACCCAGGCATTATCCTCACCCTCATTTTATCCCTCACCAAATCCTGCCGACCTTAACTCCTAGATATCTTTAGAATTCATGCATCCCTCTTCATCTCTATCACCACACAATGGTCCAAGCCACTTTGACAATTCAGCAAGTCTAGGCTTGGTGGCTCATGCCTGTAATCCCAGCACTTTGGGAGGCAGAGGTGGGAGGATTGCTTGATCCCAGGAGTTTGAGACCAGCCTGTGCAACATACTAGGACCCCAACTTTTACAAAAAAAAATTTTTTTAATTAGATGGGTGTGGTGGCAAATGCCTATAGTCCCAGCTACTAGGGAGGCTGAGGCAGGTTGATCACTTGAGCCTGAGAAGTCAAGGCTGCAATGAGCCGTGATCACACAACTACACTCCAGCCTGGGTGACACAGTGAGACCCTGTCTCAAAAACAAGTAAATAAATAATTGTAAATATGACACAAAATTTAAATAAAAATAAAAGTCTATTTGGCCTACCTCGATCTACCTTTTTTCTTGTCAATAACTCTACACATGGGAGCTTCTGGGGAATTTTATTTATTTTTATTATTTATTTATTATAGACAGAATCTTGCTCTGTCACCTAGGCTGGAGTGCAGTGGCATGATCTCAGCTCGCTGTAACCTCCGTCTCCCAGGTTCAAGTGATTCTCCTGCCTCAGCCTCCTGAGTAGCTGGGATTACAGGCACCTGCCACCACACCTAGCTAATTTTTGTATGTTTAGTAGAGATGGGGTTGCGCCATGTTAGCCAGGCTGGTCTCGAACTCCTGACCTCAGGTGATCACCCGCCCTGGCCTCCAAAAGTCAGGAAACTTCACAATGCAGGTGTGATCATATTATCCTCCCAGCTAAAACCACATTGGTGGATTCCTTTTATTCTTAGGATAGAGATAAAACTCCTTAACAAGAGCCTATGGGTCTGCACTTTACTTCTCTGCTTTCTTCTGGTACTGTCTCCTTGCTCCCAGGCCTTCTTTACTTTATTTTAATTTTGTTTTTTTAAGACAATGTCTCACTCTGTCACTCAAACTGGAGTGCAGTAGCATGATCTCGGCTCACCAATACCTCAGGCTCCAGGTTCATTCTCCTGCCTCAGACTCCTGAGTAGCTGGGAATACAGGCATCTGCCACCATGCCTGGCTAATTTTTGTATTTTTAGTTAGATGGGGTTTCACCATATTGGGCAGGCTGGTCTTGAACTCCTGACCTTGTGATCCTCTGGCCTTGGCCTCCCAAAGTGCTGGGATTACAGGCGTGAGCCACCTCACCTGGCCTTGCAAGGCCTTCTTTAGTCCATTACATTTTCCATCCCTCCTCTCACCCCAGGGCCTTTGCATAAGCAATTCCCTCTGCCCAGAGCATCCTTTCCTCTCTGCATCAGATCTCAGCTCTTGCTTCCTCTGACTTCTAAATTACATCAAATCTCCTTATTAGAAGCTCCTAGAGCACCAAGAATCTTTCCCTCAAAGCTGTTATCACAGCTGCTAATTATATTTATTTGCAAGTACATAATCATCACCTACCTCCCTGTTTTGCAAGAAACGCCACAAATCCACGTCTGTTTGGTTGAACATAATTTCTCCCTTAAAAGCACATAAGAAGTCCTCAGAAATACTTGTTGAGGGTGCAGTGGCTCACGCCTGTAATCCCAGCAGTTTGGGAGGCTGAGATGGGTGGATCGCTTGAGCCAGGAGTTCAAGACCAGGCTGGGAAACATAGTGAGACCCTGTCTCTACAAAAAATTAGAGGATGTGGGCCAGGCGCAGTGGCTCACACCTATAATCCCAGCACTTTGGGAGGCCAAGATGGGTGGATCACCTGAGGTCGGGAGTTCGAGACCAGCCTGGCCAACATGGTAAAACCCCATCTCTACTAAAAATGCAAAAATTAGCCAGGCGTGGAGGTGCGTACCTGTAATCTCAGCTACTCGGGAGGCTGAGGAAGGAGAATTGCTTGAACCAAGAGGTGGAGGTTACAGTGAGCCAAGATGGCACCACTGCACTCCACCCTGGGCGGGAGACTGAACTGTCAGTTCATCGCAAAAAAAAAAAAAAAAAACAAAAACAAAAACTAGAGGGCATGATGGTGTGAGCCTGTAGTCCCAGCTACTTGGGAGGCTGAGGTGGGAGGATCGCCTGAGGCTGGGGAGATCAAGGCTGCAGAGAGCTGGCATGGCACCACTGCACTCCAGCCTGGATGACAGAATGAGACCCTGTCTCAAAAATAAAATGAAATAAAAATAAAGACAAAATACTTGTTGAATAAATAAACACATGGATGGATAAACGGCTCCACTGTTTTCAGGATCTAGTCTGAGTGACTTGGCCTGGCATTTGAGGCTCTCCATGAACTCAGGGGCTTCGCTCCCTCCCGGTCTTGGTAAAGGTCAGAGCAAAACCCAAGAGCATGAGATGCCAGGTGGGGAATAATAATTCAGCAAAAGCAGGAAGTCAGAAGTGCAGTGAGCAGGACAATTCAGGACCCTCCACGTACATCTTGGGGGAGACACTAGCTTTCTTTCCATGGAGCATGGAAGAGAGTTCAGATCATTGTTACTTCCTGGCTATTAACCTGTCTGATGTCTGTTCTGCCTTGATTCTCCTTGTCTTTTATTTTCTTTCTATTTTTAGACAGGGTCTCACTGTCACCCAGGCGGCAACCTTGGCCTCCTGAGCTCAAGCAGTCCTCCCACACCTCAGCCTTCCAAGCATGAGACTATAGATGCATGCTACTGTGCCCAGTTAATTTTTTCTTTTTTTTTGAGACAAAGTTTGGCTCTTGTTGCCCAGGCTGACGTGCAATGGCGCCATCTCGGCTCACTGAAAACTCCGCCTCCCAGGTTCAAGCAATTTTCCTGCCTCAGCCTCCCAAATAGCTGGGATTACAGGCGCCCATCACCACACCTGGCTAATTTTTTGTATTTTTAGTAGAGACGGGGTTTCACCATGTTGGTCAGGCTGTTTTGGAACTCTGGACCTCTAGTGATTCACCCGCCTCGGCCTCCCAAAGTGCTGGGATTACAGGTATGAGCCACCGCTCCTGGCAAAAAAAAATTTGTTTTAAAATATTAGCTGGGGGCCGGGCGCGGTGGCTCACGCCTGTAATCCCAGTACTTTGGGAGGCCGAGGCGGGTGGATCACGAGGTCAAGAGATCGAGACCATCCTGGTCAACATGGTGAAACCCCGTCTTTACTAAAAATACAAAAAATCAGCTGGGCATGGTGGCGCATGCCTGTAATCCCAGCTACTCAGGAGGCTGAGGCAGGAGAATTGCCTGAGCCCAGGAGGCGGAGGTTGCGGTGAGCCGAGATCGCGCCATTGCACTCCAGCCTGGGTAACATGAGTGAAACTCCGTCTCAAAAAATAAATAAATAAATAAATAATAAAATAAAATAAAATAAAATATTAGCTGGGGCTGGGCGCGGTGAATCACTTATGTCTCCCCAGCCACCACACCATTCCTGTGTTCCTCTCTTTCCCCATTTCGTCACATCTGATCCGTCAGCAAGTGTTGACGGCTCTCCTTCTGAGATGCAGCAATCTGCCCACTACTCACCATTCCAGCTGCCACTGTTCTGGTTCAGACAACACTGGGTTTGCTCGGTCCTTCTGCTTCCACTCTCACCCCCAGGAATCCATTACCCAACCCAGTAGCTACAGACCTCTTTAAATAATGTGAATCAGATCCAGTCCCTCCTCCCCACTGCAAATTGTCCAGTAGCTTCTCACTGCATTTAGAATAAAAACCAACAGCTTTGGGAAGCCGAGGTGGGTGGATCACTTGAGGTCAGGAGTTCAAGACCAGCCCGGCCAACATGGCAAAACCCCATCTCTACTAAAATACAAAAATTAGCCGGGTGCAGTGGCAGCCACCTGTAATCCAAGCTACTTGGGAGGCTGAGGCACGAGAATCACTGGAACCCAGGAGGTAGAGGTTGCAGTGAGCGAGATCACGCCACTGCACTCCAGCCTGGGTGACACAGCAAGATTCCCATCTCAAGGAAAAAAAACAAAGGAGCTTACCCCAGCGACCCGACATAATGGGGCTCCCCAACTCATACTCTCTCCCATCTACCTGTTGTGTTCTCTGTTCTTCTTTGAGACAGTCTTGCTCTGTCACCCAGGCAGGAGTACAATGGTGCAACCATGGCTCACTGCAGCCTCGGCCTCCTGGGCTCCAGCGATCCTCCTATTTCAGCCTCCCAAGTAGCTGGGACTACAGGTGCACACCACCATGCCTGACTAATTGTCTCACATGTCTCCCTGGCACATAGTAGGTGCATAATAAATATTTGTTAACTGAATTGATAAATGAGTGAATGATGGTTTTCTAACTCCCTGGAGCCCCAGCTATTGGGTTTTTGGGGTTTTATTGTTTGTTTGTTTTTGAGACAGAGTCTCACTATGGCTCACCCAGGCTGGAGTGCAGTGGTGTGATCTCGGCTCACTGCAGCCTCCACCTCCTGGGTTCAAGCATTTCTTGTGCCTCAGCCTTCTGAGTAGCTAGGATTATAGGTGTCTGCCACCACACCTGGCTAATTTTTCTATTTTTGGTAGAAACAGGGTTTTGCCACGTTGGCCAGGCTGGCCTTGAACCCCTGACCTCAAGTGATCTGTCCACCTCAGCCTCCCAAAGCACTGGGCTTCAGTGAGCCACGGCGCCCAGCGATAGTTTCTTATTTATTGGTTTGCTACTGGTCTCCTCCCACAACAATGCCAGTTTCACAAGAGCAAGTGCCCTTGTTTCACATGTCCACCTGGCACGTAGTAGGTGCATAATAATGGCTTTCTGAGTCCCTGGAGTCTGAGCTACTGGGTTTTGTGAGATTCCCTGTATTCCTTACATAAATCTCCTATTTCCCTGGGCCGGTTAGGAGGCTTTCAATTCCAAACAGACTCTCTGATTCCCACCCACCCCCTGGCCGACAGGAGGCAAATGAAAATGAAGAGAAGTGTCAAGGAAGAGCTAACTGCTGAGAGAGGAAACCTGGGAAGGGGAGGAGGGGGGCGACTTGAAAGGATGGACCTTCTCCAGCTGGAGCAGAAAGGAGAGAAACTGATGGAGCTGCAAGGCTGGGGCAACATCACGGTGGATGCAGGCACAGGCAGAGGTGTGAGAAAAGCCTGCAAGATTAGACAGAAAAGGGCTGGGATGTCTGCACTGCACTGATGGAGAATATTCATGATAGTAATCATGATTCGACTCAATAAAAACCACGCTTTCTACCATGCACGGCGCACCGGGCATCTTTCTATGAACTGGCCCCTGTGACAGGGTGGGGGGAGGGTGTGAAATGTGACAGGGGTGGGGGAGGGACCCACCTAAGAAAGGCTGGGGAAGAACTTTCGGTGGCTGAGGCAGGAGGATCACTTGAGCCTAGGAGTTTGAGAGCAGCTTGGACAATATAATAAAACCCTGTCTCTACAAAAAAATTAAAAATTGGCTGTGTATGGTGGTGCATGCCTATAGTCCCAACTATTCAGGAGGCTGAGGTAGGAGGATGGCTTGAGCCCAGGAGGTTGAGGCTGCAGTGAGCTATGACTGCACCACTGCACCCCAGCCTGGGTGACAGAGCAAGACCTTGTTTCAAGAGAGGAGAGGGGAGGAAAGGGAAGGGGAGGGGAAGGAGGGAGGGGAGGGGGGAGGGAGGGAGGGAAGAAAGGAAGGAAGGAAGTGAGGAAAGGAGAGACGGAAGGAGAGAGAGAAAGAAAAAGAAAGAGAGGGAGGGAAGGAGGAAAGGAGAGTAGGAAAGAAGGAAAGAGGAAGGAAAGAAAGGGGAAAAAGGAAAGAAGGAAGCTGGGTACAGTGGCCTGTGCCTGTAATTCCAATTACTTGGGAGGCTGAGGCCTTAGAATTGCTTGAGCCTGGAAGGTTGAGGTTGCTGTGAGCTGAGATCACATTACTATACTCCAGCCTGGGGGAGAGTGAAACTGTATATGTACTTAAGGTTGGTGTGGTGAGCAAGGCTGTGCTCGAGGCTGTGTTCCTGGCTCACTGTCCAGGACGGCTGAGCACCCAGACACGCTCCTGACTCTCAACTTCCCTCTGTGCTCTTTTGAAAAGAGCCTAAGGGCGCTTCCGAGGCCACCTTTGTTGGCTTTGAGATCTCACTTTGCCAGAAGTTCAGAGAATTTCTGGATACTTGGTTATTCGTGTCCCAAAAGAGTAGCGTGTAGGCATTCGAGCGCACAGGGATTCTGCAACCAGCTGTGGACGCCTGTGATGTTTATTCACAGGCACCTGTGAATTCCCCCGCTCAGGGCACATGTGGGGTATCTGGACATGCCTGTGACTAGCCATGTACATACGTGCACATCAGTGGAAATCCAGGAAAATGCCGTTGTGCATTAGAGGAGATGTGTGTCTGCACTGTTGCCGATGCAATAAACATTCCTTTTGTTCATAGGTGTTCACGACCACTCTATTTCCATACTTTCTGTGTACAGTTCATGAGCCCACAAGTCAACCTGCGTAATGACTTTATATACTGATTCTATATTGAGTACACTGGATATATTTGTGTTTACTTGCCTTTATCCTTTTTTTGAGATGGAGTCTTGCTCTGTCATCCAGGATGCAGTGCAAGGGCATGATCTTGGCTTACTGCAACCTCCACCTTTTGGGTTCAAGCGATTCTCCTGCCTCAGCCTCCCGAGTAGCTGGGATTACAGGTGCCCTCCAGCATGCCTGGCTAATTTTTGTATTTTAGTAGAGACGGGTTTTCACCATGGTGGCCAGGGTGCTCTTCAACTCCTGACCTCAACTGATCTGCCCGCCGTGGCCTCCCAAAGTGCTAGGATTACAGGTGTGAGCCCAGAAGTTCAAGACCAGGTGGGAGGATTGCCCAGCCTTTTTTGTTTTTGTTGGTTTGTTTGTGTTTTTTAGAGACAAGTTCTCACTCTGTTACCCAGGCTGGAGTGCTGGTACAATCATAGCTCACAGCAGCCTTGACTTCCCGAGTAGCTGGGATTACAGGCATGCACCACCATGCCTGGCTAATGTTCACATATTTTGTTGTAGAGACAGGATCTCACTATGTTGCCCAGGCTGGTCTTGAACTCCTGGGCTCAAGCAATCCTCCCACCTCGGCCTCTCAAAGAGCTGAGATTACAGGTATATGCCACTGCACCTGGACATTGCTTCTATCCTTGATAATTAGCGTACATGTGCCACTCTGCAGCCATGCACAGAAGTGCACATACCCATACGCACAAATAGCTCTGCCACATGTGCCAGTGTGTGAGCCCACCACACAGGTGAATGCCCCCCTAGGAACACCCATGGCCCTCTGTGTGCTCTCCTGAACAGCCAGGTACACACATACATGCCCACCAGGAGCTACACACATGTTATTCACTAACATGTTATCCATCCACGCAGAAGCCGCACACTTGGATCCATTCAAGTAACAACTGTGCCCTTCCATGAATAAGTCTCCACACTCATCTGTGTCCAGCTGCCCGTATCCACGAACATTCCTATGCTCCGTTCAGGAGGAACTGGCATCTGTATGCATCTGTCAGCTGCCATCTCCCCAACGAACTCATTAGCATTACAGTGAGACCTGAAATATTCCTGCAGAACTTCTGCTTTCCTAATAAGCCTGATGTCCTGCTGAGGTCACATGGCACTTGCAAGGGCTAATGGAGCCAGCCTTGGCCAGCAGGTTTAGGGAACCCTGGACTCCTGGAATAGCCAGAGAATGCACTCCCAAGAATAAACAAATTTCCTTTTCTCCTCACTGCACCAAATGCCCCAGCCAGCATCTATCTGCAGAAACAAAGTCACATTTCAAGATACGTTTTTGGCCCCAATACTATCCTGGCATCACATTAAAGGCTGTATCTACTTGTTATTCTACTGAAAGTTGTATTACACTGAGGGCTGATTACCAGGCTTGCCATTATACTGAAGCCCACATCACTATGATGGGCACTACACTGAGGGTTGCATCATCAGACCTGTCTGAACCACCCTTATTGTGTGTGTGTGAGTGTGTGTGTGTGTGTGTGTGTGTGTGTGTTTGTTTTGTTTTTGAGATGGAGTCTTGCTGTGTCACCCAGGCTGGAGTGCAATGGCACAATCTTGGCTCACTGCAACGTCCGTCACCTTGGTTCAAGCAACTCTCCTGCCTCAGTCTCCCATGTAGCTGGGATTACAGGTATGTACCACCATGTCTGGCTAATTTTTGTATTTTTAGTAGAAACGGGGTTTCACCATGTTGGCCAGGCTGGTCTTGAACTCCTGACCTCAGGTGATCTACCCACGTTGGCTTCCCAAAGTGCTGGGATTACAGGCATGAGAAACTGTGCCCAGCCCAGGCTGAGTATTATTACTGAGAGCTTCATAACTAGAAAACTACACTTAAGAGGCGACACTCTCCCTCAGCACTGGTAGCTGCTCTGTGTGGGATGTGAAGGGGCAAGCAGAAGTGGGGTTGAGAAGTGACTCTGGGGGGCCTGTTAGAACTAGAGAGATGAGGAAAACTGGGGATTCTGAAGCCACACACTGGGTGAGGGAAGCCAGAGGACAGAAGAGCAATTATTACAACAAGAGTTGGAATTCTGGACAGGTATGTTGGCTCATGCATGTAATCCCAACACTTTGGGATGCCAAGGCGGGAGGATCACTTGAGGACAGGAATTTGAGACCAGCCTGGGCCACATATGAGCTCTATCTCAATACAAAATTTAAAAATTAGCCAGGTGGCCGAGCATAGCCAGGTGGCCCAGCACTTTGGGAGGCCGAGGCAGGTGGATCACCTGAGATCAGGAGTTCGAGACCAGCCTGGCCAATGTGGTGAAAACCTGTCTCTACTAAAAATATCAAAAATTAGCCAGGCATAGTAGCCGGTGCCTTTAATCCCAGATACTCAGGAGGCTGAGACTGGAGAATCACTTGAACCCGGGAGGCAGAGGTTGCAATGAGCTGAGATCACGTCACTGCACTGCAGCCAAGGCAACAAGAGCAAAACTCTGTCTAAAAAAAAAATTAGCATAGTGTGGTGGTGCACACCTGTAGTCCCAGCTATTTGGGAGGCTCAGGCAGGAGGATCACTTGAGCACAGGATGTCAAGGCTGCAGTGAGCTATGATCATGCCCTTGTGCTCCAGTCTAGGTAACAGAGTAAGACCCTGTCTTGGGAGAAAAAAAAAAAAGTTGGAACTCAACCTTCCTAAGCCCTAGTGCTAAAGGGGCGGGAAAGATTCAGACTGGTTCCTCTTGGAAGTGGTAGATCCTTGTCCTGTCTCTGCTGCTCCTCCCAGGAGCCCCTGCCAAAAACCTACCTTGCCATGCCCTTGAGAAGAGATGCTTTACCTGCAAGTACAGGCCTTGGCAGCCTGGCACAAGAGCTATACCCTGAGCAGCCCCAACAGGTACCACATCCTCAGATGTGCACCACACACCCCATGGCACCTCCACACAGTCAGACCTGCCTTTGCCACACTCAGACATTCCACACACAAGACACGCTCTAATCTACGCCAACACGTCCCTTGGGTCCAGACACAGCCGATGGCCATTAGATTCCCCTTACGTGAAGGGGCATGCTCACCATGAAGACACACTAAAACATGCTATGACATGCTGTGACACTCAGGGGTGTGCACACACTCCCAAGCACGCTTTTGTGGGGGCCAGGCAGGTCTCCAGCCTCTGCCAGAGTCTCCACGCCCGTGGCCACCTTGCCCTTCCAGATGGATTGATGGGGCGGCGGGGAGAAGGCTGCTATAAATTAAACATTGAGACACTGTCTGAGCACCAGGCTCTGCCATCCATTCATTGGATGGTTCCCTCCCAGGAGTCTGCAGGCTCGCAGGGTGGGGGAGAGGGCAGGGGAAGTGGCTCGCTTAATTAATTAGTCCTAATTGAGATATCTTTGCAAATATCCGTTTATTGAAGGACACCATTCCATCCGTTTCCTGGGAATTTGTCGCCTCTATGTGTCTCTGGCCCCTGAGTATCACAGAAATAAATGACAAGACAAGAAAGAACGCTCCTAAGAGCTGCTGGAATCTTAGCTGTGTTTCTGATCATGACAGTGGCACCAAGGGACAGGCAGGAAGGCTCAGAGATTCGCAGAGATCCAGGCGGAGGGACAGAGATGAGGCAAAGGGAGATGCGGAACTGAAATACAATCCAAACTGCAGAGTCAGAGATACAGGAAGAGAGAGACGCAGGCAGAGAAACTTTGCAACTGGGAGGACCAGAGCAGGGACAGATGGACACGAGGCTGGGCAGACAAACCTCTCCTCTGCCTTTTCCTGCCTGGCTTGGCCTCCCCCATCTCCTGGGCAATCCATTCTCTGCAGTGGCAGCGGTAACAATCAGGCCTGATTCCTTTTGGCCCTAGCTACCCTCCCCTTCCCTCTCCCTCCCCCAATCACTCCTGCAATCATCTCCCTTGTTCAAAATGAGCTTCTGCAGCTGCAGCCCAGACAGCTGTTCCATCTTGGAGCCAGTATTGGGCCTGGTGGCTGGGTCCTAGAGGGATACCCTCCTGAGTGGCAGCAGGGGAGGGGGAATGGTGCTGGGGGGCAGTGGGGGTAAGGGGTCACCTGGAGTGTGGGAGCCCACCTCCATCTCCAGTCAATGCTTAGCCCCATCACCAGCATACCCAGGGGGTCCAGACACCCCAACACCTCTCTCTGGGGCCTTCAAGAGAGGTGGTCTGAGGCCAGGCATGGCGGCTCACACCTGTAATCTCAGCATTTTGGGAGGCTGAAGTGGGCAGATCACTTGAGGTCAGGTGTTTGAGACCAGCCTGGCCAACATGGTTGAAAGCCCATCTCTACTAAAAATACAAAAATTAGCTGGGCATGGTGGTGTATGCCTGTAGTCCCAGCTACCCAGGAGGCTGGGGTAGGAGATTCACTTGAACCTGGGAGGCAATTGAGGGAAGTTGCATTGAGCCAAGATCTTGCCAGTATACTCCAGCATGGGTGAGAGTGAGATTCCATCCCAAAATGAATGAATGAATGAGTGAAAGAATGAGAGAAGTAGTCTGGGTCATCCTG
The DNA here is from genome assembly GCF_009761245.1 of Sapajus apella. Lineage (NCBI taxonomy): Eukaryota > Metazoa > Chordata > Mammalia > Primates > Cebidae > Sapajus > Sapajus apella. The sequence continues at coordinate 2,014,998 of NW_022437017.1, read as the reverse complement.
CCTCTATCACCAAATCCTTCCTAACATCCAACACAGCTCCTGGCCCTAGAGTCTCTCTGGTCCAAGAATTCTAGTCTGTTTCCCATGGTCCCTGTCGGGGTCCTATGGTGAGATGGAAACAGAATCTCAGAGACAGAGACAGACAGATGCAGAGAGACAGACACGAACGAGATAAAGAGACAGATACATGCATGGTGGCTCATGCCTGTAATCCCAGCACTTTGGGAGGCCAAGGCTGGTGGATCACTTCAGGTCAGGAGTTTGAGACCAACCTCGCCAACATGGCGAAATCCCGTCTCTACTAAAAATACAAAAAAATTAGCCGGGCTTGGTGGCAGACGCCTGTAATCCCAGCTACTTGGGAGGCTGAGGCAGGAGAATCGCTTGAACCCAGGAGGCAGAGGTTGCAGTGAGCAAAGACTGTATCACTGTACTCCAGCCTGGGCGACAGAGTGAGACTGTGTCAAAAAAATAAAATAAAAATTAAAAAACTGGCCGGGCGCGGTGGCTCAAGCCTGTAATTCCAGCACTTTGGGAGGCCGAGGCGGGTGGATCACGAGGTCAAGAGATCGAGACCATCCTGGTCAACATGGTGAAACCCCGTCTCTACTAAAACTACAAAAAATTAGCTGGGCATGGTGGCGCGTGCCTGTAATCCCAGCCACTCAGGAGGCTGAGGCAGGAGAATTGCCTGAACCCAGGAGGCGGAGGTTGCGGTGAGCCGAGATCGCGCCATTGCACTCCAGCCTGGGTACGAGCGAAACTCCGTCTCAAAAAAAAAAAAAAAAAAAATTAAAAAACATCTAAAGTCCCTGCAAGATCCCTCTGCCCGTGACGTGATATGGCTCTCATCACCTCCCTTCCCTCACCTCCTCTCCTCTTCCCCTTGCTCACTATGCTCCAGACATGGGCCTCCTCCCTGCTCCTTCAATACGCCAGGCAAGGTCTTGCCTCAGGGCCTTTACAGGGCTGTTCCCTCCGCCTGTAACTCTCTGCCTCCCCAAATCCTCCCTTTCCGACGTCACAGCCTTTCGCCTCTTGCATATTACAGGCATGCGCCACCACGCCCAGCTAATTTTGTATTTTTAGTG
>NW_022437017.1:1980814-2013897 GCF_009761245.1 Sapajus apella | reverse complement strand
TTTTTTTTTTTTTGACATGAAGTTCCTGGGTGCAGGCTGGAGTGCAATGGCACGATCTCAGCTCACCGCAACCTCTGCCTCCCGGGTCCAAGAGATTCTCCTGCCTCAGCCTCCCAAGCAGCTGGGATTACAGGCATGCGCCACCACGCCCAGCTAATTTTGTATTTTTAGTGGAGATGCGTTTCTCCGTGTTGGTCAGGCTGGTCTCGAACTCCTGACCTCAGGTGCCCACCCACCTGGGCGTCCCAAAGTGCTGGGATTGCAGGCGTGAGCCACCGCACCCGGCCTGTTGTTGTTGCTATTGTTGTTGACAGGCAGAATTTCACCCTGTCACCCAGGCTGAAGTGCAGGTGCAATCCTAGCTCACTGCAGCCTCCAACTCCTGGGTTCAAGCAAACCTCATGCTTCACCCTCCTGAGTGGCTGTGACTACAGGTGGGTACCATGATGCCCAGATAATTCTTTTTCTTTTTATTTATTTATTTCTTTCGATGGAGTTTTGCTCTTGTTACCCAAGCTGGAGTGCTATGACTCGATCTTGGCTCACTACAGCTTCTGCCTCCTGAGTTCCCCTGCCTCACCCTACTGAGTAGCCGGGATTACAGGTGGCCCCCATCCCCACACCTGGCTAATTTTTGTATTTCTAGTAGAGACTGAGTTTCACCATGTTGGCCAGGCTGGTCTTGAACACCCAACTTCAGGTGATCCACCTACCTCGGCCTCCCAAAGTGCTGCGATTACAGGTGCGAGCCACTGTACCCAGCTAAAAATTTATTTTCTTTTTGTGTAGAGATGGGGGTCTTGCTATATTGCCCAGGCTGGTTTCAAACTCCTGGCCTTAAGCAATCTTCCCACCTAGACCTCCCAAAGTGCTGGGGTTACACATGTGAGCCACTGTGCTAGGCCTATTTTAATTTTTTTGTAGAGACGGGATCTTGCTATGTTGCCCAGGCTGGTCTCGAACTCTTGGCCTCAAGCTTGAGAATTACAGGCATGAGCCCCGGTGTCACTCTAAGTGCTTTTTGCTAAGAGCTGCTCAGCCGCTCCCTATTCTTCCCATGAAGCAAAAGGTCCCCCTAAAATAGCACACTCCTCCCCATCACCTCTTCCTTCTCTCCAGGAGGAGGGGATTGTTAAGGGTATGACATGCAAGATTCAGGTATTTCACTTCAAGCCCCGAAATGATGGCCATGGCTGGCAATACAGCTGACAGCTCTTAGTCTGGTCCTGGATTTATGATCCCCAGGTGAGGAGCCATTCCGCCTAAGGCTCCCGTCTCACAGGGATGGTTTATGGCTTGGAGTTGGCCAAAGGTTGTAGTGGCAGCTTCCTCCCTGCACCTTCCCAGAGATGGTCTATAGCCACACAAATGCTAAGCTACTTCTGCAATTCAGGAGGAGGAAGCCAGAAAGAAGCAGGACCTCTGAGGCTCTAGGCTCACCCCCACCACACCACTGAGTCCTTTTCAAAGCCAAACACCAGCATCTAACCCCCCACCTCCTGACTTTGGGAATCCACACAGCTTCCTTTCCTGAACCCCTCAGCCTCCCCGACGTTGGTACGCTCACCTTCTGACATCTCCTCCTAACTGAGCACCTACTATGTGCCTGGTCACCTCCCATTTGTTCTCCCCAGTCCTGAGGAAGGTGAAATTGATTTAGACACTTGAAAAACATTTATTCCAGGCTTGGCTAGAAGGGCAAACAAAACAACCCCTCCTTACTAAACACCTACTATGTGCCTGTTATTTGTTTATTTCCGTTTGAAGGAGGAATCCACAAATCCTTATGAAAGTGTGATTGTAGATTCAGTCATTTGGCAAATACTTATTGTAGGCCTACTATGCGTCATGCCTTAGGGTTCAGTAGTGAGCAAAACACAGACATCTTCAAGGATCTTACAGTCTCATGAAGACTCTAAATTCCCCAACTAATAAGGAAATAGAATCCCAGCTTCTCAGGAGGCTAAGACCGGAGAATGACTTGAGTCCAGGAGTTCCCGATTTCAGTGAGCTATGATTGTACCACTGCACTTCAGCCTGGGTGACAGAGTGAGACTCTTTCTCTAAAAAAAAATCATCATCATCATCATCAACATCATGATCACAGTAAGGAAACTGGGGCTTAGAGAAATTAAAGTCACACAGCGAGTAAATTACAGGGCTAGAATTCAAACCCATAGATATGTTTAACTCAAACATCTTATCACTAACTGAGCATCTGTTATCTTAGGCACTGAGCTGGGGGTTTTCAAACATAAAAATGCTTGACATTTTTATGTATGAAAACCACCAAAAGCATTTTTATGTATGAAAACCCCCAGCTCAGTGCCAGAGAGGCACTTGACAGTCTTGTGGACTAGGCCAGGTGCTGGTGGCTCCTGCCTGCAATCCCAGCATTTTGGGAGGCCGAGGTTGGAGGATCCCTTGAGCCCAGGAGTTCAAGACCAGCCTGGACAAACATGGTGAGACTCCATCTCTTAAAGAAAATAGTTTTGTGGAATAAATAAAATGGATGGAAGGACAGATGAATGGATGGAGAGGTTAGATGGATGGTGGAAGGATGGATGCATAGAATATAGAAATAAAGATGGTTAGATGATAAATAATTGGTCGATGGAGGGATTGATGAATGCATGGATAGAGAGATGGATGGATAGAAGAATGAATCCATGAAAGGACAGAGAGACAAATGATAAATCATGGAAAGATGGAAAGAGAAGTGTGGAAGGATAAAGGGATGGATGTGTGAAAGGATGGATGTACAGATGGACGGACAGATGGAATAATGGGTGGGTGTATGAGTGAATGGATAGAGAGATGGAGAGCAAGGGAGATGGAAGGATGGGTATGAAAATGGATGGGTAGATGAAATAATGGATGGATAGATGGACGGACTGATAGAATAATAGGTGGGTGGATGAATGAATGAATGGAGATGGATAGCAAGACAGATGGAAGGATGTACGTAAAAACAGATGGATAGATGAAATAATGGATGGAAGGATGGATGGATGAAGAGATATATGGAAGGGTGAAGGATGGGAATTTGAACAGCAGATCTCTGCTACCCACAACAATTCTGTGAGGTGAGACATCATTCCCATTTTATAGATGAGAAAACAATAGCTCAGACTGACAAAGTCACTGGCCAGAGTCATAGAGTAAGTTGGGGACAAAATCTAGATTTCAACCTAGGTCTATCAGACTCCCAAGATAGACATCCTTATGTCACAGTCCCCTCCCAGCCCTCACCCTGAGTACCTTAACATCCCACTTCCCAGTTCCCTTTTGACAAAGTATAATAAGACTGAGGGATGGGGTGGAATCAGGGATGGGAGAGCCACTGGCTTTCAGCAGGTGAATTCATGGAATCATTGGATGAAGGTGCTGTTAGCTACGAATGGGCCAGAGTAGAGATCAGGTCTGTTTGGGCACACATATACACACTTATGGAAAACACATAGCACACAGAGCATCCTACCCGCATGCCTACAAGGCAGGCACACACACACATGCACACACTTACAAAGACCTACCTGTCCACACATATGCACACAAAGATACTTGCACACACATGTCTGCACAGGTACGTATACACACACAAAACCATAACTCATAGACATGCTTACACAGTTATACATACATTCTGCAGACACACCATATACACACATTTACACACACCTGCACAGAACACATGCACACAGACACACGCTTTCAACGGCGGTGGAGGGAAATTTAGCTTCGGATTTCAGTGAGATACCATCTCTCTCCCTTCTCAGATGACAACAGCAAGAAGCCTGTGTCATACTCATGTATAATAAGTCATATGCAAACATGCAATCTTGCAACAATGCAAACCCATAGTAGGGACAGGCAATTGCAGATACACACACAGATTCATCCACACCCAAGCACAGTCACTCTGGGACACACCCACACTCATTCTGGGATGTATCCTCACACACAAGAAGACACATCCAGACCCCATGCCGGCAATGCACATCAACCTTCTCCACTCCCATTCCCCCATATACACACTGAAACACGTATATATAGACACACCAGGACATACCCAAAAAACAGCACTTGATGTGACAGACACACAGAAACACACTGCTTCACACTTCAGCTGCAAGTCTGAGAATCTGGCCTGAAAGCTCTCACCTGTGTCAAGCCTAATACCACCCCCACCAGGGGCTGGACAAAGCCTCAGATGTCCCCACCACCACTACCACACAGCTACCTACGACCCTAGGGAGCAAATTCTTCTTTGCCCCTAGCAAAGAGAGAGAAAGAAGCTTCATGATGACCATTTGCGGCTAAGCAAGGTGGGGTTGGTGAAGTTGGAGCTAAAGAAAGGAGCCCCAGGCATCCCAGCCTGGGTTTGGGGGACGATTTGGGAGAAGCCCCCCAAACAGTTGGAAGAGGAGTGTGGCTGCCAGAGGGTGGTGGAGTGGGAGGGGAGGGGCATATCTGGAGGAGGCCCAGAGAAGTTTGCAATGAAGGATGCCCCTCTGCTCTCTCCCCAGGACACCACCATGAACCCGGCAGAGTTCTCTCTCCTTCTCCCCCGACCCAGGGAAGCTCTGTGGTGGGGAAGCTGGAAGATAAAGCCACAAAGGGGGATGGGATGGGAAGGTGCAATCCCGGAGCTCCTGGAGGCGGCGTCAGCTCCAGCTCCAGTCTGCGTTCAGTCTACCTCCCAGGGAGGGTGAGTTATGGGGATAAATATTCAGCACATGGCGAGGCAAGAATGGAGGCGGGGATGCAGGGGAGAGAAAAAGAGAGACAAAAAGAGATACAAACTCTCAGACAGTGCCACAGAGCCGGAGCCAGAGCCAGAAATATTAATAGAAAGAGACCCAGAGACGCAAAGCAGGGGAAATGAATAGCGACAGAACTACTCAGAGACCCCGAGACGCAGCCAGGCAGAGACCCTGAAGGTGGAAACACTCGGAGACCCCTGGATCCTACCCTCTTTCGGAGCCAGGGTCCCTTGAGTCTCACCCTTCCACTGCACCCCATTCAGCCAGGACCCGGCTCAATTCCGCAGCCCTTGTTGCCTCCGCCCTGGGGCCGGAGCGAGCCTAGTACGCTGTTGGCACTCAGACATTGCTCACTAATAATAATAATCAATAATAACAGCAAGAACCATGCTAAATGGCGTGGAGGTGGCTGGGGGTCCCGGAGCTCCTTCTGCCTCCACGTCCGACCCTGGAGCCCCGAGAGGGCGTCCCCTACCCAGGCGCGCCGGGCAGGGTAGTGGGGAGCACGGAGGTTGGGGGGAACAGGTGGGGGCCCCCGGGGGCTGCAGCGGCGGCATTGGCGTTGGCGCGGGCACCACGCCCCCCGGGAGCGCCCCCCTCGCGGCGGCCACTCACGATTTTCTCGGAGGCGCCCGCACGGGACACGGTGCCGTTGAGCCCCACGAGCGAGGGCAGCGTCTGCGACATCCAGTTGGTGACCATGGCCATGGTGCTCAGCACGGCCCCGATCTTGAGCAGCGGCACCGACATCGCGCCCCCGCCTCATGCCCCGCGGCCGCCCGCCGCTCGTCCCTGCTCCGGCCCGCCGCGGGGCGCTCCGGCCCTAGCCACCCAGACGCCCCGGGGGACTTGGGAGAGGGCGCCCGAGCGCGAGCTGCGGGGTGGGGGGCGGGTCCGGGCCGGGATGGGGGGGCTCGGGGACGCGGGCTGCGGCTCCTGGCGCCTGGCGGGCTCCTCTTATAAAGCGCCGGCTCGGCCCCCCGCCCCCTCCCGCGCCTCCGTGCCGGGCACTTCCAGCCGCCGTGACGTCACGGCTCCGGCCCGGAGCCCGGCGGGGGGTGGGGGGCGCCCAGACTGCCCTCACCCCCCACCCGGCGGCCTCGCCCGCCCCCCGCCAGGGACCGCTCACGGGGTGGGGGACCTTCCCCTGGGGCATTCCCCAAGCGCCCCATACCCACAGCGGTGGCATCCCCAGCCCCGCCCCCCAGTGGTATTCCCGCCTCCCCTCCCTCTAGGCGGTGTTCCCGGGCCCCCTCCCGCGCGCAGCCCCTCTCCAAGCCCCAGCCGCGGGACCCGGCGACTAAAGACGCACTCGGCTCACCCCGGCCACCCAAGGCGGTCAGGGGGCCGGAGTCGCAAGTCCCCACCCACCTACTGTTGGGACACCCACCCTGGCTCCCTAAAACCTCGGAGAGCCGGCACTGGGGGGCGTGGGGGGCGACACGCTCGTGCGCTCCCATGAATCGGGTCTCCAAGGGTCTCCTTTAGCTGGGGGAAGGGGCTTCCTTCCTGGCACCGCGATCACTCTAGGGATCCCTCGGTCATTTCGGGCCCCCAGGGTGGTGTGATCCAGGGCCAGCAGACGCAATTGCTTGGGTGCAGGTGCGGTCGTGGGGTCATTTCAGCCGGGGGAGGAGTTCCCACGACTAGCAAGGGCAGCGGAGACCCAGCACGCAGCTTTAAGGAGGCGAGTCCCGGGCGGGTGTAGACTCGCAACTTGAACTTGGGGTAGGGGCGGGGCACTCACACTTCGGACCTTCCTCGGGACCCCGGGGACCCGCTCCGGGCCAGTCCGCTCGGGGGAGCGGGAAGCGCAGTGCCCTCGCCGCCCACCCGTCCGCCCACGCACCAGCCGGCCAGGCGGGTTTTAATTTCCTCTGTTTTGCCTGCACTCACGCCCCCTCCTGGCGTCCCCGCATCACCTCGCGCCGCCGCCGCCGCCGCCGTCGCCCTCGGCCCGCGGCCGCCGCCGTCTGGAGGCGGCGATGACTCAGGCCTTTCCTGGCGGTGGCCTCGGGCTGAGGGCTAGGGCTTGGGAGAAGCGCCAAACATGAGGGGGGAGTGGGGTAGGGGGTCCGGAACCGCCTTTTTTTCTGAGCTGGACAACACCGAGATGCAGGTGTAACCTACAGCGATGCCTGTTCGTCTCTGCCTCAGTTTCCCCATCTGCCAAGTGGGTAATGGAAACCTAACACCTGTAAAGGATTTGGTTATCCTGAGAATCAGGTAATTTACTGAGCATCTACTACGTCCCAGGCACTGTGAACAACAGACAAAAATGCCCGTCTGTGTGAAATTGAATATTCTTTTTCTTCCTTTTTTTTTTTTATTCACCTGGGTGCAGGTGGGCTAAGGCAGAAAAGGGCGTTAGCCCTTTTTTCTTTTTTTTTAAGGTAGAGATGGGCATCTCACTATGTTGCCCAGGCTGGTCTTGAACTCCTGGCCTCAATCGATCCTCCCACCTTGTCCTCCCAAAGTGTTGGGATTCCAGGAGTGAGCCTCCAGGCCAGATGTAAAGATGAATATTCTAGGGGTGAGACAGTCAAGAAATAGAGGGAGAAGGTTAAGTACTTAGGATATTAGGAGGAAGGGGAAGTAAATTTAAACAGGGTGATTGGAGAAAGGGGCGTTTAAGCAGAGACCTGAAGAAAGTGAGGAAGGGAACCATCTGGATTATCTGGGGAAAGAGAGTTCCAGGCAACAGGAACAGCAAGTGCAAAGGCCCTGAAGCAGGAGTGTTCAAGGACCAGGAAGGAGGCCAGGGAGGTTGGAGTGAGCCAGGGGGAGAATAAAGGATGATGATGTTTGTAAAATACTTTTTTTTTTTTTTTTTTTTGGAGACGGAGTTTCGCTCTTGTTACCCAGGCTGGAGTGCAATGGCGCGATCTCGGCTCACCGCAACCTCCGCCTCCCGGGTTCAGGCAATTCTCCTGCCCCAGCCTCCTGAGTCGCTGGGATTACAGGCACGCGCCACCATGCCCAGCTAATTTTTTGTAGTTTTAGTAGAGACGGGGTTTCACCATGTTGACCAGGATGATCTCGATCTCTTGACCTCATGATCCACCCGCCTCGGCCTCCCACAGTGCTGGGATTACAGGCTTGAGCCACCGTGCCCGGCCATGTTTGTAAAATACTTTAGGAGTGTCTGGGACATGGTAGGTTTTTCAAATAGTAGCTGCCATTGTTATTATTTGAAGCCGGGCAGAGTAGCTCACGCCTGTAGTCCCAGCACTTTGGGAGGCCGAGGCAGGTGGATCACTTGAGGCCAGGAGTTTGAGACCAGCCTGGCCAACATGATGAAACCCCCATCTCTACTAAAAATACAATAATTAGCCGGGTATGATGGCACACGTCTGTAATCCCAGATACTTGGGAGGTTGAGGCGGGAGAATCGCTTGAACCCGGGAGGTGGAGGTTGCAGTGAGCCAAGAGCAAGCCACTGCACTCCAGGCTGGGCAACAGACAGAGCAAGACCCTTTCTCTAAAAAAAAAAAAAAAAAAAAGTGAGTTCCAAAGCTTTCACTGATGAGTGCTGAACACTTTGCAGATGCATTGTTAACCGCTGCTGCAACATCCATGAACAGTACAGTGACACCCCTATTTCCAGGTGAGGAAACTGAGCTCAGAGAGGGGAGGTTCCCAGTTCAGGGGAACCGAGGGAGGAAGCGGGGGCCCAGGTTTTGAAACCAGGTCTGTCTGATTTCAGACCCCAAGACCAACTGGGCTCCCGGCCTCCTGGCTTACACAATTTGGACCCCAGAGATACTTTCTCACCCTCTGGCCATGGGTGCTGTGGGAAAAGCCTTAGTTCAGTACATCCAAGCTTATCCAAGGAGTGTGAGTTTGCACTTGCTTGCATTTAATTCCTCGCCTGCCACCTCCCCTATGTTTCCAAAACTCCTCACCAAAGGTGCCAATTTGCCAGGTGCACACCCTCATGCCAGTCCTCATTAGGTCATTCTCACAGTAAGTCGGTCTCAGCACACCATCACCTTCTTGAAACTCCTTTTTCCCTTGACTTTCAGAGACAACGCATCACTTCCCAGTTCTGCATCCACCTCTCTGGCTGTGCCGTGGCTGTCTGCTACTGTTCCCTAAAAGTCTGTAACTCTCAGGGCTTTGTCCTAGGTTCCCTGCCCCTCTCATTTGCCTGGACCACCATACCCACTCTCAATGTTTTGGCTCCATCTGGGACACTCCTACCTCAGGACTTTTGAACTTCCTGTTCCCTCTACCCAAAACACTATTACCAAGGATGCCCACACGGCTTGTTCCTCTACTTGTTTTTTTTCTTTTTTGAGACAGAATCTCGATCTGTCACCAGGCTGGGGTACAATGCCACGATCTCGGCTCACTACAACCTCCGCCTCCTGGGCTCAAGTGATCCTCCCACCTCACCTTCCTGAGTAGCTGGGACTATAGGTGCACACAACCATGCCCAGCTAATTTTTGTATTCTTAATAGAGATGGGGCTTCACCATGTTGGTCAGGCTGGTCTTGAATTCCTCACCCTTGGGTGATCCACCCACCTCAGCCTCCCAAAGTGCTGAGATTACAGGCATGAGCCACCATGCCTGCCTAATTAATGTATTTTTAAGGGGTAGGGTCTTGCTCTGTCACCCAGGCTGGAGTGCAGTGGTTCAATCATAGCTCAATGCAGCCTTTAACTCCTAGGCTGAAGTGATCCTCCCACCTCAGCCTCCCTAGTAGCTGGGATTACAGTTGCAAACCACCACTCCCAGCCCTTCATTTAATTTATATCTCTGCTCTGTCATGGTGTGGGTCAGAGCCATGCCCTGTCCTTCCCCCAGAAAACTACATTTCCCAGATTTCACTGCATACTGGCTGCCTATTCGGTTTATCCAATGAGAGGCAACGGAGGGAGATCGGAGGTTGGAAAGAAACGGAGAAGCCAGGATGTTTCTCCCCTCTGTTACTGCTTGGGGTGGAGGTGTCTCATACCTGTAATCCCAGCACTTTGGGAAGTCAAGGCAGGTAGATTGCTTGACTTCAGGAGTTTGAGACTAGCCTGGGCAACAGGGCAAAACCCCATCTCTACAAAAAAAATTATCCAGGCATGGTGGTGCATGCCTGTGGTTCTAGCTACTTGGGAGGCTGAGGTGGGAGGATGGCTTGAGTTTGGGAGGTTGAGGGTGCAGCGAGCAGAGGTCGTGCCACTGCACTCCAGCCTGGATGAGAGTGAGACCCTGTCTCAAAACAAACAAAAAAAGAAAAAGAAAAAGAAAGACGGCTGGGCACGGTGGCTCACGCCTGTAATCCTAACACTTTGGGAGGCTGAGGTGGGTGGATCACCTGAGGTCAGGAGTTCAAGACCAGCCTGGCCATCATGGTGAAACCCCATCTTAAAAAAAAAAAAAAAAGGGCCGGGTGCGGTGGCTCAAGCCTGTAATCCCAGCACTTTGGGAGGCCGAGGCGGGTGGATCACGAGGTCAAGAGATCGAGACCATCCTGGTCAACATGGTGAAACCCCGTCTTTACTAAAACTACAAAAAATTAGCTGGGCATGGTGGCACGTGCCTGTAATCCCAGCTACTCAGGAGGCTGAGGCAGAAGAATTGCCTGAACCCAGGAGGCGGAGGTTGCGGTGAGCCGAGATCGCGCCATTGCACTCCAGCCTGGGTAACAAGAGTGAAACTCCGTCTCAAAAAAAAAAAAAAAAAAAAAACAGAAAAAGAAAGACAACAGCAAGTGTTGGTGAGGATATGCAACAACTGGAACACTTCATACACTACTGGTGGAAGAGTACACTGTTGACCCTTTGGCTTCTGGGCTGGGGCACTTTCAGGCTGCTTGGTGCCAGGGGGCTGCCTACTGTTGACCCTTTGGAAGAGTTTCTGAAACTTTGGAAGGCTGTACAGCAGTTTCTCCCCATGACTCAGCAATTCCACTCCTATGAATTTACAGTTGAGCTCCATGATTCAAAAATTCCATATTGGCAAATTTGCCTACTTGTTGCAATTTGTTTATACTCTAAGATCAATACTCACTGGGGCTTTTGTGGTCATTTGTGGACATGCAGTGATAATTCTTTTTTTCTTTTTTAGAAACAGGGTGGAGTTGCCAGGTGTAGCAGCTCACATCTGTAATCCCAGCACTTTGGAAGGCCGAGGTGGACAGATCACTTAAGGTCAGGAGTTCAATAACCAGGCTGGTCAACATAGTGAAACCCCATCTCTACTAAAAATATAAAAATTAGCCAGGTGCTGGGTGTGGTGGCTTAAGCCTGTAATCCCAGCACTTTGGGAGGCCGAGGCGGGTGGATCACGAGGTCAAGAGATCGAGACCATCCTGGCCAACATGGTGAAACCCCGTCTTTACTAAAAATACAAAACATTAGCTGGGCATGGTGACATGAGCCTGTAGTCCCAGCTACTCAGGAGGTTGAGGCAGGAGAATTGCCTGAACCCAGGAGGCGGAGGTTGCGGTGAGCCGAGATCGCGCCATTGCACTCCAGCCTGGGTAACAAGAGTGAAACTCCGTCTCAAAAAAAAAAAAAAAAAAAAAAAATTAGCCAGGTATGGTGGGTGCATGGCTGTAATGCCAGATGCTTGGGAAGCTGATGTATGAGAATCGCTTCAACCCAGGAGGCAGAGGTTGCAGTGAGCCAAGATTGTGCCACTGCACTCCAGCCTGGGTGACACAGGAAGACTCTGTCTCAGGAAAAAAAAAAAAAAGAAAGAAAGAAACAGGGTAGAGTGCAGTGGTGGAATCATAGCTCACTGCAGCCTTTACCTCCTGGGCTCAAGCAATCCTCCCAAGTAGCTGGGACTACAGTCAGGCAGCACCACGCTAAGCTAATGCCTGTAATCCCAGCACTTTGGGAGGCTGAGGTGGAAGGATCACCTGAGGTCAGGAGTTCAAGACCAGCCTGGCCAACATGCCGAAACCCCATCTCTACTAAAAATACAAAAATTAGCTGGGTGTGGCGGCATGTGCCTATAGTCCCAGCTTCTCGGGAGGCTGACGCACAAGAATCGCTTGAACCCAGGAGGCAGAGGTTGCAGTGAGTCGAAATCGCACCACTCAATTCCAGCCTAGGAAACCGAGTGAAACACCATCTCTGTCTTTTTTCTTTTTTATAGAGATGGGCATGGGCTAAGCCACCCTTCCACCCTGGCCACCCAAAGTACCAGGATTACAGGCGTGAGCCACTGCACCCAGCCTGACAACACACTTCAGTCACCCGCCACGCACCTTCCCCGCTGAGGTCTAATGAGACGCGCTGTGTTCTTGCTCCAGCTCTGAAACTACACACAAGCGTCTTTTTTACGCTCCATTTAGTGCCAAGCTTTTCATATTTTTGTGCTGTTTGTTGATGACTTCGCTATCTTCAGTGGTCCCCACGCACGGTGCCAAAGTGTAGTCTAGTGTTTCGAAGTGCAAGAAGGCTGTGAGGTGTCTCACGGAGAAAAAAAACGTGTTAGAGAAGCTTCATTCAGGCATCAGATCTAGTGCTATTGGCCGGGAGTTCAATGTTAATGAATCAAAAAATATATATATGATATATATATATAGATCTGATTTATATATATACATATGATATTCTAAAACAGAAACACACATAAAACAAAGTTATGGCTGGGCGCCATGGCTTATGCCTGTAATCCCAGCACTTTGCGAGGCTGAGGCAGGCGGGTGGTTTGAGCCCAGGAATTCGAGACCAGCCTGGGCAACACAGTGAAATCTCATCTCTACAAAAAATTCGCCAGGCATGGCCATGTGTAGCTACTAGGGGTGTTGGGAGGCTGAGGTGGGAGAATGGCTTGAGTCCAGAAGGCGGAGGCTGCAGTGAGCCGAGATCACGCCACTGCACTCTAGCATGGCTGACAGAGTGAGGCCCTGTCTAAACAAAACAAAACAAAACGAGTTATATATTATTCAGTTGACAAAAATGTTGTGGTCAGAAGCTTTCAGACAGAAATAACAGGTGTTTGTTGGTGAGGAAATGGAAAAATAGGAACCCTTTGTAAAATAGTGCACCTGCTGTGGAAAATATTATTGTACTTCCTCAAAAACTTAAAGCATAGTTACTTTTTTTTTTTTTGAAACAGGATCTTACCCTGTCACCCAGGCAGTGGTATAATCATGGCTCACTGTAGCCCTGACCTCCCGGGCTCAAGTGATCCTCCCACCTCAGCCTCCCAAGTACCTGGGACCACAAGCACAGCTAATTCTTATATATGTTGTAGAGACAAGGGTTTCACCATGTTGCTAAAGCTGGTCTCAAACTCCTGGGCTCAAGCAATCCGCCCACCTCAGCCTCCTAATTGCTGGGATTACAGGTATGAGCCGCCATGCCGGGCCCAGCAATACCACTTCTGAATATGTACACAAAAGAATTGAATCCAGGGTCTCAAAGAGGTAGTTGTACACCCATGATCATAGCAGTATTATTCAAAAAAGCCCAAAGGTGAAAACGAATAGGCCAGGTGCGGGAGCTCACACCTGTAATCCCAGCACTTTGGGTGGCTGAGGTGAGGGGATTGCTTCAGGCTATGAGTTCAAGACCTGCTTGAGCAAGATGACAAGACCCCATCTCTACAAAACAAATGAACGACTGGGCGCAGTGGCTCACACCTGTAATCCTAGCACTTTGGGAGGTCCAGGTGGGTGGATCACGAGGTCAGGAGTTCAGGACCAGCCTGGCCAAGATGGTGAATCCCTATCTCTACTAAAAATACAAAAAAATAACCAGGCATGGTGGTGGCCACCTGTAATCCCAGCTACTTGAGAGGCTGAGGCAGAGAACTGCTTGAACCCGGGAAGCAGGGATTGCAGTGAGCAGAAATTGTGCCACTGCATTCCAGCCTGGGCAATAGAGGGAGACTCTGTCTCAAAAGAAAAAAAAAAAAAAATTAAGAATTAGCTAGGTGTGATGGCATGCACCTGTAGTCCCAGCTACTCAGGAGGCTGAGGTGGGACGATCCCTTGAGCCCAGGAGATAAAGGCCGCAATGAGCTATGATGGTGCCACCACACTCCAGCCTGAGTGACAGAAAGATATCTCATCTCTAAAATTAAAAATTTTAATATATATGAAATAGAAATGGGGTTTCACCATGTTGGCCAGGCTGGTCTCGAACTCCTGACCTTAGGTGATCCACCCGCTTTGGCCTCCCAAAGTGTTGGGATTATAGGCATGAGCCACTGTGCCCGGCCCAAAACTTTTTTTTTTAAAGGTGAAAACAACCCAGTGTCTATTTATTGATGAATGAAGGATAAATAAAATGTGGTGTATCCATAAAATGGAATATGATTCAGCCCTTAAAAGGACAGAAATTCTAGGCTAGGTGTGGTGGCTCACGCCTGTAATCCTATCACTTTGTAAGGCCGAGGCAGGCGGATTACTTGAGGTCAGGAGTTCAAAACCAGCCTGGCCAACATGGTGAAACCCTGTCTCTACTAAAAATACAAAAAAAATTAGCCAGGTATGGTGGCACTTGCCTCTCAGCTACTTGGGAGGGTGAGGGAGGATTGCTTGAACCCAGGAGGCAGAGGTTGCAATGAGCAGAGATTAACCCACTGCACTCCAGCCTGGGCAACAGAGCGAGCCTGTCTCAAAAAAAAAAAAAAAAAAAAAAGGGATGGAAATTCTGACACATGCTACGACATGGATGAACCTTGAGGACATTATGCTAAGTGGTGTATACCAGACACGATAAAGACAAATACTGCATGGTTCCACTCATGAGGTCCCTAGAGCTAGAGCCATCAGGTTCATAGAGACAGAAAGTAGAATGGTGGGTGCCAGGGGCAGAGGGAGGGGCATGGGAGTTAGTGTTTCATGGGGGCGGAGTTTCAGTTTTGCAAGGTAAGATTTCTGGAAATTGGTTGCATAACAATGTGACTGTATTTAACATTGCTGAACTGTACACTTAAAAAATGACTAAGGTGATAAATTTTATATTATGTATATTTTACCGCAACTAAAAATTGTTAAAGTCTTCCATTTAAACACACACACCCTCTTCTATGAGTCACTATTACCAGCTCAACAAATTCTAGGCCAGGTGCAGTGGCTCCTGCCTGTAATCCCAGCACTTTGGGAGGCTGAGGAGGGAGATCTTATGAGCCAAGGAATTCAAGACCAGTCTGGACAATATAGTGAGACCCTGTCTCTAGAAAAAAAATTTAAAAATTATGTGGGCATGGTGGCACATGCCTGTGGTCCCAGTGACTTAGGTGGCTGAGGTGGGAGGATTGCCTGAGCACAGGAGTTTGAGGCTGCAGTGAGTTGTGATCACACCACTGCACTCCAGCCTGAGCAACAGAGCAAGAATCAATCTCTCAAAATAAATAGATAGGGCTGCTCACGGTGGCTGATGCCTGTAATCCCAGCACTATGGTAGCCCGAGGCAGGCAGATCATGAGGTCAGGAGTTTGAGACCAGCCTGGCCAACATGGTGAAACCCCTAAAAATACAAAAATTAGTCAGGCATGGTGTCGGGTGCCTGTAATCCCAGTTACTTGGGAGGCTGAGGCAGGAGAATTGCTTGAACCTGAGAGGGGGAGCTTGCAGTGAGCTGACATCATGCCATTACACTCCAGTCTGGGTGACAGAGTGAGACTCTATCTCGAAAAAATATAAAGAAATAAATTCTAACATCCTTAACACAGCTTTTGAAGCCTTTACAGTCAAATCACAACCTACCTTTTCAAGCTCACTTCCCTTTTCCTACCTGCACCCACCACAGGCATCAATCACATGCTACCCTAGTTCCCATTTCCAGACACATGGTTAGAATCATGTGTAAAATAACAGTAAACCCACCAGGTCTTGTCAGCATGACCAACGACTTTCTTCAGCATCCACCCTCCAGTCTTCACTCGCTCATCCTTCAAGGCCCACCTCAAATGCCACCTCCCCCAGGAAGCCCGCTTGACATCTGGCACTTTGTACCATGTATCTGCTGCATCTGTTTCCCAAATTTGGCAACTGACAGCCACTCAGAGCGGACTGTGTCATGTCCCTCCCTCCTGAGTGAGTGCCTCTATCAGGGTCTTTCTCATAGAAATTACTAGAGAAATGGCCAGGCGCGGTGGCTCACGCCTGCAATTCTAGCAGTTTGGGAGGAGGAGACAGGCAGATCACAAGGTCAAGAGATCAAGACCATCCTGACCAACATGGTGACACCCTGTCTCTACTAAAAATACAAAAATTAGCCGAGTGTGGTGGCACATGCCTGTAGTCCCACCTACTCAGGAGGCCGAGGCAGGAAAATAGCTTGAACCCAGGAGGCGGAGGTTGCAGTGAGCCGAGATCACGCCACTGCACTCCAGCCTGGGCGACAGAGTGAGACTCTGTCTGAAAAAAATAAAAATAATAATAATAATAAATAAACAAATGAAAACAGCACATTACTGCCTCCCAAGCACTGACACTGAATCCTGGAGCTACAAAGTCACTACCCACACTGGCCACTGGGCTCATCAGAAATCCACACATACGCATATGGTTGGCCTACATGGATACAGTCACTGGTGTGATGATGATACAAGCAGGTCCCTATGCACATGGTCCCTGAACATGCACACAGCCACCAAACATACACACACATGCAACACCACAGACACATGCCTGGGGCCAAAATTAGAGTGAGGTGAGTTGTGCAAGTGCAGAGGTGGAGCCCACATTTATTTAAAATTTTGATTTTGTTCATCATAGATTTTCTTTGCATTAATTTAGACTTTCTTAAAATGTTCCATTAAAATGTTATTTATTGGCCGGGCGCGGTGGCTCAAGCCTGTAATCCCAGCACTTTGGGAGGCCGAGGCGGGTGGATCACGAGGTCAAGAGATCGAGACCATCCTGGTCAACATGGTGAAACCCCGTCTCTACTAAAAATACAAAAAATTAGCTGGGCATGGTGGCGCGTGCCTGTAGTCCCAGCTACTCAGGAGGCTGAGGCAGGAGAATTGCCTGAACCCAGGAGGCGGAGGTTGCGGTGAGCCGAGATCGCGCCATTGCACTCCAGCCTGGGTAACAAGAGCGAAACTCCGTCTCAAAAAAAAAAAAAAATGTTATTTATTTTGGTTACTGGGTTGTTGTTTTTGATTTTTTTTTTGGCATCCCCTTAAATTTTGCACGATAGATGAATACTGTACCATGTACCTGTCACTCTAGCTATTCAGGAGGCTGAGGCAGAAGAATCACTTGAGCCCAGGAGTTGGAGGCTGTAGTGAGCTCTGATTACACCACTGCACTCTAGCACGCAAGACTCTGTCATAGAAATAGGCCGGGCACGGTGGCTCATGCCTGTAATCCCAGCACTTTGGGAGGCCAAGGTGGGCGGATCATCTGAGGTCAGGAGTTCGGGACCAGCCTCGCCAACATGGTGAAACCTCGTCTCTACTAAAAATACAAATAAATAAATAAATAAAAATTAGCCAGGTGTGGTGACACACGCCTGTAATCCCAGCTACTTGGGAGGCTGAGGCAGGAGAATTGCTTGAATCCGGGAGGCAAAGATTGCAGTGAGCTGAGATTGCACCACTGCCCTCCAGTCTGGGCAGCACAGCAAGACTCCATCTCCAAAAAATCAACATCATCATCATCATCATCATCATCAAATTTTAAACATGTTTGCACCCGCGGCGAGTATCTCACCCGTTTTACCCTGACCTGGGTATCCCCATCCCACATACGCACATGCACACGCACAGGTGCAAAACCTCATACCTTCACCCACCTTAGTCACAGAGACGCACAGAGTCCCCGAACAAACTTCATTCTACCACTAGATGGCGCCCAAGCTCCACAATATTAAACACAGCCCCCACGGGGCTACACTAACTCGGAGTCTTTAAATCTCCTTTTACTTCCCTCCCCTGGGACATTCACATGCTCTAAAGGAGCCCCAGGTGAACGTCTTACCCCTAAATAGCAGTGCCCTATCAGGGTGGAATTTCAGGCACAGGTAAAGAAGATGGGCTTTCTTTCTTTGTTTTTTATGCAGACAGGGTCTCACCGTGTTACCCAAGCTGGAGTGCAGTGGTGCAATCATAGCTCACTGCAGCCTTGAACTCCCAGGCTCAAGTGATCCTCACACCGCATCCTCCTGAGTAGAACTACAAGCCTGGCCAGTTTTTTACAAAGTTACTGTAAAAACCGGGCACGGGGGCTCACGCCTGTAATCCCAGCACTTTGGGAGGCCGAGGCAGGTGGACCACTTGACGTCAGGAGTTCGAGACCAGCCTGGTCAACATGGTGAAACCCCATCTCTACTAAAAATAGAAAAATTAGCCGGATGTGGTGGCACACCCCTGTAGTCCCAGCTACTTGGGAGGCTGAGGCACAAGAATCTCGTGAGCCCGGGAGGCAGAGGTTACAGTGAGCTGAGATAATCACACCACTATACTCCAGCATGGGTGACAGAACAAGACTCCATCTCAAAAATAAAAAAGAAAGAAAGAGGGCCGGGCGCAGTGGCTCACACCTATAATCCCAGCACTTTGGGAGGCCGAGGCGGGTGGATCACGAGGTCAAGAGATCGAGACCATCCTGGTCAATATGGTGAAACCCTGTCTCTACTAAAAATACAAAAATTAGCTGGGCATGGTGGCACACGCCTTTAGTCCCAGCTACTCGGGAGGCTGAGGCAGGAGAATTGCTTGAACCCAGGAGGCGGAGGTTGTGGTGAGCCGCGATCGCGCCATTGCACTCCAGCCTGGGTAAAAAGAGCGAAACTCTGTCTCAAAAAGAAAGAAAGAAAGAAAGAAAAAGTTGTTGTAGAGATGGGATCTTGCTTTATTGTTCAGGCTGGTCTCAAACTCCTGGCCTCAAGAGACCCTCTGGCTTTGGTCTCCCCAAATGCTGGGATCACAGGTGTTGACCATCACACCTGGCCTAAGTGATAGGTTTTCTTGGTGCCTTCGATCCAGGAGCAAGTGTTCCTCTGATACTCTCTTGATACAAGAATCCTGTGGTTTGAAAAAGAAAGACGCTGTGTGTGTGTGAGGGGGTCCATCCATCCATCCATTCATTCGGCAGGTATTTCTTGATCATTTACTGTGTGACAGCCTCTGTTCTAGACACTGGAGAAACAACAAAGCTGGCTGAACCCTGATAAACTGACGCTCTAGTGGGGAAATAGACAATGACTGAATAGAAGAATCATAGAAATGTGGAAACAAGGGCCATAAAGAAAAACATGGACAGGCACGGTGGCTCACGCCTGTAATCCCAGCACTTTGGGCAGCAGATCACCTGAGATCAGGAGTTTGAGACCAGCCTGGCCAACATGATGAAACCCCATCTACTAAAAATACAAAAAAGCTAGCCAGGCATGGGGTGGCACGTGCCTGCAGTCCCAGCTACTCAGGAGGATGAGGCAGGAGAATCGCTTGAACCCTTTGAGGCAAAGGTTGCAGTGAGCCGAGATCATGCCACTGTACTCCAGCCTGGGCAACAGAGTGAGACTCAGCCTCAAAAAATACAAGCAAAAAAAAAAAAAAAAAAGAAGAAAGAAAAGAAAAATAACATGGAGTAAGTCCTCAGAGAGTGGCAGAAGGGGACTATTTTACCTAGCTGTCCAGGATGGGCCTCTTGGAGGAGGTGACATTTAAGCAGAAATCAGAGATCGTTACTGGGGGGAACAGTGTTGCAGGAAAAGGGAACAACAAGTGCGAAGTTCCCTCCTCCTGCAACACTCCCTGAGGCATGTTATCTAAACTGAATTATTCCCTCTCCCCATCCTCTGCAGGCCCCAGGAAATAGTTGGTCCCAAACCCAGAGAGTGCCAACGATGTAGCTAGATCTGAGGGAGGACTTCCCAGGGATCAGGAAGGTATCTTTTCCGTAAGGAAAATAGTGGGGCTCAGAACTACAAGCTCTCTCGTAGTCCCAAGTGTCTCCCAGGCCAGAACCGAGAACATTTTGGATAGACCCTGGATGGATGGACAATGCCTCTGACAGGCCCAGCTTTCCTGCTCTCTGGGTCAAATCCAAACTTCTGCCTACAGCTTACAAGTTCCTAAGTGGTCTGGCTTTCCCGGTCTCATCTTCCCCCACCTCCCCATTACTCACTCCTCTCCAGGCACACCAGCATCCACATTGCTCCTGAAACTCACCAAGCTTATTCTTACCCCAGGGCCTTTGCACCTTCTGTTCCTCCCACCTTGAATGCTCTTCCCCTGGACACTCACAAGGCTCCCTCTTACCTCCTTCAGATGTCACCTCAAATGGCACCTCCTTAGAGACACATTCCTTGACCACACCAGCTCAAATAGCCCCCACCCTCTTATGTTATTTATTTATTTATTTATTTTTTTGAGACGGAGTTTTGCTCGTTACCCAGGCTGGAGTGCAATGGCGCGATTGCGGCTCACTGCAACCTCTGCCTCCTGGGTTCAGGCAATTCTCCTGCCTCAGCCTCCTGAGTAGCTGGGATTACAGGCACGCGCCACCATGCCCAGCTAATGTTTTGTATTTTTAGTAGAGACGGGGTTTCACCATGTTGACCAGGATGGTCTCGATCTCTTGACCTCGTGATCCACCCGCCTCGGCCTCCCAAAGTGCTGGGATTACAGGCTTGAGCCACCGCGCCCGGCCCTATTTTTATTTATTTTTTGAGACAGAGTCTTGCTCTGTCGCCCAGGCTGGAGTGCAGTGGCATAACCTCGGCTCGCTGCAAGCTCCACCTCCTGAGTTCAAGCAGTTCTCCTGCCTCAGCCTCCCGAGTAGCTGGGACTACAGGGGTGTACCATACCCAGCTAATTTTTGTATTTTTAGTAGAGACAGGGTTTCACCACATTGCCTGGGCTGGTCTAAAACTCCCGACCTCAAGCGATCCATCCACTTTGGCCTCCCAAAGTTCTGGGATTATAGGCATGAGCCTCTGTGCCTGGCTGCTATCACTCTAATCTTTTTTTTTTTTTTTTTTTTTTTTGAGACGGAGTTTTGCTCTTGTCCCCAAGGCTGGAGTGCAATGGCATGATCAGAGATCACCACAACCTCTGCCTCCTGAGTTCAGGCGATTCTCTTGCCTCAGCCTCCCAAGTAGCTGGGATTACAGGCACCCACCACCACACCAGCTAACTTTGTATTTTTAGTAGAGATGGGGTTTCGCCATGTTGGCCAGGCTGGTCTCGAAATCTTGACCTCATGATCCGCCTGCCTCGGCCTCCCAAAGTGCTGGGATTACAGGGGTGAGCTACCACGCCTGGCCTAATCTTCTATACCTTGTTATTCTTCATGCAATCTGCATTGTATTATATGTGTATTTAGTTGTTGACACTATTACATAGTTATTCTGTTATTTTCTATCTCCTCTGCTAGGTCAACTCCGGGAGAGCAGAGATTTGACTCGGTTGGTGGCTGTATGACCAGCGCATAATCATATCTGTTCATTGAATGGATGAGTGAGTGATTTCTAGGAAGAACCCCTGCGCCCATCAGGGACAGGGAAGAAGTCTTTGGAAAGTGATGGAGGGAGCGAAGAGGGGGCAGAGCATTCTTTCTGCAGACCCCTTCTTTCCCTGGGGTGCCAGGCGGGGTGGGCCAACGCCAAGGGGGTGTATGGGGCCCCGGGGCTGTTTCACAACCATGTAGTTCCCGCGGTAGCCTCCTGGAGGCACTGCAGCCTGCAGCAGGATTCCACCAGCCCCGCCCTAATGGTTACCTCATTTGGCCACGCCCCTGTCGTCCTTTAGCCCCGCCTCCACTGACCTCGTTAGTCCCGCCCCCCAAGCAACTCCCTCCCAGCCCTGGGGGCTGTAGGATTCACCCTCCAATTGCACCTCTGGCAGCAATCTCTGGCACCCTAGCCAATCTTGGTGAGAAGGCAGAAAATCTAGGGTCCCCCTAGCAGGGGGTGGAGGAGAGAAGCCCCAGGGAGGTGGCCCCAAGGATAATTCAACTTGATTCCTGGTTCATTTTTTTTTCCAGCGGTTTCTCGAGTGTATGCCTCTTTTGGTCTCTTGTCTCTCTCAGGTGTGTCTCTTTGCTTCTCTAGGGCTCACACATCCATTGAGTACCTAGTGTGTGCGGCCTGATGCCTGGCGCTGGGTACATTCCCTATCCCACCCAGCGCGTAGGTGCTGAGATTCGTGGGGAAACGGAGGAGCGAGGAAGGAGACCCCACAACCTCTCCTCGTAGCCTGGAAATCCTTCTATCTGGAGTCTAACCTCCATTCCTCCTAACATCCCCCTCCGGATGAGTACAAGGGTCTGATTCTTTTCTTGATTGAGGAAAGGGAAGGTCCCCAGATCGCTTTTCCTCTTTGTATCTACCTAAAAAACCAGCGCCTTCACGGACGCTGTCCACACCCATGGAGTGGATTGTTTGTTTAACAAGAGGGTAATCGTGTGGGCTCAGGAGCCAGATTGCCTTGGTTCAGTCCCACCTGTCACTCTAGAGCTTGAGCAAGTGATTTAACTTTTCTGTGCCTCAGTTTCCCCATCTATAAAATGAGGGTAACAATACCATGCCCTAGTAGGGAGGAGGCAGAGGGGGTTAAATGCCTTAGTGTTAAATGCCTATGTGAGGGGTGCTGTGTGGTTGGAAGGGCACCCCTCACATAAGCAAGTAATGAATGATCACTGTTATAATGACTTATTATTTTTGATCCCAGCTTCCCTGTGAACTCCTACAGATCTGAGAACTTGGGGGTGCTCTCAACCCCAAAATGGAGGAGGAGAGGGGCTTTCCAATAGCAAAAGAGAGCTTGGATGCTAAACATTTTGCAAGGCTCCCTGAACGTGCCCAAGAGAGGGGTGCCATGGGGAGAGACACTTGCTTCTGTAATGGCATGAATGGTGTGTGCGAGGCACCAAGAGACACACGTGCATGGATGAACACGTTTGCACACACAGCGCTTGCACACACACACACCCTTTTAGAGTGATTTACCCAAAGGCACAGAATAGCACATGCTCACTCCAAGGCTCTCACACAGCCACACACCTGGCCACACACGTATTGTACAACACTCAGTAATCTGGAGTCAGTCATGAGGACACGGTCACACACAGACACTGTCTCACGTACCGATCACACCCCAACTCATGCACTAGTGGGGCAACCCCCCCACCCCTGGTTACGGCCACACACACAAACTCCCCCCGCCCCGCCGTCACACCCAACCACGACACAAAGACACACACGTTTACCCTGCACCCCCACAGCATTTCACACGCGTCCCCGTCAGTCACCCTCACGTGAGTCCCGCCCCCAGCCCCACACTGGGGGGGGGGGTGCAGGCGAGGAGTGGGGGGCTTCAGAAACTGGGCATCTCGGCCCCGATGAGGAAGTCAAGGGTAAGCGACCACCCCCTCCAGAGCCCCCGAAGTTTCCCTCCCAACCCCATTCAGCTCCAGTGAGATGGCGGGGGGGGGGCTCCAGGTCATGGAGGGGTTGAGAACCCCAAAGATGCCACCCCCCCCAACCAGCCCAGCTTGAGGCTGGATTTTTGAAGCCCCCCTTGTCCTCTCCCAAACCAGAGAGTGCACGTCCCTGCCCCTCCCCCGCTGCGACCCCGGCCCCTCGCCGCCCAGCTGCTTGGGGGCTCGTGGAACCTCCGACCCCGTTTCTCCTGGAACCCTCCGCGCCCCCCTCCCTCCCGGAGCCGCCCGCGCCCGCACCTGCCCGCCGGGCCCCTACCTGTCCGGCCAGGCCTGAGCACAGCAGCAGCAGCAGCAGCGGCGGCGGGACCGTGAGCGGCCACATGACGCGCCCCCGGCCCGGCGTCCCGACCCCCGCCCGCCCTAGCGGCGCCTCGGCGCGGGGACCGCCAACAGGCGCGACCCCGCCCGCCCGGCCGGGGCGACCCTGAGCCGCCGCCTCCCCCCGCCTAGCCGGCGGCCGGGATTCCGCCCCACCCCCGCCCCCTCGCTCGCTCCGAGTCTTTGTTGCGGGCTCCGCCCCCCGCCCCGCCCCCAGCTCCTCCTCGGGAGCAGCTCCAGCGGGGTCGGGTTGGGGGGGCCGCGGGACGGGGAAGTGGGGAGCCAGCACCGGCGAGGGGACCTGAGGACAAGACTAGGCAGCGCTCCCCAACCCCCAGGCCATTCCGGGAGCGGGTCGCGGAGGTGGGGGAGGGGTGCCCGTCACGTGTTTGTAAATTTCACCCTCCAGGGGGCATTTCCCACCTTGCAGGAGGGAAGGGGGTGAATGGTTGGGGGAGAGGAATAGGAGGAAGGCCTGGTAGCAGAGAAGAGAAATGATGAACGCCCCCTCCCTAGAAACTCGAGTCAACAGGGAAACTGAGGCAGGGTCTGAAATTGGAAGTTGGAGGAGGGGTCAATGCCAGGACAAGAGGGGCGGGGCGGAGATGGAGACCGGGAATAAGAGGAAAAAAATTGGGGTTGTGGGAACAGGAGACCGAGAAACAGGCAAGAGGCCGATAGAGATGGCCACGTGGGTGGGCCTGGCCCCCAAAGGGAGCGTCTCGTTTTCACTCTCCCCGGGCGCCCCATTCCCCCACCGGCCCTCCCGCTGGAAGCCTCCTCGCTTCCGCCACACCTGGAAGAGTTTCTCCTCGCTCCTGTTTGAATAGCCGAAGATGAAAGACCACATCCCCCGAGAGAATCAAAATATTAACACCGCCTCCATGCTAAGCCATTTGCATATGAAGGGTGTCCTTGTCTTGCCTCACTTTCGGGAGGCTTTCCAGCCTTTCTCTGCCTCTCACTCCTCCCAAAGTGTTCCTAGTCGTCTTCCGTCCCCACAGCCCTTCCTGGGATTCGGATGTGTTGGGAGGTGGTGGGGGGCAAGTAAGTCAGATTAGAGAGAAATCGAGCACAAATATGAGAGACCAGGAAGCCTGGCAATTTTGTGACCCTGGTACCAGTGGGCTGGGAGAGGTCTCCCCAGACGCTGGTGGGACCTCGACCCCAGCTGGTGTCTAGGCTCTTGATACCGTCGCCAGAATGAACTCAAGGAGGAATCAGAAAATAATGAAAGATCGGAGATTTTTTTGTTAAGGAAAAAGTCTACGCTTAAGAAAAGGGAGGCTGGGCGCGGTGGCTCACCCCTGTAATCCCAGCACTTTGGGAGGCCGAGGCGGGCAGATCACCTAGGTCGGGAGTGCGAGACCAGCCTGACCAACATGGAGAAACCCCGTCTCTGCTAAAAATACAAAATTAGCTGGATGTGGGGGCTCACGCCTGTAATCCCAGCTACACAGGAGGCTGAGACAGGAGAATCACTTGAACAACGTGGAGGTTGTGGTGAGCCGAGATCTCGCCATTGCACTCCAGCCTGGGCAACAAGAGCGAAACTCTGTCTCAAAAAGAAAAGAAAAGAAAAGAAGCCGGGCGCGGTGGCTCAAGCCTGTAATCCCAGCACTTTGGGAGGCCGAGGCGGGTGGATCACGAGGTCAAGAGATCGAGACCATCCTGGTCAACATGGTGAAACCCCGTCTCTATTAAAAATACAAAAAATTAGCTGGGCATGGTGGAGGCTGAGGCAGGAGAATTGCCTGAACCCAGGAGGCGGAGGTTGCGGTGAGCCGAGATGGCGCCATTGCACTCCAGCCTGGGTAACATGAGTGAAACTCCGTCTCAAAAAAAAAAAAAAAAAGAAAAGAAAAGGGAGTGGGAGTGGGCGTACTCAAGAGAGAGATGTGCAAGGTGGTTCGGGGGTCTCTTTAGCGAAGGGACAGAATATTCACGAAAACTAGAAAAATAGGTGGAGTGCGGTGCCACCCATCTTTACACCCAATTTGGGTGTCCCTGGAACTGTCACAGGCGCTGGTGGGTGGGTAATTTAGTATTTTAATGAGTTCATAATGAGATCCTAGGTGAAACCTAGGTAGAACCCAGCACCATATTGGGTCCAGTAGGTCTTAGCCAGCTTGGTCCACACCTGGTTTCAGTGTCTTATCAGCCCATAACCTCTGGTCATGTGACATGGCTGCCTGTGACCACCCTGTATCATTCCTGTCTCAACCCTACTGGGGATAAAAGATGTTATTGGTGGTTTTGTCAGGTCAACGAGAACGCGCTTGGTGTCCCACAGACCTCGGTTCAACCCTGGTGCTGCCAGTTCTTGGCCATGTGACCTCAGGGAAAAGGCTTTCTCTCTCTTAGAAGCCCTGTTTTTTGCAGAGTTATTGGGAGACATCTGTGACTCTAAGCAGAGAGAGCACCTAGCCAGCACTCACTCCCCAGCATGCATTGCAACAACCAACCATGCGCTGGATTGAGGACACTCATCATGGGATATGGACACAAAATAGAGTCCAAGCCTAGGAAGACATCCCATTTATTCTTCTCTCTGTCTCTCTCTCTCTCTCTCTCTCTTTTTTTTTTTTTGCAGTGGCTCAATCTTGGCTCACTGCAACTTCCACCTTCCGGGTTCAAGGGATTCTCCTGCCTCAGCCTTTCAGGTAGCCAGGATTACAGGTGCCTACCACCACGCCTGGCTAACTTTTTGTATTTTCAGTAGAGACAGGGTTTCATCGTTGGCCAGGCTGGTCTTGAACTCCCATACTCAGGTGATCCGCCTGCCTCACCCTCCCAAAGTGCAGGGATTACAGGCGTGAGCCACCACACCTAGGCTTTTCTTCTCTCTCCTTTTCCCAAATGGGAGATGCTCCTTTGTGGGCCCCTCAGGCCAAGCCTGCAGTTGGCATTGCATAGAAGGGGGACATTGCTTGGTGATACCCACAAGCTCTTGACCAAGAGTGGGTCTCATAGTGCTTGCCTCAGGAGTGCTGTATTTCAGGACCATGAACAGTGTCCTCCTTGGGCTCTGGTCACTGAGTTGGTCACGGTTACAACTAAGCTACGGCCTGTGTTGTATGGTTGGAATTTGGTCAATACACACTTAGATCTATTTCCCACTTTTCCTCTGCTCCCCTCTGTATTGGGGCAATGGCCCCTACAAATTGTTTCCCAGGTTCTCTGCAAACCACATCTCCCAAGCTTCCTTGCATCTGGTTAGGCTCAGCCAACAGGAGGCCTGGAGGGAGATTGGAGGGTGCCAAGAAAGGAGAAACCAGAGAATTTCTCCCCCTCCCCTTTGAGTGTCTCTAGGATGGCTGCTGTGCCTCCTCTGTATTCTCAGTCCCATTAGGTAGCCCCCACCATGGTGGTGGAGGCGGGGCAGGTGACTGGCTAGGTGACTGAAGCTCCTGGATTCAGGTAACTACCACCTCCCTTTGTTGTTTCAGTCCTTGCAAAGATGATAGCTAGCAATTAGAGTTGATTCACCTTTTCCAGTTTGCTCTTAAAACCTACCTAATAGGGCCGGGTGTGGTGGCTCATGTCTGTAATCCCAGCACTTGGAGAGACTAAGTTGATTGGATCACCTGAGGTCAGGTGTTCGAGACCAGCCTGGCCAACATGGCAAAACCCGTCTCTACTAAAAATACAAAAAATTAGCCAGGAATGTTAGCAGACACCTCTAATCCCAGCTACTCAGGAGGCTGAGGCAGGAGAATCACTTGAACCTGGAAAGCGGAGGTTGCAGTGAGCCGAGACTCTACCACTCACTCCAGCCTGGGCAACAAGAGCGAAACTCCGTCTCAAAAAAGAAAAGCACAAAAACAAAAAAACCCTGCCTAATATCAACTGGGTTCCAGGGCTAACACTTCTAATCCCAACACTGGGAGGCCAACGCAGGTGGATTGTTTGAACCAAGGAGTTCAAGACCATCCTGGTCAACATGATATAGACCCGTCTCTACCAAAAATACAAAAATGAGCCAGGCACGGTGGTGCACACCTGTAGTCTCAGCAACTCAGGAGTCTGAGGTGGGAGGATCACCTGAGACTGGGGAGGTTGAGGCTGCAGTGAGCTATAATTACTCCACTCCACTCAAACCTCAACAACAGAGTGAGACCCTGTCTCAAAAAAAAAAACTGACAAAAACCAACAAATGGTAATTAAAAACTACCTAATACCTCTGTGTGTGGCTAATTCCCCATATGAAATTCTCTCTATTGAATTTCCTGGCGTGGGCTATTTTTCTGATGGGACCTGAGCCAATGCATTCAATGGCATTAGCCATTGGCAGGTATGGTTAGCGGCCCTCTGGGTGTCCTGATGCTGCTGTGGTTTGTGTCCGATTGAACCAGGATCTGTTCTACTGAGGTCAGCATTGTGGTCAGTATTATGGTATTTAGTAGAGATGGGGTTTCACCCTATTGGTCAGGCTGGTCTAGAACTCCTGAACTCAGCTGGTCATTCTTGGGTTGTATTGTGGTCAGTGTGGTGATTAGAACTGCAGTCGGTTTCCTGGTGACACTGTGCTCTGTCCCAATGCTATGGTCCTTGTCCTGAGCTTGCTTTAGATAGAGACCTGGCGCCAGGCGCGGTGGCTCAAGCCTGTAATCCCAGCACTTTGGGAGGCCGAGGCGGGGGATCACAAGGTCAAGAGATCGAGACCATCCTGGTCAACACGGTGAAACCCCGTCTCTACTAAAAATACAAAAAATTAGCTGGGCATGGTGGCACGTGTCCGTAGTCCCAGCTACTCAGGAGGCTGAGGCAGGAGAATTGCCTGAACCCAGGAGGCGGAGGTTGCGGTGAGCCGAGATCACGCCATTGCACTCCAGCCTGGGTAACAAGAGCGAAACTCCATCTCAAAAAAAAAAAAAAAAAAAAGATAGAGACCTGGCTCAAGCTATGGTCAAAATTATGATCGAGTCATGCCACATTCAAAGTCACACTCAGCATCCCGGTTGCACTGTTACCAGCTTCAAGGTCAGCACTGGGATCAACGTTAAGAAGAGTGAACTATGGGCCATCATTACAGAGAGATCCTGATCCGCTTCTCAAGGACCTATTGTGGCAAAATTGATGAACTGGGGACTCAGGGTCTGGCACTGGGCACAGGTCATTTTCCATGACATGCAGGAAGCACAGAGGCAGGGCACTGGATCTTGCCATCTGGCCATTGGGTTTTTCTTTTTTCTTTCTTTCTTTTTTTTCTTTTTTTTTTTTTTTTTGATGGAGTTTTTCTCTTGTTGTCCAGGCTGGAGGGCAATGGCGCGATCTTGGTCACTGCAACCTCTACCTCCTGGGTTCAAGTGATTCTCCTGCCTCAGCCTCCCAAGTAGCTGGGAATATAGGCACCCACCACCACGCCCAGCTAATTTTTATATTTTTAGTAGAGACGGGGTTTCACCATGTTGGCCAGGCTGGTCTCAAACTCCTGACCTCGTGATCCACCTGCCTCGGCCTCCCAAAGCGCTGGGATTACAGGTATGAGCCACTGCACCCGGCCTGCCATTGGGTTTTTCTAATTAGCACTTGGACAGCCAGGTGTTCTGCTCTTCTGTCACCCTTTCTTGTTTCCAGCCAGAGAGGGACACAGCCCACACCTTTGTTTCCCCACACCCTGCACGCTGCCCTTATAGAGAAAATGATCAAGGAGTGGATGCCTCTCGACCCATGTCTTTGCTCTTGCTAATCCCAGAATATATTACTTAGAGGGAGGTCCTTTGGTAAAAATTAGTGAAACTCAAGTTGAGCTGGATTAAGAAAAAATATATATTGGCTTATATAACTAAAATTAAAATGAGGGTAGTGGAATTCAGGCATGGTTGGATCCAGGAGTTCTGTTACATCATCAGGATTCTGTCTCTATTATTCATCTCTCATTTCTCATTCCATGCTGTCTTCTGGGAAGGATTCACTTTTAGCCAAGAGATGACAAAGCTGGTTTCGAGAAGCTTCTCTCTTCCAAACTCAGCAGCAGCTGCAAAAGGAGAGCTTGCAAAATAATTGTGATTATTATTATCGTTGTGTACCCATCCTGAATCAATCATGTGTTCAGAGGACTTGACTATGTGCCTTGACTAGATCTGGCTCACAGATCACCCCCAAGGAGCCAGAGAGCGCAGTGAGCCTTATTCTACTTACATTGGATAAGAAATGGGGGCCGGGCGCGGTGGCTCAAGCCTGTAATCCCAGCACTTTGGGAGGCCGAGGCGGGTGGATCACAAGGTCAAGAGATCGAGACCATCCTGGTCAACATGGTGAAACCCTGTCTCTACTAAAAATACAAAAAAAAAAAAAACATCAGCTGGGCATGGTGGTGCATGCCTGTAATCCCAGCTACTCAGGAGGCTGAGGCAGGAGAATTGCCTGAACCCAGGAGGCGGAGGTTGCGGTGAGCCGAGATCGCGCCATTGCACTCCAGCCTGGGGAACAAGAGCGAGACTCCGTCTCAAAAAAAAAAAAAAAAAAGAAATGGGAGGTAAAGGGGGATATAGAAGGTTGATCATTAAAAGAGAGAAAGGACACTGTACAAACAAAACTAAAATACAGAGTTGGGGGTGACTCTCGGTACCATTTCAACCTCCTAGTATACATTTCTTATTACACAGCCTGCAAAGCTGAAATACTTCTAGACTCCCTTGCAGCTAAACTTCTGTGTGCCAATTAGATTTCACCCATTAGAAGCAAGGAAAGTGGGTGGTGGAAGAGGGTGGAATTAATCTTCCTGCTATGCTGGTAGAGGCAGCTGCTAAGCACAATTGGGAGACACTACATTTTCCTGCAGGGATGTTCCTGTTTCCAGGTGTCAGCACCACCAGCTTTTGTTGAGAGGCCATTGCAGTAACAATGACGGCAGCCTCCGTATCTCTAAATTGCAACTTTACTGGTGCTTTCATTGTTTGTTTTGTTGTTGCTGTTGTTGTTTTGTTTTTGTTTTTGAGACAGAGTCTTACTGTGTCACCCAGGCTGGAAGGCTGGAGTGAAGGGACGGGATCTTGGCTCACTGCAACCTCCGCCTCGCAGGCTCAGCAATCCTTCCATCTCAGCCCACCCGAGTAAGTCCCACTTACTCGGGACTACAGTTACATGCCACCACACCTGGCTAATTTTTTTGTATTTTCTGTAGAGATGGAGTGTCTCCATCTGCCTTGGCTTGTCTCAAACTCCTGGGCTTAAGGGATCCACCCACCTTGGCCTTCCAAAGCGTTAGGATTACAAACATGAGCCACCTCACCTGGCCATGTTGTTCCTTTTTATGGCTGGATAATATTCCATTGTATGGATATCCCATATTTTGTTCACTAATTAAGATGATGTAGTTTTTTTTTTTTTTGTTTTGTTTTGTTTTTTTTCAGATGGAGTTTCGCTCTTATTGCCTAGACTGGAGTGCAATGGCGTGATCTCGGCTCACCACAACCTCTGCCTCCTGGGTTCAAGCTATTCTCCTGCCTCAGCCTCCCAAGTAGCTGCGATTACAGGTATGCACCACCACACCCAGCTAATTTTATATTTTTAGTAGAGACAGGGTTTCTCCGTGTTGATCAGGCTGGTTTTGAACTCCTGACCTCAGGTGATCTGCTCGCCTTGGCCTCCCAAAGTGCTGGGATTACGGGTGTGAGCCACTGTGCCCAGCCGGTGATGTAGTCTTAAAGTCAAAAATCCCCACCCCAGGGGATAATTCCCCACCTTCCTGATGATAATAGAGGCAGAAGCTCCTGCATGGAGGAGCTGGGATGTGATGGTTTTTGTTTTTGTTTTGAAATGGAGTCTTGCTCTGTTGCCCAGGCTGGAGTGCAGTGTGCAATCTCAGCTCACTGCAACCTCCTGGATTCAGGCTATTCTCCTGCTTCAGCCTCCTGAGTAACTGGGATTATAGGCTTGTGCCACCACACCCAGCTAATTTTTTGTATTTTTAGTACAGACGAGGTTTCACCATGTTGGCCAGGCTGGTCTTGAACTCCCGACTTCAAGTGATCTTCATGCCTTGGCCTCCCAAAGGGATAGGATTACAGGCATGAGCCATTGTGCGCGGCTGGGAGGTGATGTTTTGTAGCAGGTCATTCTGTCGGCTTTCCCTAGATCCCTATCTTCCAGCCTTGGTTGTATAAGCACCAAGTTCCCTGGTTTTGGTTCTCCTTTCCTGCAACTAAACCCAGGTTGATATGTGCTTGGAGGGTTCATTCCCCTTATCTGACTGAAGAGAACCTCGTAATTCACGAAGCCCTAATACTCCAAGCTACTCATGACTCAGTACTCAGTACTCCCTCCCAGGCCATGCTGGAAACCTCTTTAACACCAACCCTTCTGACTCACTGAGCTCCAGTGAAGCACCCACCCGATACATCCTCTCCATATATTACTTCCTTGAGTTATTCTTAATTTTTTTTTTTTTTTGAGATGGAGTCTCACCTTGTCACCCAGTCTGGAGGGCAATGGCGTGATCTCAGCTCACTGCAACCTCCACCTCTTGGGTTCAAGTGATTCTCCCGCCTCAGCCTCCCGAGTAGCTGGGATTATAGGCATCCACCACCACACCTGGCTAATTTTTTGTAGCTTTAATAGAAACAGGGTTTCACCATGTTGGCCCTGGAACTCCTGACCTCGTGACTTGCACACCTTGGCCTCCCAAAGTGCTGGAATTACAGGCATGAGCCACCGTGCCAGGCTACTTCCTTGAGTTTTTACAACAACACTATAGGGTAGGCATTATTATCCTCCATTTAAAAATGCAGGCCAGGTGCAGTGGTTCATACCTGTAATCCCAGTACTTTGGGAGGTGGAGGAGTGCAGAATCACTCAAGCCCAGGAGTTTGAGACCAGCCTGGCAACATGGTGAAACCCCGTCTCTACAACAAATACAAAAAGTAGCCAGCCATGGTGGCTTGTGCCTGTAGTACCAGCTACTTGGGAGGCTGAGGAGGGAGGATCATTTGAGCCCAGGGGATTGAGGGTGCAGTAAGCTGTGAGACCCTGTCTCTAATACATAAATAAATGAAAAGTTTGAGGCTCAGAGAAGTTAAGTAATTTGCCCGAGGTCACCCAGCTATAAAGGGCAGACACAGAATTCAGACTCAGCTCTATCTGACTCAAAGCCAACCTATTGGCTAGGTGCAGTGGCTTGCACCTGTATTCCCAACACTTTGGGAGGCCAAGGTGGAAGGATCACTTGAGCCCAGGAGTTCTAAGCGGCAGTCACCAGTGATGGTGCCACCATACTCCAGCCTGGGTGACCAAGTAAGACCTTGTCTTTTTTTTTTAAAAAAAAAAAAGGAAAGTAGTTGGGGTCTTGCCCAGCTAATTCTTTTAATTAACGAGAGCCTGTCTCTACTGAAAATAAAAATTTTTCTGAGCATGGTGCCTTGTGTCCATAGTCCCACCTACTTTAGAGGCTGAAGCATGAGGATTGCTTGAGCCTAAGAGATTGAGGCTGCAGTGAGCTGACTGCACCACTGCACTCCAGCCTTGGCAACAGAACGAGACCTTGTTTCAAAAAAGAAAGAGCCGGGCGCGGTGGCTCAAGCCTGTAATCCCAGCACTTTGGGAGGCCGAGGCGGGTGGATCACGAGGTCAAGAGATCGAGACCATCCTGGTCAACATGGTGAAACCCCGTCTCTACTAAAACTACAAAAAATT
>NW_022437017.1:1944178-1980714 GCF_009761245.1 Sapajus apella | reverse complement strand
TGGGAGGCTGAGGTGGGTGGATCACCTGAGGTCAGGAGTTTGAGACCGGCTTGACCAATATGGTGAAACCCCATCTTTGAAAAAAAAAAAGAAGAAAGAAAGAAAGAGAGAGAGAGGAAAGAAAGAAAGAAAGAAGGAAGGAAGGAAGGAAGGAAGGAAGGAAGGAAGGAAGGAAGGAAGGAAGGAAGGAAGGAAGGAAGGAAAAGAAAAGAAAAGAAAAGGGCCAGATGTGGTGGCTCACACCTGTACTCCCAGCACTTTGGGAGGCAAAGGTGAATGGATCACTCGAGGTCAGAAGTTCGAGACTAGCCAGGCCAACACAGTGAAACCCCGTCTCTACTAAAAATACAAAAATTAGCTGGGTATGGTGGTGTGTGCCTGTAATCCCAGCCACTTGGGAGGCTGCGGCAGGAGAATTGCTTGAACTCTGGAGGTGGAGGTTTCAGGGAGCTGAGATCACTATACTCCAGCCCGGGTATCAGAACAAGACAAAAAAAAGAAAGAGGGAGAGAAGAAAGAAAAGGAGAGAGGAGAAGGGAGGGAGGAAGAGAGGAAGGAAGGAAGAAGGAAGGAAAGACAGAAAGAAAGTACACACATACACACAAAACCCACAATTCAGACACACAGCTCACACACAGGTCCCCAGTATAGACATATTTAGACATCTGTTTACTCAAACACCCACAGCACAATCACACAAAACAGGCAGGCAGTTCACACACCAACACACTCTTGCACAGACACGCACACAGAAGCACAGAATTTGTACAAAGCACGCTCACAGTGTCTGATCCATAACTCAGACACGGAGTCACACCCACAGAGGCACAGTAGAGGCAGAGAGTTCACATAAACTAACAGACCCTTGGGGACCCACGACGCAGCCCTCCCCTGACACGCGGACGCCAGGCCAGGGCAGCGTGGGAATGAGGCTATGAGGAGGGAGTGAGGTGGAGGGGATGACTCAGGAGGCCTCTCTGGGGGAGGAGGAGGAGGAGGAGGGAAGGAAGGAGGAGGGCAGGCATCCAGCGCATTTGGTTCCTATTAGGGGCCTGGGAATTGAGGCAGGAGCTGGCGGGACAAGGAGACCCAGGAACGCTTCCCAGCCTTAGCAAAGCAGGAAGGAGCAAGGCCCTGATCTGAGGCTATGCGGCCGGAACTTGGCTCAGAACTGCAGCCAGCCGTTCCTAAGGCAGAGTCATCTGCCCCAAGCCAGGCCCAGTGGGGGAGCTCGTTTCGACCCCCATAGTCCTGGAGAGGGCTTCTTTCTTTTCCCCTTCCTTCCCTCCTTCTTTGCTGTCTCTTTCTTTCTCTCTCTCTTTCCTCCTTTCCTCCTTTTCTTACTTTCCTTTTTTTTGTTAAGATAGAGTCTTGCTCTGTCGCCCAGGCCGAAATGCAGTGGTGCAATCTTGGCTCACTGCAACCTCCGCCTCCTGAGTTCAAGCAATTCTTCTGCCTCAGCCTCCTGAGTAGCTGGGATTACAGGCACCTGCCACCACGCCCAGCTAATTTTTGTATTTTTAGTAGAGACAGGTTTTCTCCCTGTTGGCCAGGTTGGTCTTGAACTCCTGACCTCAAGTGATCTGCCTGCCTCAGTCTCCCAAAGTGCTGTGAGTCACTGAGCCCAGCCAGACCCTTTCTTTTTTTTTTTTTTTTTTTTGGAGACGGAGTTTCGCTCTTGTTACCCAGGCTGGAGTGCAATGGCGCAGTCTCGGCTCACCGCAACCTCCGCCTCCTGGGTTCAGGCAATTCTCCTGCCTCAGCCTCCTGAGTAGCTGGGATTACAGGCACACGCCACCATGCCCAGCTAATTTTTTGTATTTTTAGTAGAGACGGGGTTTCACCATGTTGACCAGGATGGTCTCGATCTCTTGACCTCGTGATCCACCCGCCTCGGCCTCCCAAAGTGCTGGGATTACAAGCGTGAGCCACCGCGCCCGGCCGACCCTTTCTTTTTTAGAGACGGGGTCTTACTCTGTCACCCAGGCTGGAGTGCAGTAGCATGATCACAGCTCATTGTAGCCTCAACATTCCCAGGCTCAGGTGATCCTCCTACCTCAGCCTCAGTAGTTGGTACCACAGGTGCATACCGCCACCACGCCCAGCTAATTTTTGCATTTTTTGTAGAGATGAGATTTCAGGCCTGGCATGGTGGCTCACACCTGTAATCCCAGCACTTTGGGAGGTCAGGAGACTGAGACCATACTGGCTAACATGGTGAAACCCCACCTCTACAAAAAATACAAAAAATTAGCCGGACGTGGTGGCGCATGCCTGTAGTCCCGGCTACTCAGGAGGCTGAGGCAGGAGAATTGCTTGAACCTGGGAGGCGGAGGTTGCAGTGAGCCAAGATTGCACCATTGCACTCCAACTTGGGTGACAGTGTGGCTCCGTCTCAAAACAAAAATAAAAGAGAGCTAGGGTTTCACCATGTTGCCCAGGCTGGTCTGGTCTTGAACTCCTGGGCTCAAGTGATAACTCATCTTGGCCTCCCAGAATGTTGGGATTACAGGCATGAGCCACCCCCTTGACCTTTTTTTTTTTTTTTTTTTTGGACAGGGTCTTGCTCTGTTGCCTAGTCTGGAGTGCAGTGGTGCAGTCATAGCTCACTGCAGCCTCGACCTCCTGGGCTCAAGCTATCCTCCTGGGAAGGGCTTTATAAGGGAGGAAAGTGACATTCAGAAGGGTGAAGCAACTTGCCTGAAGTCACACAGCAAGGACGTATAGGAGCTAGGATTCAAGCCCATGTCTCTGTGCAGCCTCCTTTCCCATCCTGTCGTAGAGGCGAAGACCCCTCCATTTAAGCTGCAGGTAAAGATCAAGCACTGACGCCTGGCCCAGCTGCCCTGGATTTATGGCTGTGAAAAAGCCAGCTCCGGCCAGGCACGGTGGCTCTTGCCTATAATTCCAGCACTTTGGGAGGCCGAGACAGATGGATCACTTGAGGCCAGGAGTTTGAGACCAGCCTGGCCAACATGATGAAACCCCATATCTACTAAAAATACAAAAAAATTAGCTAGGAGCGGTGGCAGGTGCCTGTAATCCCAGCTACTTGGGAGGCTGAGGCACGAGAACCACTTGAATCCAGGAGGTGGCTGTTGCAGTGAGCTGAGATCACGCCACTGCACTCCAGCCTGGGGAACAGAGTGAAACTCCATCAAAAAAAGAGAGAGAGAGAGAGAGAGAGAGTGTCAGGCACAGTGGCTCATGCTTGTAATCCCAGCACTTTGGGAGGCTAAGGCAGGCAGATCTCAAGGTCAGGAGTTCGAGACCAGCCTGGCCAAGACAGTGAAACCCCATCTCTACTAAAAATACAAAAATTAACCAGGCATGGTGGTGGGCGCCTGTAGACCCAGCTACTCCGGAGGCTGTGGCAGGAGAGTTGCTTGAAGCCAGGAAGTGGAGGTTGCAGTGAGCCAAGATTGCGCCATTGCACGCCAGCCTGGGTGACAGAGCTAGATTCTGTCTCAAAAAAGAGAAAGGGAGAAAGTAAGCCCCATCCTCAAATAACTTAGAGTCAAGAAAGTGGCGTGAGCACGTGTAGATGAGGTTCTCTGGGCATGTATGGGAGGCCCCGATGTAGCCTGGGTTGTTTGGCATCAGGGCAGACACTGACACCTGAAGGATGTGGAGGAGCTAGCAGGGCTTGGTGGGCAGTCAGAAGACCCAGTACAAATGCCCTGGTGCTGCAAGGTTCAGAGGGTGAGATCACCTGGTGAGAGATGGTGACAAGGGAGGCCTAAGCTTCTAGGTTGGAGGACTTGGGTTTACTTAGGGTCCATGGGGAAGCCTTGGAAGAGTGGTGAGAGGAAAGGGACAGGGTGAGGTCTGCGTGACCAGCACGAAGTCCATACCCAGGATAGCTGAACATGTGCTTCCCCCATAACCCAGAATTTCCATTATTAGCAACCTATACACTCTAGAGACACTTATCTATGTGTGCAAAAGACACGCTCAGTGTCTGGGTGCAGTGGCTCATGCCTGCAATCCCAGCACTTTGGGAGGCCAAGGCGGGGGATATCTTGAGCCCAGGAGTTCCAGACCAGCCTGGGCAACAGGACAAGACCTCCTCTCTACAAAACAAACAAACAAAGAAACAAAAACAAAACAACTGGCCGGGCGTGGTGGCTCATGCCTGTAATCCCAGCAGTTTGGCAGGCTGAGGCAGGTGGATCACCTGAGCTCAGGAGTTCGAGAGCAGCCTGACCAACATGTAGAAACCCTGTCTCT
Source organism: Sapajus apella (assembly GCF_009761245.1). Classification (NCBI taxonomy): domain Eukaryota; kingdom Metazoa; phylum Chordata; class Mammalia; order Primates; family Cebidae; genus Sapajus; species Sapajus apella. The sequence continues at coordinate 1,976,484 of NW_022437017.1, read as the reverse complement.
ACGAAAAATACAAAATTAGCCAGGCGTGGTAGCTCATGCCTGTAATCCCAGCTACTCGAGAGTCTGAGGCAGGAGAATCACTTGAACCCAGGAGGCAGAGGTTTCGGTGAGCAGAGATGGTGCCACTGTACTCCAGCCTGGGCAACAAGAGTGAAACTCCATCTCAACAACAACAACAACAACAACAAAACCAACCAAACAAAAAAATTAGCTGGGCATGGTGATTTGCACTTTCTACTTGGGAGGCTGAGGTGGGAGGATCACTTGAGCCCAGGAGTTGAAGGCAGCAGTGAGCTATGATAGCACCACTGCAACCCCAGCCTGGGCAACTGAGCAAGACCCTGTCTCTTTTAAAAAAAAAAAGGTGGGGGAGGGGAGAGGGGATAGGGGAGGAATAGCATTAGGAGAAATACCTAATGTAGATAATAGGGTGATGGATGCCATAAACCACCGTCTATACCTATGTAACAAACCTGCACGTTCTGCACATTTACCCCAGAACTTAAAGTATTAAAAAAAAAAAAAAAAAAAAACACATGCCAGAATGTTTAAATAGAAACAAAATGAAGAAAACATAAAAGTTCATGAATAGAATGAATAACTATGCAGAGGTAAGGTCATACACTGCAATTAAAAAGACAGGCTAAGGCCAGGTGTGGTGACTCACACCTGTAATCCCAGCACTTTGGGAGGACAAGGTGGGTGGATCATTTGAGGTCAGGAGTTTGAAGCCAGTTTGGTCTCTTTAGTAAAGACCCCATCTCTACTAAAAATACAAAAATTAGCCAGGTGTGGTGGCACATGCCTGTAATCCCAGCTACTCAGGAGGCTAAGGTAGGAGAATCACTTGAACCTGGGAGGCAGAGGTTGCAGTGAGCCAAGATTGCACCAGCCTGGGTGACAAAGCAAGATTCCATCTCAAAAAAAAAAGACAGCCTAAGAAATACTTGTATCACCAGGGTGTGGTGGCTCACACCTGTAATCCCAGTACTTAGGTAAACCAAAGCGGGTGGATTGCTTGAGGCCAAGAGTTTCAAACGAGCCTGGGCAACATAGTGAGACCCTACCTCTACAAAAAATAAAAAAAAATAGCTGGGGGTGATGGTGTGTACCTGTAGTCCCAGATACTTGGGAGGCTGAGGCGGGACGGTTGCTTGATCCTGGGAGGTCAAGGCTGCAGAGAGCTGTGATTGCACCACGGTACTTTAGCCTGGGCAACAGAGCAAGACTCTAAGAGAGAGAGAGAGAGAGAGAGAGAGAGAGAGAGAGAGAGAGGAGACAGAGAAATACTTGTATTTACAAGGAGATGTAAAATCTCCGGTTGAGCTAACAAAGCAAGTGGCAAAAGAACATGTTCAGGCTGGGCACGGTGGCTCATGCTTGTAATTCCAGCACTTTGGGAGACTGAGGCAGGCAGATCACAAGGTCAGGAGTTCGAGACCAGCCTGACCAACTTGATGAGACCCTGTCTCTACTAAAAATACAAAAACTAGCTGGGCGTGGTGGCGCATGCCTGTAATCCCAGCTACTCAGGAGGCTGAGGCAAAAGAATCACTTGAACTCAGGAGGTGGAGGTTGTAATGAACCAAGATTGGCCGGGCGCGGTGGCTCACGCTTGTAATCCCAGCACTTTGGGAGGCCGAGGCGGGTGGATCACGAGGTCAAGAGATCGAGACCATCCTGGTCAACATGGTGAAACCCCGTCTCTACTAAAACTACAAAAAATTAGCTGGGCATGGTGGCGTGTACCTGTAATCCCAGCTACTCAGGAGGCTGAGGCAGGAGAATTGCCTGAACCCAGGAGGCGGAGGTTGCGGTGAGCCGAGATCGCGCCATTGCACTCCAGCCTGGGTAACAAAAGCGAAACTCCGTCTCCAAAACAAAAAAAAAAATGAACCAAGATTGTGCCATTACACTCCAGCTTGGTGACAGAGTGAGATTCCATCTCAGCACCCGCCTGTAATCCCAGCTACCGGGGGGAGGGGTGGGGCGGGGCTCAGGTCCGAGAATCGCTTGAACCTGCGAGGTGGAGGTTGCAATGAACAGAGATTGCGCCATTGCACTTCAGTCTGGGTGACAGAGCAAGGCTCCTTGTCTCAAAAAAACCTTCCCAAAAAAAAAAAAAGAGAGAATTAAAACAATTTTAAGGGGAAAAAGCAAAAAGGAAGGGAAGGAGGAAGGGAAAAATAGCTGGTGAGAGAGGAGGCAATGAGGCAAGTGGCTTCATTCTTGTGAGGCTTTGATTGCTGCTTAGTGAATCTGCATTTTACATGTGAAAAGAGGGGTAGAGGAAAAGTCGATTATGCAACCCGCTCCATTTCAGTAAATCTACATTTTACATAAAACAAAGTAAGCAAGTGAAATTACAGCTATCTGCTTGGGAACAAAAGGAAGGCAGTTTTCGCCTGACTCAGTTCCCAAGCTCACTTTTCCCTTCTGCCGCAGTTGAGTTTGGAGCCCCAAGATTCAATTTTCCTTTCACAGCTGGGTGTGTATGACTGTGTGTGTGCCTTGCTATTGGTACCAGTGTGTCTGAACCTGGCTGAGAATGTCAGGTGTGTATGGGGATCTGGGACATGACCTGCAGCATGGCAGGGGTGACGAGAGAAAAGTCTGACTTTGAGAGTCCTTGGTTCTGGTATGTAATTGTGTGTGAATGTCTCCATCAAAGTTGTGGCCAGGCTCGGGGGCTCACACCTGTAACTCCTGACCTCAGGGTGAATCACCTGAGGTCAGGAGTTTGAGAACAGCCTGGCCAACATAGTGAAACCCCGTCTCTACTAAAAATACAAAAAATTAGCTGGGTGTGGTGGTGGGCGTCTGTAATCCCAGCTACTTGGGAGGCTGAGGCAGGAGAATCGCTTGAACCTGGGAGGCAGAGGTTGCAGTGAGCCAAGATTGTGCCACTGCACTGCAGCCTGGGCAACAGAGCCAGACTCCGTCTCAAAAAAATGAAAGGAAGCTGTAAGTATGCATGTGTAAAATTGTCTGCTAGGCCTGGCACCATGGCTCACACCTACCATCCCAGCACTCAGAGAGGCTGAGGCAGGAGAATCGCTTGAGCCCAGGAGTTCCAGACCAGCCTGGGCACCATAGTGAGGCCTTGTCTCTACAAAAGATTTAAAAATTTGGTGGGTGTAGTAGCACGAGCCTGTGGTCCCAGCTACTCAGGAGGCTGAGATGTGAGGATCTCTTGAGCCTGGGATATTGAGGCTCTACTCCAGCCTGGGCAACAGAACAAGACCCTGTCTCAAGAATAATAACAATAACAACAGAAGAATTAGCTGGGCATGGGTGCTGTGCATCTGTAGTCACAGCTATTAGGGAGGCTGAGGCAGGAGGATTGCTTAAGGCCAGGAATTTGAGGCTGCAGTGAGCTATGATCAAGCCACTGAACTTGACAGAACAGGACCCTTCGTGGGGAGTGGTGTCATGCACCTGTGGCCCCAGCTGCCCTGGAGGCTGAGGCAGGAGGATCACTTGAGCAGGGGAGGTTGAAGCTGTAGAGAGCCATGATTGCACCGCTGCACTCCAGCCTGGCGACACAGCAAGACCCCAACCTCTAAATAAATAAACTCCCCTACCATATCCCCCCACACCACAACTATCTCTGTATAAAGCCACAGGCGGCCCTTACTCTGGCCACTCTGCCCTGCCCCGCCCCTACCTGGAACACTGGGTGTCAGTAATTGCTCAGGGAGCACTAGCAATGTGATTAATTACGGATGCTAAATATGCAAATCAGCTGGGGGTTTTCCGGGCAGCCGCTTGGGTGCTGGCGCTGACGCTGAATAAACACGAGGAGCTCAGCAAGGCCCAGAATTCCCTTCTCACACCTTTGTCAATTAACCTTTCATTTACAGGGTCGGGTTTCTCATTCATTAACGAGCTTTGGGCTCATTAAAAAGTCCTCATTAAATTCTGTATAAATTGTTCTCCCTTCCAAAACGCCTGCACCAGGATTTTTGAGACAGGCCGGCCTGCATTCAAATGCCTGGCTATGTACTGTGGGCAGACACCTCCTCTCTCTGAGCCTGTTTTCTTCCTGTAAAATGAAAACAAACAGGGATGGGGGCATGGGGGTGAGTGGCCCATGGCTCATGCCTGAAATCCCAACACTTTGGGAGGCCAAGGAGGGAAGATCGCCTGAGGACAGGAGTTTGAAACCAGCCTGAGCAACATAGCAAGACCCAGTCTCAAAAAAAAAAAAAAAAAAAAAAAAAAAAAAAAATTTAGCTAAGCATGGTGAAGTGCACCTGTAGTCCCAGCTACTCAGGAGGCTGAGGCAAGAGGGCTCATTGAGACCAGGTGTTGGAGGCTGCGGTGAGCTATGATCGCACCACTGCACTTCAGCCTAGGCAACAGAGCAAGACTCTGTTTCAAAATAAAAGGCTGAGGTCGGCCGGGCGCGGTGGCTGAAGCCTGTAATCCCAGCACTTTGGGAGGCCGAGGCGGGTGGATCACGAGGTCAAGAGATCGAGACCATCCTGGTCAACATGGTGAAACCCCGTCTCTACTAAAAATACAGAAAATTAGCTGGGCATGGTGGTGCGTGCCTGTAATCCCAGCTACTCAGGAGGCTGAGGCAGAAGAATTGCCTGAACCCAGGAGGCGGAGGTTGCGGTGAGCCGAGATCGCACCATTGCACTCCAGCTTGGGTAACAAGAGCGAAACTCTGACTCAAAAAAAAAAAAAAAAAAAGGCTGAGGTCAGGAGTTTGAGACCAGCCTGGACAACATAGTGAAACTCCCGTCTCTACTAAAGATACACAAATTATCTGGGCGTGGTGGCACCTGCCTGTAGTCTCAGCTGCTTAGGAGGCTGAGACAGGACAATTGCTTGAACCCAGGAGGCGAAGGCTGCAGTGAGTCGGGATCATACCACTGCACTCCAGCCATCCAGCCTTGGCAACAGAGCAAGACTCTGTCTCCAAAAAAGTTAAAAAAAAAATTGGCTGAGCTGGGTGGCTCATGCCTGTTATCCCAGCACTTTGGGAGGCCTAGGCAGGCGAATCACCTGAAGTCAGGAGTTTGAGACCAGCCTGGCCAACGTGATAAAACGCTGTCTCTACTAAAAATACAAAAGTTAGCTAGGTGTGGTGGTGGGCACCTGTAATCCCCGCTACTTGGGAGGCTGAGGCAGGAGAATCGCTCATGAGGAGCAGATTGCTGTGAGCTGAGATCGCACCATTCCACTCCAGCCTGGGCAACAAGAGGGAAATTCTGTCTCAACAAATGAAATAAAATAATAATAAAATAATATAAATAAAAATAAAAGGAATGGGAGATTTAAAGTGGACTGTGATAATTAAGTAAGAGAATAAATGTAAAGTGCTGAGCCCAGGAATGTAATTTTGAAAAATAGCAATGGACAAAATTCCCTTGAGAGAGAATGGCTTTTTGTTTAGCAAAATTGTCTTTTTGATGTTGTTTTGTTTTGTTTTAGAGATGGGGTAAGGCCAGGCAGTTGGCTCACACCTGTAATCCCAGCACTTTGGGAGGCCAAGGCAGGCAGATCACTTGAGGTCAGGAGTTCAAGACCAGCCTAACCAACATGGAGAAACCCTGTCTCTACTAAAAATACAAAATTAGCCGGGCGTGATGGTTCATGCCTGCAATCCCAGCTACTCCGGAGACCGAGGCAGAAGAATCTCTTGAACCCAGGAGGTGGAGGTTGCGGTGAGCCGAGATCACATCACTGTACTCCAGCCTGGGCAACAAGAGCAAGACTCAGTCTCAAAAAAAAAAAAAAAAAAAAATTGGTAAGGTAAGGTGTTGCTATTTGCCCATATGGACTTGAACTCCCGGGCTCAAACTGACTCCAGATCTCTCAGCTTAGGCTCCTAAATAGCTGGGGCTACAGGTGCATGTCATTATGCCCAGCTCTGTTTAGCAGACTCTGTTAGTGGTCTTCATCACTTTCTAGTTCTAGACTCTGGATAAATTATTCCACCTCTCTCTGTTCCCCAGTTTCCTTATCTGCACCATGGAAATAATAATAGAACATCCCTCAAACATTGTTATGTGGGATAAAAAAATTAATTGAGGTAAAACATTTGCTGAACAGTGTCTGGCATATGGACAACAAGGCAACTATGATTAACATTAACAGTGTTAGCTGAGGCCGGGCGTAGTGGCTCACGCCTGTAAACCCCACCACTTTGGAAAGTTGAGGTTGAAGGATCCCTTGAGACCAGGAGCTTGAGACCAGCCTGGGCAACACAGTGAGACCCTGTCTCTTAAAAAAAGTTTAGGCCGGGCGCGGTGGCTCACTCCTGTAATCCTAGCACTTTGGGAGGCTGAGGTGGTTGGATCACCTGAGGTCAGAAGTTCAAGATCAGCCTGGCCATCATGGTGAAACCCCATCTTAAAAAAATAAAAATAAAAATAAAAAGTTTAAAAATTAGGCCGGGTGCAGTGGCTCACACTTGTAGTCCCTTTGGGAGGCCGAGGTGGGCAGATCACAACGTCAGGAGTTTGAGACCAGCCTGGCCAACATGGTGAAACCCCGTCTCTGTTAAAAATACAAAAATTAGCTGGGTGTGGTGGTGTGCGCCTGTAGTCCCAGCTACTCGGGAGACTGAGGCAGGAGAATCACTTGAACTCTAGAGACAGATGTTTCAGTGAGTCAAGATCACACTACTGCAAAATTTCGTCAAAAAAAAAAAAAAAGTTTGAAAATTAGCTGGGTGTGGTGGCACATGCCTGTAGTCCCTAGCTGGGTGTGGTGGCACATGCCTGTAGTCCCTAGCTGGGTGTGGTGGCACATGCCTGTAGTCCCCAGCTACTTGAGAGGCTGAGGTGGGAGGATCACCTGAGTCCAGGAATTGGTGACTGCAGTGAGCTATGATCGCACCACTGTGCTCCAGCCTGGGCAACAGAGCAAGATGCCACCTCTAAAAATGATAATAATAATATTTTTAAAAACAGTATTTAATATTTAAATAATTTAAATATTTAAAAATATAATAATGAATGAATGAATCGTCAACGTCTGGGCACCAACAGTCTTCCTAGAGTCAGGACTCTTAGCAATGTTGATTCAATGAAGGAGGGAATCCAGGACAAGTGTTCAGGTGGCGCTGGGGGCTGGTGGCAGGAGTAGTAGGGCAAGACGGCCTTGTGTTTGAGGGAGAAAACTCACCCCAGTCTGAAGCCTCTACCCACCCAACCCCACCTGACCCAACTCAACATGTACCAGTTCTCCATTACTCCTAATGAAACCCAATCCAACAGTGCCCATCAACTGATGAATGAATAAGACAAACATGGCAGATGACTGGATACTACTTGACAATAAAAAGGAATGAAGTGCTGATGATGTATGCTACAAATAAACCCGGAAACCAGCTGGGCATTGTGGCTCATGCCTGTAATCCCAGGTTGAGGTGGGCGGATCACTTGAGGCCAGGAGTTCAAGGCTAGCCTGGCCAACATGGTGAAACCTCGTTTTTACTAAAAATATAAAAATTAGCCAGGGATGGTGGTGCGTGCCTGTAATCCCAGCTACTGGGGAGGCTGAGACAGGAGAACTGCTTGGTGGAGGTTGCAGTGAGCTGAGGTTGCACCACTGCACTCCAGCCTGGGTGACAGAGGGAGACTCTGCCTCAAAAATAAACAAACAAAAAAGCCCTGTAAAGCATTTTGCTGAAAATGCCAGACACAAAGGGCCACATATTGTGTGATTCCATTTATTTTTATTTATTCTTTTTTTTTTTTTTTAGAGACATGGTCTCGATCTGTTGCCCAGGCTAGAGTACAGTGGCATGAGCACAGCTCACTGTAGCCTCCAACTCCTGGGCTCCAGTGATTCTCCCTCCTCAGCCTCCTGAGTAGCTGGGACTGCAGATGTGCACCATTGTACCTGACTAATGTTTTTACTTTTTATTTTTGTAGAAATGGGGTCTTGCTATGTTGCCCAGGCTGGCATGGAACTCCTGGCCTCATGCCATCCTCCTGCATTGGCCTCCCAAAATGCTGGGATCACTCAGCCTGATTCCATTGTATGAAATGGACATTTCAGTCCAGAATACGCAAATCCTTAGGGACAGAAAGCAGATTTGTGGTTGCCGACAGCTGGGAGGTTGGAAAGAGTTGAGGAGTGACCACTAATGGGTATAGGATTTCTTTTGGTGGTGATGAAAATTCTAAAATTGATTGTGGTGATGGTTACACAAGTCTGTGAATGTACTAAAAACCATTTAATTATACAGCTTAGATGGGTGAATTATACAGTATGTGAATTCTATCTCAATAAAAAATCAGTTAAAGAACACATCTAATTCCTAATTCAAATCATCCCAAACCAAACTCTCATTTTTTTTTTTTAGACAAATCTTGCTGTGGTGTTACCCAGGCTGGAGCACAGTGGTACAATCTCAGCTCACTGCAGCCTCTGCCTCCCAGGCTCAAGTGACCCTCCCACCTCAGCCTCCTGAGTAGCTGGGACCACAGGCATGCTCCTCCATGCGCAGCTAATTAAAATCATATATATATGCTGGGTGAGGTGGCTCATGCCTGTAATCCCAGCACTTTTGGAGGCTGAGTTAGGCAGATCACAAGGTCAGGAGTTCGAGACCAGCCTGATCAACATGGTGAAACCCTGTCTCTACTAAAATACAAAAATTAGCCGGGCGTGATGGCAGGCGCCTGTAATCCCAGCTATTCAGGAGGCTGAGGCAGGAGACTCGCTTGAACCCGGAAGACAGAGGTTGCAGTGAGCTGAGATCACACCAGTGCACTCCAGCCTGGGGGACAGAGCTAGACTCCACCTCAAAAAAAAAAAAAAAAAAAAAATCTTATAAAGAGGCCAAACTTCTGGTTTAAGCTGACTTGGGTCTCCCAGCTCAAGCTATTTTCAACTTTTTTTCTCAGAGCCTGGGTGAATAAATAGGCCTATAATCTCCAGTGAGTCTCATTACAATTGGATTCTCAAAAACATACCTGATTAATACAAGTAGTAACAGGTACGTCAGATGAGACAAGAGCAAGACCCCAAGAGAGATATATCACACACCAGATGAAAGTCAGGGTTGGGAGAGGTGGCTCATGCCTGTAATCTCAGCAGCTCAGGAGCCCTGAGGCAAGGGGATCGCTTGAGGCAGGAGTTTGAGTCCAGCCTGGGCAACAAAGCAAGGCACCATCCTACACATACAGACACACAGACACACACACACACACACACACACACACCAAACAAACAAAATCCCACTGCTGGGTGTGATGGTGCATGTCTGTGGTTCCAGGTACTCAGGAGGCTGAGGAAGGAGGATCACTTGAGTCCAAGAGTTGGAGGCTGCAGTGAGCCAGGATCATGCCCTTGCACTCCAGCCTGGGCAACAAAGTGAGATCCAGTCTCTAAAAATGAGCAAAGGCCAGGCACAGTGGCTCACGCCTGTAATCCCAGCACTTTGGGAGGCCAAGGCAGATGGATCACCTGAGGTCAAGGGTTCAAGACCAGTCTGGCCAACATGGTGAAATCTTGTGTCTACTAAAAATATAAAAAATTAGCTGGGCATGGTAGCAGACCCCAGTAATCCCAGCTTCTAGGGAGGCTGAGGCAGGAGAATTGCTTGAACCCAGGAGGCAGAGGTTACAATGAGCCAAGATCGTGCCACTTGCACTCCAGCCTGGACGACAGGGCGAGACTCTGTCTCAAAAATAAATAAATAAACAAAAATAAAAACAAAAAATTTAAAAAAAGAAACACAGAGACAGAAACACAGTTCATCGGTTTATTCTCAGATTTGAGATGCAAATTATGCCCTATGGCCTGGGGATGGGAGGCCGGGCTTGGGCTGGAATCTCTCATCATATCCCAGCCTTCCCTAAGGAGGAAGCAGATGAAATCTACAACAGGGGTATTTTCCCTTCTAATACAGACCCAGGTATAAATAGGGCAGCACCATTAGGATCCTGATTCACTCCCCAACCATCTTGGTCCCCAAACCACCTGGCATGGCAAGGTGAGCCTGGGGAGGTGGGGAGAACGGGGAGGGGCTTTGCAGAGCTGGGCTGAGGCAGGAGAAGAAATGCACAGCTCAGTCAAGGGAAGTCCCACTTCCCTCTGTAGTCTGACTTCGGTCCTTTCACCATGGAAGTAGAAAGGATCAAAGGGGGTGGGGGGGTCCCAGCCTGGGATCAGGAGACATCCAGTGCTTAACTCTGGGGAGGGGTAGCACCAAAAGGTGTGAAAGGCAGTGACGGAGGAGTGAGGAGGCAGGCATTGGGGAGTGGGGGAGGCATTCGTTCATCAGCTCTGAGTTAGAAGCTTATTGCATGGGAGTTCAAGGGGCGGGGGGGGAGGCTTGGGTGGGAAGGGAGGGGAGAAAGAGCCAGGCTGCAGTTTGCCACCTGAAATGGGGTGGGAGGAGGCTGGACCTTTGGGCCAGGGAAACCCAGCCACCAGTGCCCTGGAAAGGAGAAGGAATGACTGACCGTGATGAGCGAAGTCACATCCCATTGGCTCCAGAGTCACAGGTAACGATAAATAGGGTTGCTTCAAAGCCTCAGCACCAAATGCACCCCATTTTGGGGCTCCTTCATGGTCCCTCCCACCCCAAACACTCTCAGCTGCTGAAGCAGACAGGGCCCAGTTCAAACCCAAACTTCTGGTTCGTCTGGCCAAAGTCAGTGGCCGCCACATCCCACAGGGGCAGAAATCCCGCTCGAGAAGAGCTGAATTCGAAAATGGTCTTTGTCTGTCCTTTCCGGAGCTGTCCACAGAGAAGACAGGGATGGCGAGTTATGGGGAGGGTGGCTGAGGTCTTGCCTCCCCTCTCCAGCGGGCCACTGCCCCACCCTCTTACCCGGCAGCCGTCCTGGGGGACACTGACGGTGGCTGCTGTCGTCTGGTTGAAGGACAGCTCCTCTCCATTGGTGCCAAGGAAGCGGGCGGAGCGGCTGTGGTCACCTGTGGCTTGGTCCAGCCAGGCAGCCGCATTCTGGCAGGAATAGGTGAAGCTCTGGCGAGCTGTGGCACTCAGCAGTTTCAGGAAGTTTAGCTGCACGACATTCACTGGGGATCCGTCAGCATCCACGTAAGAGAACTGGTGGGAGGAGGTCAAGGCAGAGGGGGAAGGGGCTCCATGAGCCTCTATGCTTTCTGCAGAACTGCACCCCCCAATCTCCACCCTCTGGCAGAGCAGCCACCCCTCCCACGTTGCCATCTCGGAGGAGGTCCCTCCAGCCTCCTGGAGATCCCTGGCAGAACTGCAAAAGTCACCCAAGCATCCACCCCATCCCCCTGTCCATCCAGGGGGCCTCCATGCCCACTCCACCTTACCCCCCAAATTTTTTTTATTTCATCCCCCAACCCAACAATTTTTTTTTTTTTTTTTTTTGAGACAGAGTCACGCTCTGTCACCCAGGCTGGAGTGCAATGTTGCTATCTCGGCTCACTGCAACTTCCGCCTCCTGGGTTTAAGCAGTTCTCTGCCTCAGCCTCCCGAGTAGCTGGGATTACAGGCACTTGCCACCATGCCCGGCTAATTTTTGTATTTTTAGTAGAGACAGAGTTTCACCATCTTGGCCAGGCTGGTCTTGAACTCCTGACCTCGTGATCTACCTGTCTCTCAGTTTCCCAAAGTGCTGGGATTACAGGCATGAGCCATTTCAGGGTTTTAACACACTCGTCCCCACCCAGAAGCCACAACTCTACCTCCACTCTTGTGAGCCGCTGGATCTACAGACCTCACTATCTCCTGAACACCCGATTTCTGCCCTGGCCAATATGGCAGCCACGTGTCTAATGACCATGTGGCCTTTGAGCACTTGAAATGTGGTTGATTCAAAGGAGGGAATTTTTTTTTAACTTTATTTAATTTTTTTTTTTTCTTGAGACAGAGTTTCGCTCTTGTTACCCAGGCTGGAGTGCAATGGCGCGATCTCGGCTCACCGCAACCTCCACCTCCTGGGTTCAGGCAATTCTCCTGCCTCAGCCTCCTGAGTAGCTGGGATTACAGGCACGCGCCACCATGCCCAGCTAATTTTTTGTATTTTTAGTAGAGACGGGGTTTCACCATGTCGACCAGGATGGTCTCGATCTCTTGACCTCGTGATCCACCCGCCTCGGCCTCCCAAAGTGCTGGGATTACAGGCTTGAGCCACCGCACCCGGCCGACTTTATTTAATTTTTTTCCTTTTTTTTTGGGTGGAGGTTGGGGTCTCGCTCTTTCACCCAGGGGTGAGTGCACTGGCACAATCCCAGCCCACTGCAGCCTCCCTCTCGTAGCCTCAAGTTATCCTCCCATCTTGGCCTCCCAAGTAGCTGGAACTACAGGTGCACACCACCATGCCTGGCTGGAACTTTTTTTTCTTTTTTTTTTTCCGCTCTGTTGACCAGGCTGAAGTGCACTGGTGTGATCTCAGCTCACTGTAACCTCTACCTCTGGAGTTCAAGCAATTCTCCTGCCTCAGCCTCCTGAGTAGCTGGGACTACAGGCATGCTCCACCACACCCAGCTAATTTTTATATTTTTAGTAGAGACAGGGTTTCACCATGTTGGCCAGGATGGTCTCAATTTCTTGACCTTGTGATGCACCTGCCTCGGCCTCCCAAAGTGCTATGATTACAGGTGTGAGCCACCGTGCCTGGCGAGCCTGGCTGGGGCTTTTTTTCCCAACTTCATTTAATTTTTTTACAAAAAAAATTCATAACTAATGACTGAGCTTCAATCCAGTTATCAGAAAGCTTATGCTTGGAACAACTTGAGTCTGAATCTACTTTTTGAACTGTTGTCAATGGTTTTATGAAATCTAAATATAGATCAAGTATTCCCAATAAAATTTAGCATTCAAATTGTGATGTAAAATCTGCATCAGATTTTGAAGAGCTAATATGAAAAAATACAAAATATCTTACTAATGCTTTTTGTTTGTTTGTTTTGAGGAAGAATCTTGCTCTGTTGCCCAGGCTGGAGTGCAGTGGCATGGTCTCGGCTCACTCTAACCTCCGCCTCCTTGGTTCAAGCAATTCTCCTGCCTCAACCTCCCGAGTAGCTGGAATTACAGGCATGTGCCACCATGCCTGGCTAATTTTTGTATTTTTAGTAAAGATGGGTTTTTACCATGTTGGCCAGGCTGGTCTCAAACTCCTGACCTCAAGTGATCCACCCGCCTTGGCCTCCCAAAGTGCTGGGAATACAGGCAGGAGCCACTGTGTCCAGCTATGTGGCTTTTTCTTCTTCAGATTCACCAGATCCTGTCTTGACTCTGAGCCTTTGCATATGCTATTCCCTCTCCCTGGAACACTTGTTCTTATCCTTCTTAGCTTGCTAACACAATACCTTCTGTTTTTTTGTTTGTTTTTGAGACAGAGTCTTGCTCTGTCACCCAGGCTAGGGTGCAGTGGCATGATCTTTGCTTACTGCCATCTCCGCCTCCTATGTTCAAGCAATTCTCTGCTTCAGCCTCCTAAGCAGTTGGGATTATAGGTGCCTGACACCATGTCCAGCGTTTTTTGTTTTTGTTTTGTTTTTTTTTTTGAGACGGAGTTTCACTCTTGTTGCCCAGGCTGGAGTGCAATGGAGCGATGTCAGCTCACTGCAACCTCCGCCTCCCAGATTCAAGCGATTCTCCTGTCTCAGCCTCCCAAGTAGCTGGGATTACAGGCATGTGCCACCACATCCAGCTAATTTTGTATTTTTAGTAGTAGAGACGGGGTTTCTCCATACTGGTTAGGCTGGTCTTGAACTCCTGACCTCGTGATCCACCTGCCTTGGCCTCCTAAAGTGCTGGGATTACAGGTGTGAGCCACTGCACCCAGCCACACAATGCATTCTTTAGGCTTCAGATGAGCTGTGATCTCTACCAGGAAGGCTTCTGGTCTTTCCAGCACTGCCTCTGAATATCCACCATGCCCTGTGTGTCCCCTGTCCTGCCATCATCGTTCCATATGGCAACTGACTGCCTGTCACACATCCGATGCTGCCGCCACCCCACCTGCAGCCTGCAATCCCTAGGAAGGCAGAGGAGACTCTATCCTGTTCATCTCACCTCTAAGAACCCATCCCTCAACCCCTCACCTGCTGCTTCCCATCCATTCTCATGCCACCCCCACCTCGGCCTCTGGTGACTCACCTTCTTCCCTCGACGGAATGTGCTATACCAGCCTCCAGGCTTTTCCTTGGACCAGGAGGCCAATTTCACCTGGAGGAGAAAGGGGAGGGTCACTGTAGCAGACGCCCTTGGTGCCACCTAGATCCCATCTGCATTTACCTCCTCACACCAAAGGCTGCTGACTGTGACCATGTCAGGATGTTCTCTGGCTCCTGGGACAGATGGGCTCTGCCAGTGCACAATCAGGGAAAGGGGGTTCATGCCCCTGAGGCAGCCCTCACCCAATGACTGATGAGAGTTGGTGGATAAATACCCCAGCTCCCTTGCCTCCTAGGGGGATAACTCTCAGGTGCCAGTGCTACAGTCTCCCAGGGTTCCCCAGTGGGACTGAGCTCTGGGTCCCCAGATGGTACCATTTTATTTTATTTTATTTATTTATTTAATTTAGTTTTGAGACAGGGTCTCACTCTATCACTCAGGCTGAAATGCAGTGACATAATCTTAGCTCACTGCACTTTCAAACTCCTGGGCTCAAGCAATCCTCCCACCGCAGCCTCCTGAATAGCTGGGACTACAGGTGTGCACCACCATGCCCAGCTTTTTAATTTTTTGAGTGTCTTATTCTGTCACCCAGGCTGGAGTGCAGCGGTGTGATCACTGGCTCACTGCAGCCTTGTCCTCCAAAGTTCAAGCCATCCTCTGTCCTCAGCCTCCTAAGTAGCCGGGACAACAGGAATATGCCACCGTGCCTGGATTTTTTTTTTTTTTTTTTTTAAGAGCTGGAGTCTTTCTACGTCACCCAGGCTGGTCTTGAACTCCTGAGTTCAAGTGATCCTCCCACCTCAGCCTCCCAAAGTGCTGGGATTACATGTATGAACCACGGTGCCTAGCCCCAGCCTCTCCCTTTAGGCTAGTAGAAGGTAAGCAGGAGAATGAAGAGGAGGCCCTCAGATGTTAGCAGTTGTTTAGGGATCAAGGCCTACACTCCAGGCCCAGGAAGTGGGAAGTCCAAGCTTGTCTAAATTCCCATGCACTGGGCATCTCACCTCCCACTAAACCAGGGGATGATAGACCATTTAAACATAACAACGTGAGCTGGGTGAGGTGGCTCAAACCTGTAATCTCAGCACTTTGGGAGGCCGAAATGGGCGGATCACTTGAGGCCAGGAGTTTGAGACCAGTCCCACCAACACGGTGAAACCCCGCCTCTACTAAAAAATACAATACAAAAATGAACTGGGTGTGGTGGCAGGCGCCTGGACAATTTTTTAATTTTTGTAGAAACGGGGTTTTGCCATGTTGCTCAGGCTGGTCTCGAACTCCTGAGTCAAGCAATCCACCCGCCTCAGCCTCCCAAAATGCTGGGATTATAGGCCTATGCCACCACACTGGCCTGATTCTTTTTCTTTTTGATCCTCTGCTGTAGTCTTAGCTCTTGAGACAGGACTTGATATACAGTAAGTGCTCAATAAATGTCAGTTGAAGGAAGGATACCATCACAGACAAGGTGAGGGTGGGTGTGAGGAACAGGGAACAGCTGTTCTTGGGGGAGGGGATGAGAGGTTTGGGGCACTCACGATCTCAAACTTCTTGTCGGGATAGAGGCAGGTCTCTCCTCCCGCCGTGAAGTTGCAAAAAACCCTGAAGGAGTCCCGTGCGCAGCCCTGGTTGGGGTCAATCCAGTATTCCCCTGCCGCAGAGCCAAGCAGGGTGGGTGAGTCCGGGTGGACCCGACGGACCCCACCCCCAACCCCATCCCATCCCAGTGGCGGGGCAACCGGACCTCACCATCAGGCAGGTGCGGGTGGTTGCGGTGCAGCTCGTGGCACACGAGGCCCGGGCGCTCCGCGGTGCCGGGAGGACGCTGCAGCTGCTCCAACTCCAAGCTCAGCGACGTGAGCGAGGCCAGCACCTCCTCCAGGCCGCCCTCCACGAATGGGAGCGGGGCTGGGACCGAGCGCCGGCGCCTGCGCAGCCCGTGCAGCTCGGCAGGGGGACCCTGGGCGTGGGGGATGGGGACCGAGGAGAAGGGAGGGGAGATGGGGGAGGGACAGACGGGAGAAAGAGACAGGCAGAGATGAAGGGGCAGAGAGACGCAGATGAGAAAGAGGAGGGAGAGATAAACAAGGGGCAGAGACAGAGAAAGAGAGAAGCAGACAGGGAGAGACACACAGGAAAGAGACAGATTCAGAGACGGGGAGAAGCCAGATTGCAAGAGGACAAAATAGAAAACCGCAAGAAAAGCAGACACAGAGGGAGACAGAGCAGGAAAGAGAAGAGATGAAATAGTGGCGCAAGGGAGCCAGAGACAGGTAAAGGAGATGGAGAGATGGGAAGGGAGAGATGGGGTCCGAGAGAGAAGACCCAGGTCAGAGCCCCCATGGGTGTCCCCTTAAACCCCCCTCCCAGCCCAGACCTTCCTTGGTGTTTTGCAGGGAACTGCCCTCTTCACCTACATCCCATGAACACCAGTGTGTGCCTGGCCCAGTGCTGGGCACAGAAGGACCCTCTGGGGACACCCAGATACAGTCCTTGCTCTCCCCCCAGGCCTTGGCGCTCAGCCCCCTCTCCCTGGGGAACTCACAGGGGGACCTGGGGGGCCTGCAGGTCCGGTGTCTCCACGGGGGCCCATGGAACCCTGTAGGGAGAAGTCACTTGGAGGGTGAGCTCTGTGGAGACCCTTCCCACCAACACACACACACACACACACACACACACACACACACACAGCCTTGGGGAAAGGACATAAAGTTTTCAGTACTATAAGACACAAAATTTCTTTCCTTCCTTTCTCCCTTCCCCTTTCTCCCTTCCCCTTCCCCTTCCCCTTCCTTCCTTCTTGGCTGGAGTGCAATGGCACAGTCTCGGCTCTCTGCAACCTCTGCCTCCTGGGTTCAAGCGATTCTCCTGCCTCAGCCTCCTGAGTAGCTGGAATTACAGGCGCCCACCAGGATGCCCAGCTAATTTTTGTATTTTTAGTAGAGACAGGGTTTCACCAGGTTGGCCAGGCTGGTCTCTAACTCCTGACCTCGTGATCAGCCCGCCTCAACCTCCCAAAGTGCTGGGATTACAGGTGTAAGCCACCATGCCCAGCCACAAATTTTCATGTTTTAATGTCTCTGAAATCAGCATCTTAACATCTTTGGCAAGTCATCGTTTACTTGACAGAACTGTTTTCTTTCCTAGCAGTTTATAAAATAATGGTACATCTTATAATTGATGGCATTTTGGATCTGATGAAATACAACAGTAGGTGTTGAATAAATATTTGTCAAAGGCACGATGGCATGAATAAAGAAAGAAATGAAGGCAGAGGCGTGGAGGATTCGCATGCAGTAGAGGGGATGGGAGCTGGGCTGCAACAAGCCCAGGGAAGCAGGGTGTACTCACCGGAGACCCCTTTGAGCCTTTCTGTCCCAGAGGGCCCTGTGGGGCACAGACAGGGAGAGCTGAGGTCCTGGCCTGGTCTGCCATAGTGACCTCATCCCACAAGATTCCCTTCATACTCACCACCATGCCTGGGGGCCCAGGGTGGCCCAGAGAGCCGATGGGACCAGGGGGACCCTTGGGAAAGGACATCAGGGTCAGTATTGGTGGGGTACACCCTATTGCCCTTACAGATCCCCCAGACAAGCCTTCAATCCCATCCAAGGAAGACCCAAACCCTAGGCAAGCCTCCAATTCCCCAACAGAGAGACCTCAAACCCCAGACGCGGCCTCCAACTTGCCAGTTTCCAGATACAGCCCCCTATTTTCCCCAGACACACCCTTATTAATTCAGACCCACATTTCCCAGACCCCATACCCACAATCTCCCGACAGGTCCTCCACCCACCCCTCCTTCAAACATATTTCTCCCACTCCGGGCAGAACACTCACAGGGTCTCCCTTGGGGCCAGGAGGTCCCTGCACGCCTGGCAACCCCTGATCTCCTTTCTCACCAGCTTCCCCCGAGGGGCCAATGAGACCAATCAATCCAATGTGGCCCTGGAGGACAAAAGAGGCACAGACAGGGGAGGACATGGGAGGATGCAGGAGATTTTTCTCCTAGAGCCTTAGGGTGATAAGTTTGGGAACAGGGGATGCCCTAATCTCCCAGCCCCTGGCCAGGGAGGGAGGGAAAGAGGGGAGGAGATGGGGAAGAGAATAATGGAATGATATTCTTACCTTTTCCCCCTTGGGGCCAGCATCTCCCTTCAGCCCTGGGAGGCCAGAGGGCCCCTGGGAGGAGAGCAATTGTCAGTGAGGGATTCTCAAATGTGAATGCTCAAGGTCTGTGTGGGTGGCTGGGGGATGGTCACATGGGAAATTATGCACATTTCAAATGGGAATGATCAGGGATGGAGTCAAAGAATGGTCAGTGTAGGCCAAGGTGGGATGATGAGAGCCAATGAGAGGTTGATTGGAGGATGGACAATGTGAGTGGTCAGTGGCCAAGGTCAGCATGAGTGCTCAGTGTAGACCATCAAGGTGGAGGGTCGGTGTGCTCAGTGTAGGCCATCAAGGTGGAGGGTCGGTGTGCTCAGTGTAGACCATCAAGGTGGAGTGTTAGAGCAGACAGTTATAGAGACCAGCAGTGTAGACCATCAGGGTGGAAGGTCAGAGCAGAAAGTTAGTAGACACAGACAGTATGGACATTCAGATGGTCAGTGAGGGTCAGCCTGCACCAGTGCTCACTAGGTGGTCACTGGGTGCCCAGATTGGTCCTCAGAGCCAGGACCACAGGGATAAGCAAGTCTCTTACCAGGGGGCCGGGAGGGCCCATCCGTCCAGGCGATCCCAGGAGGCCTGGTTCACCCTGAGGATGAAACAGAACATGGATGGGCTGCACCCTGCCAGAACCCAGTGTGGAGCCCCCCGCACCATGTACCAGGGGCAGCCCCTCCAGATGGTGATGGGATCACAACCTGGGAGCAGGCGGGGGGAGGGGCTGGACCCACCCTGTCCCACCCCTGCTCCACCCCACTCACCACAGGGCCGGGGATCCCTCGAAGACCTTCGGGTCCCACACGTCCAGGAGGCCCTTGAGCCCCCATTGGACCTGTCCTCCCTGGGGGCCCGTCAGGACCTGGCTCTCCCTGAAATGGACACAGGCAAGAGGGGGACAGAGTCAGAGGATTCCTGCCTCATGATCCACAGCCAGATACCACCCAGGACCCAGAAAGAGTGGGTGCCTGGGGTGGTCACAGGTCCACCCTCAACTGGTGGCCCCACTATTGGCCTAGGATAGCACAGGGACCCTTCCCCTTTTCAGAGGGACTCACCTTGGCACCTTTCTCCCCTTCTCTGCCTTCTCGACCCATGCGGCCTGAAGGACCCTGGGAAGGGAAAGACAGTGAGGGGAGGTTAGGGGCTGACTGAGGGTCTGAGGGGTGACTGGGGGCTGTGGGGTGAGTGGGGGCTGTGGGTGTGTGGGGATCTGTAAGGTGAGTGGGGTCTGTAAGGTAAGTGGGGGCTGTGGGTGAGTGGAGTCTGTGGGTGAGTGGGGTCTGTAAGGTGAGTGGGGGCTGTGGGTAAGTCAGGGATCCAGGAGGTGGTTCATCACTTACCCTCTTGCCGGGGGGCCCAGGGGCGCCGGGTTCCCCAGAAGCTCCAGGCGGGCCCTGGAGGAGACAAGGACACCAGCTGTGGTCTCAGCTAATGTTGTTTGAGCCTCACTGTTTTAGGACGCCTTGGACCAGAGGACAGCCTTCCGTAGGCATCACCCCAGCACCGGGCACTCCCACCTCCCACCTGCTCCCTCAAGCTGTTCACATTCCTGGGGGTCCCCAGAGAGGTGAAGCAGGAGCATCTGCAGGAGCCTTGGGTACCCCACTAGCTCACTCCCCTGCCCCCCAATTTACTCAGCTCCCCAACCCCCCCTCCCAGCATCACACCCTCTGTTTCCCCACTCACCGGCCCCCCAACGTCACCAGGGTCTCCCTTCTCCCCTGGGGAACCGTCTATGCCCTGCATAGGGGGAAGACAGAGTTGGGTGGGGTGATGAGGGTACATGAGAATTTGGGGTGGGGCTTGGAGGCAAACGAAGGTTATTTGTTCCACTGTCAGTGCCCAGGTCTGTGGGGGTGGGGAGATGGGGACACAATCCGGAAACATGCCAGGATTGGGGAGGGGAGGGGGTCACACTCACTGAAACTCCAGGGTCTCCTGGGGGCCCTAGATCTCCAGGGAGCCCTGTGGGGCCCTAGAACACAGAATGATTAATAATCACATCTCTGAATTGTTGAGCAATCACGCATTTATGAAACGGATCAACTGTATCCAGGAACAGTTTGCTTTCTGGGAACACATTCGTGAGCAAAACATAAAATCCCTGGCCTGGTAGAGCAAACATTCTCCCATTTCACGGGTGCAGGCTCTGAGCTAAGAATGCTGCATGCATGGTCTCACTGCAGCCTCCTCACAGCCTCCCAGCTCGGGACTCACAGAGAAAACTGGGCATTCACTTGTCCATCCATTCATTCATTCATTTATGCATCCATATACTCAGAGAAGGGACATTCCGAACGATGAGACTCGAGTGGAGGTCCCACCGATGTTAAAGCCCCTCCCTGACCTCCACCCACCCCAAACCCTACTGTGGTGGCAAAAGGGTCTCAACCTTCACCTCAACACCAAATCCCACATCCACTCCCAATGTGACCGAATTCAACCTTCACCTTTACAACAGTGTTAGAATGATTCGCTGTGAAATCAACCTTCATGCCATACAATGATGTATAAGCACTGTACATATATGTTTCTTTGGTGTGTATGTGTGTGTATTTTTTTTTAGTAGAGACGGGGTTTCACCATATTGGCCAGGCTGGTCTTGAACTCCCGACCTTGTGATCTGCCTGCCTCGGCCTCCAAAAGTGCTGGGATTACAGGTGTGAGCCACCGTGTCCGGCCATTTCTGTTTCGTTCACACATTTATTCACTAATTCACTCATCCATGCATCCATCCATCCATCCATTCACTCATCTATTCAGTAATTTTGTTCACTTATGCATCTGTCCATTCATTCAGTCATCATTCACTCATTCACTCACTCATTTGTCCATTTGGCCACTCATGTATTCATCCATTCATTCACATTCATGCATCCATTAATTTACTTGTTCTTAATTTATTCATTCATTCATTCACTCATTTATTCATAAGCATTTATTTATTTGCATATTCATCCATCCACTGATTTATTGACTTGTCCATTCATTAATTCACTAATTCATCCATTCATCCATTTATTTATTGAGACGGAGTCTCGCTCTGTTGTCCAGGCTGGAGTGCAGTGGCACAATCTCAGCTCACTGCAACCTCTGCCTCCCCAGTTCAAGCATTTCTCCTGCCTCAGCCTCCCGAGTAGCTGGGACTACAGGCACATCCCGCCATGCCTGGATAAGTTTTGTATCTCTTTTAGTTGAGACAGGGTTTCACCATATTGGCCAGGCTGGTCTTGAACTCCTGACCTTGTGATCCACCCGCCTTGGCCTCCCAAAGTGCTGGGATTACAGGTGTGAGACACCGAGCCTGGCCACTTGTTTATTAATCCATCCATCCATGTTCTGGGGGTTGCTCATGAAATCAGTAAAAAATTTGGGAGAGCTTCAAGCACACTCAAGCGCCCCCTCACATGTCTGCCTCCACTTCCCCCTAGGGCTCACCATGTTCCCTTTGGCTCCATCCTCTCCAGGGGGACCTTTCTTGCCTGGGGGTCCAGCAGCTCCAGATGGGCCTGAGTCCCCCTTTTCACCAATGTCTCCTTTGGGCCCCTTGACAGAAACAGGTCAGAGGTCAGAGTGGCCTGGACTGTCCAGGGATCAAGGATTAGCATACTTGGATTCAGGCATCGGGGTGGTCTGGGACTTTTCTGGGGTCAGGGTTCAGAGTAGACTAGGCTGTCCAAGGATCAAAGGTCAGAAGGAGCTAGCTATGACAGTGAAAGGTCAGGATGGTATAGGTGCCCACTGGTTATGTGCAAGGTTGACCTAGCCCATGTGCTGCCCTTGAATGAATTAGAAGAGGGGTCCCCTCTGGGCAACTCATCCTCAAGTCAGGACTCATGACTCAGATTTGAGCCCTCACCTATCCTCTGGGCCATGCAGTCTTGTGCAGCGTGCAACCTGCAGAACTGTACATAGCAGCCCTGTCTGAGACCTTCCACATGTCCTTCCTCAAGGTAATCAGGGATGCCCACAGGACAGGGGTGAGTGGATGACTTTTGACTGCACAGAGATCAAGGTGGCCCAAGATGCCCGGGGTCAGGGGTTCCCTGAGATGAGTGCAGGGACCACATCACATAGTCACTCACCGGGATGCCCGGGGCTCCTGGAGGCCCTGGGTCTCCAGCCTCCCCTGGCTCACCCTGCAAGAGGCAAAGTGAGGATGGGGAGAGGTCCCATCCTAGCAGACAGGGAGGGGCTCCCCAGAATGGCCCTGCCCCTCAGGACTGGATTTGCCTCTTCCCCCCTGTGCAGCCCCTGCTTTCCACCACTCACCTTCTCACCCACGGCGCCTGGCTGACCAACTCCTCCAGGCAGCCCTGGAATGCCCTGGAGAGACAGCAAGGGGTAGGAGTGGGACTATGGAATTCCAACATCTTCTTACTAGGAAATGGGTGCCCCATCTCTGAGCCATCTTGGCCTCCCAAGAGTTCTCACCTCTGATCCACTGGGGCCTTGGGGTCCCCGAGGACCTGGAGCTCCATGGGGACCCTGTGGAAGGGTCAGAATAGTATCCAGTGACCCCATGGCCCCCAAAAGGCCACGGTGACCACAGATACCACTCTCGATGCTGGTTACCCTTGAGGACCTTAAAATGACAATGTCCCTCAAATGAATCTAATGCCTCCCCCAACCCTGTAACGCCACCATCCTCTCCCCACCCCCAACCTTTCCCTGGGAGTGCGTACCATGGACCCAACGTCTCCAACCTCCCCTTTTTCTCCAGGAGGGCCTGGTAGCCCCTGTGGAACAAAGAAGCAAGATTGGGGCACCAGGTAGGGAGACTCAGAGGTGCCACCCCAAACCCAGACACCTACCTGCAATCCAGGAGGGCCAATCACCCCCACAAAGCCTCTGACTCCATCATCTCCTTTCTGCCCAAAGAGGCCTGGGGGTCCCCGGCGCCCCTGAGCCCCATCTGCTCCCTGGAAGAACACAGACAGGGTCATATTTAGGATCTGGGTCAGGGATTAGTGCAGAATGAGGCTCAAGGGTCAGGACTGAGGTTAAGGGTCAGAGTCAGGGTTCAGGTTAAGTTTAGGGAGGGTCAGGGTTGAGTTTGGAGTTGGGGTCCAGGTTAAGGAACAGGGCTTGGGAATGAAGTCAAGGGTTGAGTCAAGGTGTTAAACAGTGAGTTGGATGTGCAGTTGAGGTTCAGTTCACGGGCAGAGTTCAAATGGGGTTGAGATAGGATTTAGCGTTGGGTTTAAGGTTGGGGCCAGGCCAGGCGCGGTGGCTCAAGCCTGTAATCCCAGCACTTTGGGAGGCCGAGGCGGGTGGATCACGAGGTCAAGAGATCGAGACCATCCTGGTCAACATGGTGAAACCCCGTCTCTACTAAAACTACAAAAAATTAGCTGGGCATGGTGGCGCGTGCCTGTAATCCCAGCTACTCAGGAGGCTGAGGCAGGAGAATTGCTTGAACCCAGGAGGCGGAGGTTGCGGTGAGCCGAGATCGCGCCATTGCACTCCAGCCTGGGTAACATGAGTGAAACTCCGTCTCAAAAAAAAAAAAAAAAAAAAAAAAGGTTGGGGCCAGGGTCATATTCAAAGTTTGAGTTCAGGTCTGGGGTCAGCATCGGAAGCGTGGGTCAGAGTCAGGGTTAAAAATAGGGCTGTATGTTCCTATAGTATGGTAATAAACTAAAAGGACAGGTCTGGGTCATGGCTTGTTTAAGAGATTTGTTTGGTTGGTTGTTTTTGTTTGTTTCGTTTTGTTTTAAGGAGTCTCACTCTGTCATCCAGGCTGGAGTGCAGTGACATGATCTTGGCTCACTGCAACCTCTACCTCCCCGATTCAAGCAGTTCTCCTGCTTCAGCCTCCCGAGTAGCTGGGATTACAAGCATGTGCCACCCATGCCTGTTTTTTAGATGGGTGGAGTGCAGTGGTGCAATCTTGGCTCACTGCAGTCTCTGCCTCCTGGATTCAAGCAATTCTCCTATTACGGCCTCCTGAGTAGCTGGGATTATAGGCGCCTGCCACCAAGTCCGACTAATTTTTTTGTATGTTTAGTAGAGATGGGGTTTCACTATTTTTTTTTTTTTTTTTTTTGAGACGGAGTTTCGCTCTTGTTACCCAGGCTGGAGTGCAATGGCACGATCTCGGCTCACCGCAACCTCCGCCTCCTGGGTTCAGGCAATTCTCCTGCCTCAGCCTCCTGAGTAGCTGGGATTACAGGCACGCACCACCATGCCCAGCTAATTTTTTGTAGTTTTAGTAGAGACGGGGTTTCACCATGTTGACCAGGATGGTCTCAATCTCTTGACCTCGTGATCCACCCACCTCAGCCTCCCAAAGTGCTGGGATTACAGGCTTGAGCCACCGCGCCCGGCCTGGGGTTTCACTATTTGGCCAGGCTGGTCTCGAACTCCTGACCTCAGGTGATCCACCTGCCTTGGCCTCCGAAAGTGCTGGGATTACAGGCAGGAGCCACCATGCCTGGCCGAAGATAAGGTTTGAGTAGGACTGAGGTTAAGGTCATGAGCAGAGTTGAGGCGGGGCTAAAATGGGGTTCAGAGCTGGGTTTAGGTTGGAACTGAGTCCAATTGTAGGGTTGAATTCACATTGGGCATCAATATAGAGGGGCAGATTAAGGTTGAGGATGAGGTTGAGACTGAGTCAGACTCTGGGGGTGAGTTCACATTGGGTGTTGGTATTGAGGGAGCACATGGTTGGGTTGGGATTGACCCAGATTCTGGGGTTAAGTTCACATGGGGTGTTGGTATTGAGAAGAAGACATGGTTCGGTTGGGATTGACTCTGACTCTGGGGGTGAGTTCATATTGGGTGTTGGTACGAAAGGAAGACACGGTTGGGTTGGGACTGAATCAGATTCTGGGGGTGACTTCATATTGGGTGTTGGTATTGAGGAGAAGACATGGTTGGGTTAGGATTGAGTCAGATTCTGGGGTTGAGTTCACACTGGGTGTCAGCATTTGGGGAGGACCAGGGTTGGGTTTGGGGTTTCGATTGAGTCAGTGTGTTTCCACTGTCATTTGCTCCCAGTATCCCTTCCCATCAAGGATCCAGAGAAGGACAACAAAGCTGTGAGCACTCACTGGGGGACCTGGATGTCCTGCAGGACCCCGTATCCCTGCTGGTCCAGGTGGGCCCTGGGAGAACAGGAAACAGAATAAAAAACTCCCTCAGGTGTAAGATCAGAGAGGGCACTGGATATATCAATCGCCACCTCCCTACCCATACCCCTTTATGAGAACAACTTCCCCCACCCGGCAGCAACAGCTGCATCCCCCCAAATCCTGTCTTCTCAGCCATCAGCTAATGGGACCAGAGACAGACGTCTGTCCTAAGCCCAGCCCTGGCCATCAGGACCTTTCCCCACAAGTTCTACCAAGACCAGGGATGAAGCTGGCTCAGTGATGGGGGACACTGGAGCTGACATTCTGGGGGGAAGTTGGGAATCAGATGCCTCAGTGCCTGCCATGTGGAGTCACAGGCAGAGAGAAGGACGTGTCACTAAGAAGGGAGAAGGAGGCCGGGCGCAGTGGCTCAAGCCTGTAATCCCAGCACTTTGGGAGGCCAAGGCGGGTGGATCACGAGGTCAAGAGATCGAGACCATCCTGGTCAACACGGTGAAACCCCGTCTCTACTAAAAATACAAAACATTAGCTGGGCATGGTGGTGCGTGCCTGTAATCCCAGCTACTCAGGAGGTTGAGGCAGGAGAATTGCCTGAACCCAGGAGGCGGAAGTTGCGGTGAGCCGAGATCGCGCCATTGCACTCCAGCCTGGGTAACAAGAGCGAAACTCCATCAAAAAAAAAAAAAAAAAGAAGGGAGAAGGAGGTCACCCCCACCCCAGTGCCTTTCCAGTTCTTCGGGAGCCCCAGCTATCCTTATCCAGTCTACAGTTGGGTTCTGTGGCCCCACTGCTCCAGGCAGCTCAAGTACCTTTTGTTGCATGTAGGTGTCAAGATGGTGCCTGGGAAGGCAGAACACTCCATGGCCTCTCCTACCCCATAATGATCTCCACATCCCTGACCTCCTCTCTCTTCTGCTACCTGCCCCACCCCACCTCACTGGGGATCTCCACTCACCGCATCTCCTTTATCGCCTTTGATCCCCTTGTGACCAGGGGCGCCGACGTCCCCCTGCAGAGGAAATGGGATGAAGGACCCAGCTTCCGTTCACCCTCATCCTCCCCTGGACCATTCCTCTCTGTGAACCACTCACCTTGTCCCCTTCCTCGCCAGAAGGCCCAGCAGCTCCAGGGGGTCCCAGAGGCCCTAGGGGCCCTGGGATCCCATCTTTGCCAGTGGGGCCAGGGGGGCCACGTTCTCCCTGTTGTGGGGAATGGAAAGGGGGATGTCAGGGCAGGAATGTCCTGCAGGAGCCCATTCCTGGGATGTGGCCGGGCCAGACCCTGAGGGGGCCCTAGGAATGGGATGGGCAGGTCACTTACTGGGGACCCCTTCTCGCCTGCAGGCCCAATGGGGCCTTGGTTGCCACTTTGGCCAGGAAGTCCAATGCCTCCTGCTGGGCCCAGAGGACCCCGCTCACCAGGGGAGCCCTGAAAACAGAGGTGACAGGTCAAGAATAATACCAGTAGTAGCCCTCCTTTATAGAGGGTTTTTAAGCCACCAGGTACTGAGTTCTGCGATTATCAAGACGGTATCTAACTTGTTCCCTTCCTGCAGCAGCCAGAGGTGCCTGTGAGCATGTGAGGGGCAGGGCACGTTCTTCTCCTGCTCAAGAACACTCCATGGCTCCCATATCACTTAGAGCAAAAGCCAAAGTCCTCCTGGCAGCCCATACACACACACACATACACATATACACACACATGCACACACACACACATACACACACACACATAAATACACATATATATGTATTTATATACATATATACACACATATGTATTTATATACACATATATACATACACACAAATATGTATGTATTTACATGTGTATGTATGTGCGTATACTTGTATATATATGTTTATGTATGTATTGGTAAAGACAGGGTCTGGCTATGTTACCCAGGCTGGTCTCAAACTCCTGGGCTCAAGCAATCCTCCATCCTCAGCCTCCCAAAGCGCTGGGGTTACAAGCATGAGCCACCACGCCTGGCCCAAGAAAAAGGGTTTTTATATGTTGGTGGCCAACATACAGGTAAGTATTTGTTGGATAAATCATCTCATTGAGGCTTGTGATCATACATGAGATGAGGCTTCTCATCATGGCTATTTTACAGACAAGGAAACTGAGGCTTGCCAAGGAATACAATTGCCCAGCCAGTGAGCAACAGAACTGATCTCGGCTCACTGCAACCTCTACTGCCCAGGTTCAAGAGATTCTCCTGCCTCAGCCTCCAGAGTAGCTCGGATTACAGGCATCCACCACCATGTCCGGCTAATTTTTGTATTTTGAGTAGAAACAGGTTTCCACCATGTTGGTCAGGCTGGTCTCGAACTCCTGACCTCAAGTGATCCACCCACCTTGGTCTCCATCATGGGTTTTATCATGACAATGTCAAGCTTCCAAGACACCTTGAGTCCCTCCACCCTGCCCCCACCCAGCACATAGGGCTATACTTACATTGGCCCCGACGGGCCCTGGGGGTCCCTTGTCACCCTTCAAACCAGTAGGTCCCTGAAGGAGAAGAAAATTCACAGTCAAGAGACTCCCAACGGTGTCCCCAAGTCCTGTCTTCCTCTAGGGGGAGCTCACAGTCCCCACCCCTCTCCTGGGACTGGACACTGAGCTTTGAGGGGTCTGCCTGTCAGTTCCCGCCACCGTCTTTTTTCTTTCATCATTTCCCCTACTCCAAATGCCATTCCCCCAACCCCCTGCAGCCCCCTATCCTTTCCTTCTCTAAGGGACATGCAAGAGGGTCTCCAAAGATACTTACCGGGTCCCCAGGGGCCCCCTTGGGGCCAGGAAAGCCCCTGGGTCCAGCTGGCCCTTCCTTCCCAAGGGGTCCTGGTGGTCCCAGTTCCCCCTGTGGAAGTGGAAAGGAAGGAAGTCAAGCTCCAGGGAGGGGCTGTCTCCTTCTAGTCTGTGACTCAGGGCCCCTCCCCCACGAGACTGATTCTGAGCCCTTGGTTGATCTTGGATGTTCAGCCAAAATCTCCAGTAGACAGTGTCTCACCTTGGCTCCCTCTTTGCCTTCCAGGCCAGGAAGACCTTGTTCACCAGGAGGTCCAGGGGGACCCGGAGGCCCCCTTTCACCCAGAGGTCCCACTTCTCCTGTCTTTCCCTGGTGAGGAAGAAGGCTCCTCTTGAGTGAGGGTGGCCTGGGGGAGATGCTCAGGTGTCCAGCTTCCTTCTAAACATCCCCCAACTGGTACAAAACAAGGGAAGTTTAAGGAGTCCACGCTGACCTGAGGGCCCAAGACACCAGCTGGTCCAGGCGGGCCTGTCTGACCTTGGAAGCCCTAGAGAGAAAGATTAAATGGGGCGGGGGGGAATGTTACATGGGGAAGGGATGGGGGAGGGGAAGACAAATAGGATGGGGAATCTGGCCAGGCGCAGCGGCTCATGCCTGTAATCGCAGCACTTTGGAAAGTCGAGGTAGGTGGGGCCACTTGAAGCCAAGAGTTCGAGACGAGCCTGGCCAACATGATGGAGCCCCGTCTCTACTAAAAATACCAAAAATAGCCAGGCGTGGTGGCATACTCCTGTAGTCCCACTCGGGAGGCTGAGGCAGGAGAATTGCTTGAATCCCGGAGGCACAGGTTGCAGTGAGCTGAGATCGCCCTACTGCACTCTAGCCTGAGCAACAGAGCGAGACTCCGTCCCATTAAAAAAAAAAAAAAAAAAAAAGGAATCAAAGGTTGAGGGGTTACTCACCAATTCTCCTCTCTGTCCAGGGTGCCCTGGTCGTCCATCTTTACCTTGGTGACCCTGGGGGGTGAGGTAGGAAAGAGTTGGGGCACAGATACAAGGCTTCCTCCCTTCCCACATCCTCCACCCACCCAACCCACAATGAGGGTGACATCACTCACAGGGGGGCCTTTTGGCCCGGGGAATCCTGGAGGGCCTTGCAGACCAGGGAGGCCCTGAAATGGAGCCGAAGTCATTATCTCATCCTCCTGCCTGACTGCCCACTCCCTGAGCCTGACACAGCAACAACAGGAGCCAGCACATACTGAGTGCTTACTGCATGCCAGGCACAAGGCAGGGCATTCTCCACACAGCAAGTCATTGTATTCACTACTGCAGCCCTTTAGAGTGGAGACTAAGGTTACTTCCATTTTACAGAGGAGAAAACTAAGGTACAGAGAGGTTAACTGGCTTGCCCAATGTCACACAGTAGGTGAGTGGCAGAGCCAGGATTTGAACTCATGGCTCTGACTTCAGAGGCTGTGCTCCTTCTTTTTTCTTTTTTTAATGATGGAGTCTTGCTCTGTCACCCAAGTTGGAGTGCAGTGGTGTGATCATAGCTCACTGCAGCTTCCAACTCCTGGGCTCAAGTGATGCTCTCTTCTTAGCCTCCAGAGTAGCTGGGACTACAGGCAGGCACCACCACACCCAATGAAGCTGTGGTCTTCCCACTGCATTATAATGTCTCTTCATCTCCTGGGCTTGTCCTCCACTCAGAATCTCTCTCTATCTCTCTTTCTCTCTCTCTCTCTCTCACACACACACACACACACACATACACACACACACACACTCACCTTTTCTCCAGGGATCCCAGGGGCCCCGTCCTGGCCCACATCGCCCTAGGACAGAGTGAATGAGACTCAGGCCCCAGAACAAACTCAACTGGGAAAAACTGGGAGGGACTAGCTGAGCCTGGGGCATGGGGGGCCTTGATCGCCCACCCATCCCATACCTTGGGGCCTGGTTGCCCTGTGGCACCTGGTTGCCCCCTCTCTCCACGGGAGCCCTGAGCAAAAAAAAAAAAAAAAAAAAAGGCAAAGATCAGATGTGAGGGGTTAGGGGAGCATGGGAGATGGGACCGAGTCTTCCAGGTCCCCTCCCCTTGTGACTCCCTCTCCCACCCCACCAGGGTCATTGATGTAACCGAAACCCTTTCCCTGCCCACTGACGATCCCTCCACCACCTCTCCTTCCCAGCCCTGTCCCGAAGTCCCAGCAGGGTAGGGGCACTCTCTATTTTCTTACTGGTGGTCCCCGCTCTCCTTCCAGCCCTGGCTGTCCTGCCTTTCCCTGAAAATAAATTGTAAGAGAGAAAGCAGAAGAGAATTAGAGTGCAAAGGCATGACACAAACACAAAATGGCACCTAGTCACAGACCCAGAAAGGTGTCTGCCACACATTTATTCACAAGACTTTCAGTCATACACATACACACAAATACAACTTATACTCACAACCATGCAAAGATCAACACACAATTACAACTATCATTGCATCTACAGAGTCCAAATGTGCAAGCATGTTTGCCCACACAGACATATATTTATCACAGCTGTGCAGTATGCATACATGATTGCATGCAATCATGGCAGGCATTTGGCAACCCACAGCCTGAAGATGAGATACAGATCTCATCAAGCAATAGATCTTTTGCGCACATGTATACCCACTGTAAACACATGCATGCCTGGATTCATCTGAGGACCTTGTCCTGGTAAGCAGAGCAGCATACATACACTCATGTACATATATACAATGTTCATTAACGCTGTTACAATACACACATAGCAACACAAATACAACATATGCCTGTATACACATCACTCAGTGTGCACAGAAGCACACACATGTGTATACACCGGTCCTTTCACGTGTGTACAAGCTTCTTGCACACATTTATGCCCACCATCATGCTCTTGTTTGCCCAGGCACAGGCCTGCAGGCTGCAGTACCCAAACCCTGTCTGATCTATATTGAAAGACACATGAAACACACATACACGTACTTACAGTCATATTTACAGTAATACCATGTGTGGTCACCTACATGTCACACATTGCATATAATAGCATGTGTGCACACAAGTGCTTCCAGGCATAGACACAGACACCCATCATCGGGCACATCCACACATGCTGTTCCCCTTGGACAAGTTCGCCCCTCTCCCTTACCCCGGTCATGACTCACCGACTTCCCTTTCTCTCCTATGGGTCCCAGGGGCCCGGGAAATCCAATGGATCCCTGAGTGAAGAGAATTAGAAAGAAGACTTGAGGGTGAAGAGTGAGTGGTGCATGGAATTGACCCTTCATATCGTCCTTTGGGGCATTTCCAGGTCACTGATTCCAGAAGCTTCCTTGGTCTCTAGCCCCAGTCTCCTCCAAGGCAGCCCTCTTCTCTTCTCTCCCTTCCTCTCCTCCCTTCTCATTTCACTCCAGCAAAACTGGCCTCCTAGATATTCCTTGAGCACAGCAGTATGTTCCTGCCTCAGGGCCTTTGCACTGGCTGCTCTCTTTGCCTGAAATGCTCTTCTCCTAGGTCTCCACACAGTCAGCCACTCCTGACCATTTAGGTCTCATTCAGATGTCACCTCCTGAGAATGCCTTTCTTCCGCCATCCTGACTTTCACACATTGCCCAAGTCACCCTCTGTCTGTCACATCGTGCTATTTTGTTTTCCCAAGAACTCTTGCATTGAAATGACTCTTATTCACTTACTCATTCAATGCCTGTTTTCCTTCACTGGGACATAGCTCACTGGTCTTACTCCCCACTGCCTGGCACACAGTGAGTGCTTTTTAATATTTGCTAACTGACTCCAGTCCATGCTGGAGGAACCTTCCCTCCACTTGGGGGAAGACATCAGAGACTCTGATATCCTCTCACACTCCCCACTGTGCAGACTGAGTTCAGATTAGAAAAGAGATTTGCTGCTGGGCGCGGTGGCTCAAGCCTGTAATCCCAGCACTTTGGGAGGCCGAGGCGGGTGGATCACGAGGTCAAGAGATCAAGACCATCCTGGTCAACACGGTGAAACCCCATCTCTACTAAAACTACAAAAAATTAGCTGGGCATGGTGGCGCGTGCCTGTAGTCCCAGCTACTCAGGAGGCTGAGGCAGGAGAATTGCCTGAACCCAGGAGGCGGAGGTTGCGGTGAGCCGAGATCGTGCCATTGCACTCCAGCCTGGGTAACAAGAG
>NW_022437017.1:1910710-1944078 GCF_009761245.1 Sapajus apella | reverse complement strand
AAAAAAAAAAAAAAAAAAAAAAAAGAAAAGAAAAGAGATTTGCCAAGTACCTGGGTGCGGGTGGCATCCAGCCTCAAATTCCATTCCATCCCTCTACCCTCCCTTCCCATCTGGGGGCTCCATGGTCCCTATACTCATTTTTTTTTTCCTTTTCTTTAGAGACAGAGTCTCACTTTGTCACCCAGGCTGGAGTGCAGTGGTACAATCATAGCTCACTGCAGCTTCCACCTTCTTGGCTCAAGTGATCCTCCTATCTCAACCCCCTGAATAGCTGGGGCTGCAGGTGCACGCCACCATGCCCAGCTAATTTTTAAAATAATTTTTTAGTAGATATGGGGTCTCACTATGTTGCCCAGACTGGTCTTGAACTCCTGGCCTCTAGTGATGCTCCCATCTCAGCCTCTGAAAGTGCTGGGATTACAGGTGTGAGCCACCATACCTGGCCCCTACACTATTCAAGAACCCTGCACACGTGCACACAAGGACTTTCTAAAATTTTAGTCTACGCCAGGTACAGTGGCTTGTGTTTGTAATCCCAGCACTTTGGGAGGCTGAAGTAGGAGAATCACTTGAAGTTGGGAGTTTGAGACCAGCATGGGCAACATAGCAAGACGCTGTCTCTGCAAAAAACTTAAAAAATCATTAGGCATGGTGGTGTGTGGCTGTGGTTCCCAGCTACTCAGGAGGCTGAGGCATGAGGACTCTTGAGTCCAAGAATTGGAGGCTGCAATGAGCTATGATTGTACTACTGCCCTCAAGCCTGAATGACAGAGTGACGCCCTGTCTGAAAGAAAAGAAAGAGAAAAAGAAAAGAAAGAAAGAAAAAAGAAAAGAGAGAGGGAGAGAGGGAGGGATGGAGGGAAAGAAGGAAGGAAGGGTGGAAGGAAGGAAGGAAGAAAGGGCAGAAGGAAGGAAGGAAGGAAGGAAAGAAGGAAGGAAGGAAGGAAGGAAGGAAGGAAGGAAGGAAGGAAGGAAAAGTTATCTATTAAAACTAAGTCAGGCCGGGTGCAGTGGCTCATGCCTGTAATCCCAGCACATTGGGAGGCTGAGGCGGGTGGATCACAAGGTCAGGAGATCGAGACCATCCTGGCCAACATGATGAAAACCCGTCTCTACTAAAAGTGCAAAACTTAACTGGGCGTGGTGGCGGACGCCTATAATCCCAGCTATTCAGGAGACAGGCAGGAGAATCGCTCAAACCCAGGAGGCAGAGGTTGCAGTGAGCTGAGATTGCGCTACTGCTCTCTGGCCTGGCGACAGAGAGAGACTAGTCTCAAAAAAAAAAAAAAAAAAAAAAAAAAACTAAGTTAAAAGATTTTTCCTGACCATTAAAAAGAAAAAAGAAAAAACTAGTTAAAGGGAAAGGATTCAATGTGAAGAGAAATCTCACACACACACAAAAGTGCCGTCAAATTCAATGTAGTTCCATAGAGTAAAAATATGGAACTCTGGGAGGATTCTGCATGAAAATATCTTCCCAAATGTCTTTTTTTCCTTTTCTTTCTTCTTTTTCTTTTTCTTTTCTTTTTTTTTCTTTTTTGAGACAGACTCTCACTCTGTTGCCTAGGGTGGAGTAAGTGGCACGATCTCAGCTCACTACAACCTCTGATTCCTGGGCTCAAGCAATTCTCCTGCCACAGCCTCTGGGTAGCTGGGATTACAAGTGTCTGCTACCAAGCCTGGCTATTTTTTTTGTATTTTTTAGTAGAGATGGGGTTTTACCACATTGGCCAGGCTGGTCTCGAACTCCTGATCTCAAGTGATCCATCTGCCTCTGCCTCCCACAGTGTTGGGATTACAGGCATTAGCCACCACTCCCAGACACATCTGGCTAATTTTTGTATGTTTTTTTAGAGACAATGTTTTGCCTTGTTGTCCAGTCTGGTCTTGAACTCCTGGGCTCAAGCAACCCTCCCACCTCAGCCTCTCAGGGCTCTGGGATTATAGGCATGAGCCACTATGCCTGGGCAAAGCCCACATTTGACATTCTTTCAATGACCCTTGGGGTGGGCAGTTCATCCCCCAAGACCACAGCCTGGGCCCCCAGAATCCTGCCCATCTCCAACTCTACCACCAACCCCAGCTTCCTACCTTAGACCCAGGACGTCCTGGATAACCTGGGAGGCCTGGTACCCCAAGCTTGCCCTGCAGAGAAATTATGGGACAAAGGTCAGAAATTGCAACCTGGAGGTCAGAGGCAGAAAGATCAGGCTGGCTGGGGCATGGCGAACAGGCTAATGGAATGCGAGTTGGGGAAACAAGGTTCAAGTCCTGGCTCCTGCCTGCTAGGGGTATATCCTTGGGCAGGCCATTCAGCCATTCCAAGCCTCAGTTTTCCTTGTCTATAAAATGGGATAAAAATGCCTATTGCATGTGGTGGTTATGGAGATAAACACATAAGTTACGTGCAATAAATTGTTCTGTAATGCTGAGCTGAGGAATTAGGATGACAAGGTTGGTAGCAGCCTCCTGATGTCGGAGGTATAATAAAAGGGCAAGGGCAAAGGCAGAGGGAAAAGGCTGGGGACACGCTGACCGTGGGAGGCTGGAGGGTGGAGAGTCATTTACCTTCTCCCCAGCTGAGCCTGGGGGCCCCTCCTCGCCAGCCAGCCCCTCTTGCCCCTTTGGCCCCTCGGGACCATCCTCTCCCCGGGGACCTGGGGCTCCAGGCTTCCCCTGGAAGAGAAAGGAGAATCTTTAATATTAATCTTTTGTCCTTCCTGCTCTGTCTAGCTCCAGGTTATCCCCTCGCTGTCTTCCCCCAGCCCCATAGAACCACACCACCCCTCATCTGCGGCTGGTCTTACCCGATCACCTTTGAGCCCCACATCACCCTTGAAGCCCGGGAAGCCGTCCTCTCCCTGGTGGGAGAGACAGAGGCCAGCAGTGAGGGCCTCAGGGAAGGGACACAACCAGGACCCTATGACTGGGGGTCCTTCTCCCCTAATGAATTCCTTCTCTCCTCACCTTCTCTCCTTTCTCCCCCTGGAGGCCCCGGTTCCCTGAAGTGCCCTGAAAAATAAAAAAGCTCTCAAGCCTCTGCCCTGCTTAAGAAGGACACCAAACTCAGTCCCCTGCTCTAAAGCAGCCAGGACAGTCCCAAGAGGATGCTAGGCAGAAGCTGGGAGGGGCAGCTTCAGAAGAAATGATCTTTCCCGGGAGGCCCCTCCCTCCCCACTGGAGGCCTCCCAAGGTCATCTGTGCGGGGGGATGTGGGGAAGGCCAAATTTCCAAGTAAGTGATTCCGGTCTCCTGGAGACACTTTGTCCACAGTTCCTTCTGGCAGGAGAAGGAAGATGAACATTCCAGGCCCGGACCTCATTATACAGGCAAAGGAATGTTCCCCATCGTGCCGGCTACAAGGCGACTCTGTGCTTGGCAACAAGACGTCTCTGTGCTTGGCTAAGGAGAGAATGCTCAGTGCAAGTCTGGATGCTGCTCACACCCAGTTCTGAAAACTGCACTTGGCTACAATGTATCTGAGCTCAGCCGCCACAATGAAATGTCACTTGGATACAATATAGCCCATGTGGTTAGTCTCCAGTCACAGAGAAATTCACTTGATCCAAATATAATTGAGTTTGTCTACAGTTGCTCTCTAGCTTTGGCTACAATGTAACCAAACTCAACTACAACATGGGGGTCAATTAATGTAACTACAGCCTGGGCATGGTGGCTCATGCTGGTAATCCCAGCTTTTTGGGAGGCAGAGGCAGGAGGATCACTGGAGCCCAGGAGTTCCAGATCAGCCTGGTCAACATGGGAAAACTTCATTTCTACAAAAAGTACAAAAAAAAAAAAAAAAAAAAGCCGGATATGGTGACATGCACCTGTAGTTCCAGCTACCTGGGAGGTGAGGTAGGAGGATTGATTGAGGCTGGGACTCCAGGCTTCATGAGTAAACTGTGATGGTGGTATTGTATTCCAGCATGGACAACAGCCCTGTCTCAATCATCATCATCATCAACAAAACGAAAAAACTGCCAAGCCTGATGGCACATGTCTGTAGTCCTAGCTATTCAGGAGGCTAAAGTGAGGGGATCACTTGAGCCCAGGAGTTCAAGGCTGCAGTGAGCCAGTATTATGCTGCTATACTCCAGCCTGGTCAACAGAGAAGACTAGGTCTCTATAAAATAAAACATTTTTTAAAATGGTTTTAAAAAATGTAACTATGCCTAGCTACAATGTAACTCTGAGGGTGATGCTTGCCAGACTCTGTGGCCTGCTACAGTGTAGCCAATTCCTTGATTATAGTGTGACTAAGCTTGTCTAATGCACACAGGTTCAGGTAAATTACACGTGTACTTGGCTACAATGTCACTGGACTCAGCTTCCACATGAGTGAACTCTAATGCCCCTGTACTTCTATTTAGCCAGGGTGCAGCTCTTGGCTTAACTCAGCATTACTGTGCTTGTACATTATATGGCTCTGAGCTTGGGTTAGAACACAATCCTCGGGCCAGGCGCAGTGGTTTACACCTGCAATCCGGCACTTTGGGAGGCCGAGGCAGGCAGATCACCTGAGGTCAGGAGTTCGAGACCAACCTGGCCAACATGGTGAAAACCTTTCTCTACTAAAAATACAAAAATCAGGCAGGTGTGCAGGCACATGCCTGTAGTCCCAGCTATTTGGGAGGCTGAGGCAAGAGAATTCCTTGAACCTGGGAGGAGGCAGAGGTTGCAGTGAGCCAAGATGGCTCCACTGTACTCCAGCCTGGCCACAAACTCTGTCTCAAAAAAAGAAAAAGAAAAAGAAATGTGCTCAGCCTCTAATGGGCTTAACTCTTCTCAATGACAACGTGACAACCACACTATAAGGCTGTCCTTGGCTGTACAGCTCCAAACCCCCTCCCGCTACATCTGGCCTGTGTGACTCCCTTCTGCACACATCCAGAAGTTTCCAATGGAGCTGCATCCCTGAACCCAAAGCTGGTAAATCACTCTTACTTGCAAGCCCCCAATATCACCTACCTTCACTCCTCGAGGTCCAGGATAGCCCGGAGGGCCTGCCGACCCTGGTGGACCCTGGGAGGAAGACAAGGTCAGTGCCATTCTAGCCAATCCTTTCCACATTCTAAGAGCTCCTATCGCTCTCCTCTGTGGCCCCTGACTCCAGGCCCTGCCTCCTGACCCTCGTCCCCAATCTAGCCTAACCTCCTGGTCACTCACCTGGGCCCCTTTCTCTCCTGTGGGGCCCTCATGGCCTGGGTGACCCTGGGGAAGAAACATTCTAAGTTATCAGAGGCAAAAATTTGCCATTCCAATTCCCAAGCTTCCCCTTTCTCCTTCCTCCTTTTCCCAGCTCCTGGTTCTCACCGGAGGGCCATCAGCTCCTGGGAGGCCTGGAATTCCTGGGTTTCCAGGGGGACCCTGAAAGAAGATGAATAGCAGGGGAGAGACAGAGGTGCTCAGAGCCCTGGAGCACCACCACGATCAGTTCTACTCAGACATGCAGCCACCTCAAGGTTAAGGAAGAAGCAAACCCCACTGGCCAGGAAATCTCTCCCCGCTCTGCCCAAGCTTGCTGTGTGACCCCAGGCAAGCCCATTTCCCTCTCTGATCCTCAGAAATCTTTTGCCTCAGGGAGGGTTGCAAGGGGAACATAAAAACAGTACAAGATTGATGGCACAACAGGATGACTACGTCAATAATAATTTTTTTTATGAGATGAAGTCTTACTTTGTCACCCAGGCTGGCATGGAGTGGCACGATCTCAGCTCACTTGAACCTCTTCCCAGGTTCAAGTGATTCTCCTCTCTCAGCCTTTCGAGTAGCTGGGACTACAGTGCCTGGCTAATTTTTGTAATTTTATTAGAGAAGGGGTTTCACCATGTTGGCCAGGCTGGTCTTGAACTCCTAAACTCAAGTGATCCACCCACCTCAGCCTCCCAAAGTACTGGGATTACAGGCGTGAGCCATCATGCCCAGCTTCAGTAATAATTTAATTGTACATTTAAAAATAACTAAAAGAGGCCGGGCGCGGTGGCTCACGCTTGTAATCCCAGCACTTTGGGAGGCCGAGGCGGGTGGATCACGAGGTCAAGAGATCGAGACCATCCTGGTCAACATGGTGAAACCCCGTCTCTACTGAAAATACAAAAATTAGCTGGGCATGGTGGCGCACGCCTGTAGTCCCAGCTACTCGGGAGGCTGAGGCAGGAGAATTGCTTGAACCCAGGAGACGGAGGTTGCGGTGAGCCGAGATCGCGCCATTGCACTCCAGCCTGGGTAACAAGAGTGAAACTCTGTCTCAAAAATAAATAAATAAATAAATAAATAAAAGAAGCCAGGCACAGTGGCTCACGCCTATAATCCCACCACTTTGGGAGGCCCAGGAGAGCGAATTACCTGAGGTCAGGAGTTCTCAGCCTGGCTAACATGGTGAAACCCCTTCTCTAATAAAATTGCAAAAATCAGCTGGGCATAATGGTGGGCACCTGTAATCCCAGCTACTCGGAAGGCTGAGGTAGGAAAATAATTTGAACTGGGAGGCAGAGGTTGCAGTAAACTGAGGTCATGCCATTGCACTACAGCCTGGACATCAAGAGTGAAGCTTCATCTCAAAAAAAAAAAAAAAAAAAAACTAAACTAAAACTAAAAGAGTCCAATTGGGCTGGGTGTGGTGGCTCACACCTGTAATCCCAGCACTTTGGCAGATGGAGGTAGGAGGATCATGAAGTCAGCAGTTTGAAACCAGCCTGACCAACATTGTGAAACCCCATCTCTACTAAAAATACAAAAATTAGCCGGGCGTAGTGGCGAACACCTGTAATCACAGCTACTCAGGAGGCCAAGGCAGGAGAATTGTTTGAACCTGGGAGGTGGAGACTGCAGTGAGCCAAGATCACACCACTGCACTCCAGCCCTGGGTGACAGAGTAAGACTTCATCTCAAAAAAAAAAAAAAGCCGGGCGCGGTGGCTCAAGCCTGTAATCCCAGCACTTTGGGAGGCCGAGGCGGGTGGATCACGAGGTCAAGAGATCGAGACCATCCTGGTCAACATGGTGAAACCCCGTCTCTACTAAAAATACAAAAATTCAGCTGGGCATGGTGGCGTGTGCCTGTAATCCCAGCTACTCAGGAGGCTGAGGCAGGAGAATTGCCTGAACCCAGGAGGCGGAGGTTGCGGTGAGCCGAGATCGCGCCATTGCACTCCAGCCTGGGT
The DNA here is from genome assembly GCF_009761245.1 of Sapajus apella. Taxonomy (NCBI): domain Eukaryota; kingdom Metazoa; phylum Chordata; class Mammalia; order Primates; family Cebidae; genus Sapajus; species Sapajus apella. The sequence goes on along the minus strand of NW_022437017.1, from coordinate 1,936,913 downwards.
AACATGAAATAAAACTCCCCCTCGAGACCAAAAAAAAAAAAAAAAAAAGCCAGGCATGTTGGCTTATGCCTGTAATCCCAGCACTTTTGGAGGCCAAGGTGGGCGGATCACCTGAGGTTGGGAGTTCGAGACCAGCCTAACCAATGTGGAGAAACCCAGTCTCTACTAAAAATACAAAAAATTAGCCAGGTATGGTGGCAGGCACATGAAATCCCAGCTACTCAGGAAGCTGAGGCCACTGCATTTCTTGAACCCAGAAGGCATAGGTTGTGGTGAGCTGAGATTGCACCATTGCACTCCAGCCTGGGCAACAAGAGCAAAATTCTGTCTCAAAACAAACAAACAAAAAAAGTATAATTGGACTGTTTGTAACACAAAGGACAAATACTTGAGGGGATGGTTACCCCATTCTCATTCTCCATGTCATGATTATTATGCATTGTAGGCCTGCATCAAAACATCTCATGTACCCCATAAGTATATATATATACCTACTGTGTACCCACAAAAATAATAAAATTAAATTAAAACAGTGCAAAAGACATGTTGAAACAGAGGCTTCCCAACCACACCCTTTCTTTAAAAATGCCAGCTGGGCATAATGGCTCTCGTCTGTAATTCCAGCACTTTGGGAGGCCAAGGCGGATGAGTTGCTTGAGCCCAGGAGTTCAAGAGCAGCCTGGGCGACATAGAGGGACCCCATCTCCACCAAAAAGAAAAAAAGGAAACTTAGCCAGGCATTCTGGCATGCGCCGGTAGTCCCAGCTACTCAGGTGGCTAAGGTGGGAGAATCACCTGAGCCTGGGGAAGTCAAGGCTGCAGTGAGGCACTATTGCACCACTGCACTCCAGCCTCAGCGACATAGTGAGACCCTGCCCCACCCCCCAGCACCAAAAATAAAAGATATGTGCAGAAAGAAGTCTGTCTGCCAGGGAAGGCGGAAGCAGATGTCCCAGAAAACAAAGATGAGACCGCAGGGCCTCTGCATCTTGGGAACACCTTCTGTAACAGGCTTCTGTGGGCTCTCTGTATCCTGACAATATCCCTTATGTGAGCTAGCCTTGGTGGGTTTCTGTTTCTTGCAACCAATTCTTCCCCAACAAGGACACTTTGTAACTCTGGGCTGGCTTAGGGAACGTTGCAATTTATCACTATCCAGAGCTAACAGAGGAGCCCTGATGGGAAGATTTCCCTGGCAACAGAGTTGAAGGAAGGAGACTTGAGGAGGTTATGGTAGGGGGAGCTGTCACTCACCTTCTCCCCAGGAGTGCCGATGAGTCCCTGGGGGCCGGGGATTCCCTGGGGACAGAAAATGAAGATGAGGGAAAGCAAAAGAAAGAAGGATTATAAATCGTTCTGTAATAAAGACTCATGCACACGCATGTTCATTGCGGCACTGTTTACGATAGCAAAGACCTGGAAACAACCCAAATGCCCATCAATGATAGACTAGACAAAGAAAATGTGGCACATATACATCATGGAATACTATGCAACCATAAAAATCGATGAGTTCATTTCCTTTGTAGAGACATGGATGAATCTGGAAACCATCATTCTCAGCAAACTGACACAAGAACAGAAAACCAAATACCACATGTTCTCACTCATAGGCGGTTGTTGAACAATGAGAATACATGGGCACAGGGAGGGGAACATCACACACTGGGGTCTGTTGGGGAGTGGGGGGCTAGGGGAGGGACAGCAGGGGGTGGGGAGGTTGGGGAGAGATAACACTGGGAGAAATGCCTGATGTAGGTGATGGGGGGATGGAGACAGCAAACCACCATGGCATGTGTGTACCTATGCAAAAATCCTGCAAGATCTGCACATGTACCCGAGAACTTAAAGTACAATAATAAAAAAAAAAAAAAGAAGAAGAAGAAAAGAAAGAAGTGATGAGTGCAGAGGTTGGGAAGCCTGGGCATGATCTAAGGTCTTAACTGACCACTCCCATGCCCCATTATTGGGAAAGATAGTTCAAACCTGGGACCCGTGGTTTCCCTGTTGTCCTGGAGGGCCTGGTTCTCCTGGAGGACCCTGGGGAGAAAGTGGAGTTTCAGTGAAGCTGACAGGGATCATGGTGTGGAGGTATCAGTCATGGATGGGAATAGGGATGTGGACAATCGGGGGGTCTGAGTGTCAGAAGGATCGGGGGCAGAGGGCACAGGGCACGTACCACATTGCCTTTGGCACCAGGAGCACCGTCAATTCCAGTTACACCCTAGGAGAAAAAAGAATGTGAGACCAGGACAGAGCAATAAGCTGGGAGCCTGAGTCTGAGACACCGAGAGATACAGGTAGAAAGGACCGGAGCTGGGTGCAGTGGCTCATGCTTGTAATCCCAGCATTTTGGGAGGCTGAGGCAGGCAGATCACCTGAGGTTGCGAGTTCAAGACCAGCCTGGCCAACATGGTGAAACCCTGTCTCTGCTAAAAATACAAAAATTAGCTGGGTGTGGTGGAGCATGCCTGTAATCCCAGCTAATTGGGAGGCTGAGGCAGGAGAATAGCTTGAATTTGGGAGGCAGAGGTTGCAGTGAGCAGAGATCACACCAGTGCACTCTAGCCTGGGCAACAAGGGCAAAACGAAGAAAGAAAGAAAGAAAGAGAGAGAGAGTGAGAGAGAGAGAGGGAGAGACAGAGAGAGAGGAAGGAAGGAAGGAAGGAAGGAAGGAAGGAAGGAAGGAAGGAAGGAAGGAAGGAAGGAAGAAAAGGAAGGAAGAAAGAGACGCCAGGCACTGTGGCTCACACTTGTAATCCCAGCACTTTGGGAGGCTGAGGCGGGTGGATCATGAGGTCAGGAGTTCGAGACCAGCCTGGCCAACATGATGAAACCCTGTGTCTACTAAAAATACAAAAAAATAGCCAGCGTGGTGGCACATATCTGTAATCCCAGCTACTCGGGAGGCTGAGGCAGAATAGCCTGAACCTGGGAGGTGGAGGTTGCAGTGAGTGGAGATCACACCACTGCACTCCAGCCTGGGGGACAAAGCAAGACTCCATCTTGGAAACAAAAAGAAAAGAAAAAGAAAGAAAGGTTAGCAAGCAGAGAAGCCAGCACCAGAAATGGACATGCAGAGGGCAGAAAAGTGAGGGAGAAAAAGACAGGGGCCAGGAATGGTGGCTCAGGCCTGTAATCCCAGCACTTTGGGAGGATTGCTTGAGGCCAGGAGTTTGAGACCAGCCTGGACAACGTGGTGAAACCTTGTCTCTACTAAAAATACAAAAATCAGCCAGGCATGGTGCCGGCACCTGTAGTCCTAGCTACTTGGGAGGCTGAGGCAGCAGAATCGCTTGAACCTAGGAGGCGGAGGTTGCAGAGAGCCAAGATCTTGCCACTGCACTCCAGCCTGGGTGACAGAGCAAGACCCTGTCTCAAGAAAACAAACAAACAAACAAAAAGACAGGAATGCAGAGAGCCAATGACACTCACTGGGTGACCCACGACACCAGGGGAGCCTCTGGGGCCAATCAGTCCTCGGGGACCCTGAAAGGAAGCAGGCAAATTATCTCTACATGGCCTTGTGAGTTCCAGGGGGCCTTTGAGTCCTGGGGATGACTCCCTCCCCTGCACCAAGCAAGGGGCCCAGGGATCCCTGATACTCACCGGCTCCCCAGCCTGGCCAGTGGGCCCTGGAGGTCCCTCTGGTCCCTGTGGGGAAGCATTATTACTTGGGAACAGGAAGGTACAGCCATCAGAGAGCCACCTCCCTCATCTGGGCAGCCCCTTCCAGGAGGTCTCGGAGTTAGACCAAGATCCCTGGGAACCTGCAGACTAAGTGCATGGGATTCCATTCAGGCCCCGATTCCAACCCTGGACCCGCAGCTCTCACCGCCTAACCCCACAATCTGTCCCCAGCTCTCAAGCTGGCCACTGAGACCTCCAGATCTTCCTCTCTGATTCTCATTCAGGGTTCCAAACTTACCCTCCAAACCAGGCCCTAATTCTCTTCCAAACTTACCCTCTCACCATCCTCTCCTGGGGGACCAGGTTGTCCCACATGGCCAAAGTCACCCTGAAGTGAGGAACAGAGAAGAGTTCAGGGCGCAAGGGTGTGGGTGGAGAGACCAGTCCCCCTGGGAAGGCAGATGGGGTGTGAGGGGTGAAGACAGGCCTCATGACTCTGATACTGAGGGAGGAGAGGGGGCTTGAATATTGGGAGGAGGGCTTGGACCTGGGGGAGGGACCTCACGCACTCACCCTTTGGCCTTTCTCACCAGGCAGCCCTGGGAGGCCATCGAAGCCACGATCACCCTGTCCAGAGACACCAGTAAGCCTTGAACCCATAAGCCTGACAGTCCCCACCAAGTCTTATCTCACCTACCCCATCACCTACCTTAGGTCCAGTGTCCCCTGGGAGGCCCCGAGCCCCGTCTGCTCCAGGGCGGCCCTATGGAGAAAGTGAGCCCAGAAGTCAAGGATGAACCTCCCTTGTACCCCTCCCCCAAATTAGGAACCCAACTTCTTCATCATCAACATCATCAAGATTTTTTTTTTTTGAGATGGGGTCTCACTCTGTCACTCCGGTTGGTGTGCAGTGGTGCAATCTCAGCTCACTGCAACCTCAGCCTTCCCAGTAGCTGGGACCACAGGTGCATGCCACCATGCCTGGCTAATTTTTTCGTATTTTTAGTAGAGATGGTGAGGGTTTCACCCTGTTGCTCAGGCTGATCTTGAACTCCTGACCTCAAGTGATCCACCTACCTCGGCCTCCCAAAGTGCTGGGATTACAGGCGTGTGCCACTGTGCCCGGGCAATCATCTTACAAGCAACATTATATCATTATGTGGTGCATGACTCGCTCTGGAATCAGCTTCCTTGACATTTCCTTCAGTATGGTGGGCCTGTTTTTTGCCATTCTGTTTCTTCCCCTTCCCCACCTGTTCATCTGGTTATATTTCAGATCCCAGGGCAAGCGTCACTCCTGCAGCAAGTCCTTCCTGACTCTGCAGCCTGCCACACCCTCAGTGGAGCTGCCATTCCTTGCCTTCCACACTCTTGTCCCACTAATGACACCAGCAGACCCTAAGGTCACAAAGCCAAGGCTCATGTTGGGTGTTGAGGGATGGATCGGGGTGGTCTGGGAACCTGGCTGTTACTCACCATCTTGCCCACTCGGCCAGGGGGTCCATGAGGTCCCTGTAGGCCTCGGGGACCCTAGAAGATAGAGAAAAGGAGGAAGGAAAGGAAAATAAGAAGGAAAAGGGACTTATTTTATTGTATTTTTTAAAAAATTAGAAATGGGGTCTTGCTATACTGCCCAGGCTGGACACCTGGGCTCAAGCGATACTCCCTCCTCAGCGTCCCCAGCTTGGAGGGATACATTTATTTATTATAGAGACAGGGTCTCCCTCTGTTGCCCAGCCTGGTCTTGACTCCTGGCATCAAGCAATCCTCCCACCTCGGCCTCCCAAAGTGCTAAGATTACAGGCATGAGCCACCATTCTCTAGGAAAGTCAGTAATTGCAAGGGTATTCCCAGACCCTTTGGCATTTTCCTCATCCAGCACTGTATCCCGTGGTCCTGGGGGAAGGCGCTTCCCATCCAATCCCACCCCATCTCCACCAGTCTCACCTGTGGCCCTGCCACTCCAGCCTCTCCTTTTAGACCTGGATGTCCGGGGAGACCCTTAAGGAAGGAGAGATGGAGGAGTGTGGTTTGAAGGAAATGATCCTTCTCCTCAGATGCATGCACCACCTCCTCCATGCAGCCCCCTTACTCACCACGGGGCCTGGACGCCCGGTGAGCCCCACTGGACCAGGGGGGCCTTTCATAGAAAGCTGGAAAGACAGAGGAGTCAGAGCCTGGGGTCTTCCACAAGACCCCCAACATTCCCTGCATAGGCATCTACAGGAGAAAAATACCCCCCTTCTCCTGCCCAGCTCCTCCTTACACCAGGGCTCTGTCACTCTCTAGGGTTCCTCCCACTGTGTCCACGCCCCCCACTCACCTGGGTCTGCTGCAGAACTGCCTGAGCCTGGGCCTGCTGGAAGGAGACTGGGGGTCCTTTAAAGGAGCCGCCTGCAAACTGGAACTGGGGGGAATTTAGTGGTGAGGGGAGCCCCTGGGAGAGGCCCCCTCCTGGATCAGGACTCCACTCCCCAAGACTGGGCCACTGCATCTCCTTCTTACCGGCATCATGATCACTGTGCCCGGTGGGCCCCGGATCCCGTCAATGCCGGGGATTCCTGGGAGGCCAGCAGGGCCCTGAGAGAGGAATGAGGGCAGAGAGATGGAGACAGGGAGAGGGAGACAGAAAGTGAGGACAGGGAAGGCAGAGAAGGATGAGGCAGAGAGAGGGAGGGAGAGATAGAGAGAGACAGAATCAAAGAGGGATCGTGCAGCGGAGAAAGAGAAACAGAAGGGGAAAGGAAAAGACAGAGATGGAGACAGAGAGACACAGAGAAGAGGAGGGAGAGACGGAGAAGGATGGAGGCAGAGGGATAGACATACAGGGAGAAACGAGACAGAAAAGGCAGTGAAAGAGAGAGAGAGATGGAGAAATAGAGGCAAAGACAGAGAGATGGAGGGAGGGAGAGAGACAGAGACCAACAGAGAGACAGAAGAGAGACGAAGAGACAGAGTCACAACAGGAGAAAGACAGAGATGAAAGACACTCAGAAACAGAGGGAGACAGAAGAAAAGCAGAGTAGGCCGCAGAGACACAAGGGGAGCCAGAGAAGTAGGTAACAGACGGGAGACAGAGAGCAGAAGTCAGTGGCAGCCCTGGGGTGTGCTCCTGAGTGCCACGCCCACAGGTCCGTGTTCAGACCCTCATGCTCCCAGCCCAAAACCTCACTCCTCTAAGAAGGATACACCCCAGGGGGAGTCTCTTACCGGTAGACCAGGGTCCCCAGGGAATCCTGGGGGGCCGGGAGGGCCTGAGGGGCCAACCACCCCCTGTTGGCGACAGAGAAACAGGAGTCACAGGAAGTGAAAGTTTGAGCCAGGCTGACTTTCAACCTACCACTGACTCCGACCTCAGGCTGACCTACCTACCCTGGTACAGACCCGCTCCGACTCCCCTCAGGCAATGCCGACCCACACTCACCCCCAGCGCTACCCTCTCACCCCTACTCTATTTTTTAGAGACGGTCTCACTCTGTCGCCCAGGCTGGAGTGCAGCAGCATGATCACAGCTCACTGCAGCCTCCAGCTCCTGGGCTCAAGAAATCCTCCTGCGGCAGCCTCCTAAGTAGCCGGGAGTATAGCTGAGTATCACTATTTTTTTTTTTTAAATAGGTGGCTATTTTTAAAGAGATGGGGTCTTGCTATATTGTCCAGTCTCTATGTTGTTCATCCTCCCTATTTTGACTCATCCTTTAAGCCTCAAATGTCCACTACCTTCCATTGGCCAAGCAACATTACACCCCAGCTCCTCACTCCAGGGGCTCAAACACCCCTCCGCTGAAAGGGAAAGACTGGAAGAAGGAAACAGCCATGACTTACTCGGGGTCCTGGGGCTCCTGGAGGTCCCTCAAACTGCTGCCCCTGAAGGGAGAAATGAGTGTGATCCCTGTCATCATGAACCCCTCAACCCCCTCGCAGTCCGGACCCCTCACCTGTTCAATCACTGCCGGCTCTCCTTTTGCTCCTTTCTGTCCAGCACCCTGGGGTGGGGTTGGGGGAGATGAGAGAAAAGAGATGTGAACTTGGACATAAACCCCTCAGGTATCTGATCTCTCTCTCTCTCTCTTATACACACACACACACACACACACACACACACACACACACACACGAGGTCCATCCTCAGAGCCCCCTCTGCTCTCCTGTAACCAATATGCACTGAGAAGCTCAGTCCCCCTCTTCCAGCTGGAGACCCTGCATCAAGGTGGTGAGAAGCATGAACTCCAGGGCCTGCTGCCCAGAAGTGATCCTGCATCTGCCTCTTACTAACCAAGTGATGTTGGGAAACTTAGTCAACCCCTATGATCACTTACAGGTCATTGGTCCACTTGTAAAGCCAGTAGATGAAAGATGACTGTGTATATCGCATGCAAAGATGAATGAATTAAAACAATGCTTGGCACACAACCAGCGCTCCAGGTAACAAGGTAACAAGGGCAAGTTAGCTACAGCCATGTGCCTCCCCTGTGGAACACCAAGGCTCGACCTTCCTTCCTTCCTTCCTTCCTTCCTTCCTTCCTTCCTTTCTTTCTCTTTCTCTCTTTCTTTCTGATTGAGTCTCACTCTCTCCCCAGGCTGGAGTGCAATGGCATAATCTTGGCTCACCGCAACCTCTGCCTCCTAGGTTTTAGCAATTCTCCTGCCTCAGCCTCTTGAGTAACTGGGATTAGAGGCGCCCACCACCACGCCTGGCTAATATTTGTATTTTTAGTAGAGACAGGGTTTCACCATATTGGCCAGGCTGGTCTCAAACTCCTGACCTCAGGTGATCCACCCACCTCAGCCTCCCAAAGTGCTGGGATCACAGGTGTGAGCCACTGCGCCTGGCTCCTTCTTTCCTTCTTTTTGTTTTTGAGACAAGGTCACTGTATTGCTCAGGCAGGATTTTTCTTCCCCCCCATCCCTTCCTTCCTTCTCTTTCTGTTTTTAAGATAGGGTCACTCTATTGCCCAGGTTAGAGTACAGGGGTACAAATCATGGCTCACTGCAGCCTCAATCTTCTCAGCTCAGGTGTTCCTTCCTCAACAGCCTCCTGAGTAGCTGGGACCACAGGTGCATGCACGACCATGCCCAGCTAATTTTTTTTTTTTTTTTTTCTGTAGAGACAGGTTTTTTGAATTCAGCCCCTGCTATGTTGCCCAGGCTGAATTCAAACTTCTGGGCTTATGTGATCCTCCCACCTCGGCCTCCCAACATGTTGGAATTACAAGTGTGAGGCACTATGCCTGGCCTCTTTTCTTTCCTCTAGAGACAGGGTCTTACTCTGCCACTCAGCCTGGAGTACAGTGGTATGATCACAGCTCGCTGCAGCCTCCACCTCCCAGACTCAAGCAATCCTCCCACTTCAGCTGGGACCACTCTTGGGCTCAAGTGATCTTTCCACCTCAACCTACCAAATTGCTGAGATTATTGGTGTGCGCCATCGTACCCGGCCTCAGTTACCTCTTGATTTCTACCCTCTTCTCTTCCCCCTGCCCTTAACATAAAAAGAGCCTATCGGCCAGGCAAAATGGCTCACACCTGTAATCCTAGCACTTTGGGAGGCTGAGGTGGGTGGATCACCTGAGGTCAGGAATTTTGAGACCAGCCTGACCAACATGGCAAAACCCTGTCTCTATTAAAAAATACAAAAATTAGCTGGATGTGGTGACACCTGCCTGTAATCCCAGCTACTCAGGAAGCTGAGGCTGGACAATCACTTGAACCCGGGAGGTGGAGGTTGCAGTGAGCTAAGATCGAACCACTGCACTCCAACTTGGGTAACAAAGCAAGACTCTGTCTCAAAAAAAAAAAAAATGTGTAGCCGGGCGCGGTGGCTCAAGCCTGTAATCCCAGCACTTTGGGAGGCCGAGGCGGGTGGATCACGAGGTCAAGAGATCGAGACCATCCTGGTCAACATGGTGAAACCCCGTCTCTACTAAAAATACAAAACATTAGCTGGGCATGGTGGCGTGTGCCTGTAATCCCAGCTACTCAGGAGGCTGAGGCAGGAGAATTGCCTGAACCCGGGAGGTGGAGGTTGCGGTGAGCCGAGATCGTGCCATTGCACTCCGCTGTGTAGCAAGAGGAAGACTCTGTCTCAAAAAAAAAAAAAATGTGTACTGACTTTAGGTGGTGCTTCAGAACAACAGTCCAGTGTCTTCTTGGTTTGCTGTCTGTTGGAATAAACCTGCTTTTCCTCCCACCAGTTCTCATTGCTCTTGTTTTCCTTTCAAACATCGAGCCACTGAGCTTGGGTTGTTACATTGAAAGTGTATCCACCTTTCTCCACCTCCAGCAGCAAGACCAAGACAATCATGTCCCAGATTGGTCCACTTCTCTCCCTCCCTCCCTCCCTCCCATCTTCCTCCAGGCAGGTCACATTCTGGACTGCAGACTGCGGGCTTGGGGCTTCCCTGCTGCCCCTCTGGCTCCCCCTACTGTCCATGTGCCATTCAGCAGCCAGAGAGAGTTTTTTGTCAAGAGATGGGCGGGGTGGTTCTCACTATGTTGCCCAGGCTGGCCCTGAATTCCTGGCCCCAAGGGATCCTCCCGCCTCAGCCTCTCAAAGCACTGGGATTACAGGCGAGGGCCACCGCCCCTGGCCCAGAAGGAGCTTCTAAAGCTCCAATATTATATTCCTTCACAAGTGCTCAAGTGGCTTCTCCTGGCACTTGGACTAAAAGCCAAAACTCCAAAAAGCCAGAGTCAACTATCAGCACAGTGCCTGACATGAGCAGCTGCAGAAGTCAAAAGAGAGACTGAGGCCTTTCACAGCTCCAGGTAGAAATCCCTTCTAAGCCCTCAAGAGGTGATAAAAGTAAATAAATAAAATAACACAGGGACAGAAAACCAAATACTACATGTTCTCACTTATAAGCGGGAGCTTTATGATGAAAACACATGGACACAAAGAGGGGAACAACAGACACGGGGGCCTGGTAGAGGGTGGAGGGTGGGAGGAGGGAGAGGATCAGTAAAAATAACTAATGGGCACTAGTTTTAATACCTCAGTGATGAAATAACCTGTACGACGAACCTCACGACACAAGTTTACCTATGTAACAAGCCTGCACTTATACTCCTGGACTTAAAAGTTAAAAAATAAAAACATTTAAAAATTAAATTAAACACACACACACATATATATATATGTATATATATATATATATTTTTTTTTTTTTTCTGAGATGGAGTCTCACTCTTTTGCCCAGGCTGGCGTGCAATGGCATGATCTTGGCTTATTGCAGCCTCCACCTCTCAGATTCAAGAGATTCTCCTGCCTCAGCCTCCTGGGTAACTGGAATTATAGGCGGCTGCAACCATGCCCAGCAATTTTTTGTATTTTTAGTAGACATGGGTTTCACCATGTTGGTCAGGCTGGTCTCAATCTCCTTACCTCTACTGATCCACCTGCCTCAGCCTCCCAAAATGCTGGGATTACAGGCTAGAGTCACTGCACCCCGCCTAAATAAATAAATTTTTTCAAAAATTTTAAAAAAGGAATCCCAGGTTTTAAAACCTAACCCCAGCCACCTAGACTCACAGGAAAGATCTGGAACTGAGTCTGAGATGGCTGTTCTGCTGCGCGGAAGTCAGGGCCCATGGCGGAATCACCTCCTTCTTCATCCTCCCTGGTTGCCTCGGTCTCTGGGGTCCCCAGCTCGGTTCCACTCTCAGGGTCCAAGCTCCCCTGAGAACATTAGGACAGACCAAAGTTTTCCCTAACCTCCTTATTGTCTGCCACCCCAAACCCTTGGGGTCTCCCCACTTCCAGCCCCAACCAACCTCTAGGATGGTGGCATTGAGGCCAGTAGTCACAGTGGAGGTGATGACCAAAGGCATGGGGGTCGGAGGCACATTTGGAGCTGGAGTCTCTGTCTTGGGGATGTCAGTGGAGGTCTGGAACAGGGATGGAGGCATCCTTGGGCCTGGGGTCAGGGCAATCAAGACATCATCCCCAGGAGCTCCCAGTCTGGGGACAGGGCCAGAGAAGGCTCCCCAAAGAGCACCAGCGGAGACAGAAGTATGCTGGCTGGACCAGGGCTGCCAGCAGAGGGAGCCATCGTGGATGGAGGAGGCACAGAGACTGGCTGGCCCCAGAGCCCAGTGGTCAAGGTCAAGGTCCGACACTCAGGGCCAGGCTCCCGGAAGCCTGTCCCACATGTCCTCTCCCAAGGCAGAATTCAGCGGCCAGCCCGCCAGGCCACAGTCAGAGAGGGAATGGTGACTCCTTCTGGCCTGGACAGCTGCAGAGGAACTGGGTCAAGGCGGAGGCGGGGGGATGTGGGAAGAGGGTGGCAGGGTCCCAGATGAGGGGACGAGGCTGAGGAAGGGGCTGAAGAAGGGCCCACTGCTCCTGGTGTCTGTATTCTGGGCCAAGATCTGGAACTGAGATGCAGTGCAGCCAGTGACACCCCCCCAGCCACAGACCCCAAGCAATGACCCCCACCCAGGACCCCCCAACCCAGTGACCCAGCAAGAATGACCTACATCAACAGAACCCAATGATTCTAGAACCAATGACCCATAAACAATCCCTCCCACTCTCATCAATAACCTCAACCCATGTCTTCTCCATTCAGTGATTTTCCCAACCAGTGATCTCAACCAGTGACACTATCTTGACTATTAGCACTAACTAGTGGCTCTCCAAGTAATAACCCCCATCAGTGACCCCTAATCAATTGTTCCTCTAACTAGTGATGCTTCAGCAATGAACACCCATACATGAGCCCAACAAAAGCGTCCTAACCAATGACCCCCAAACAGTAATTCCACCTATCAGTGACTTCCTAACTAATAACCCCTCAGAGACCCCCAAACTAATGACTCCATCCTCGACCCCCTGAAAATCACTCTTCCAACTTGTGGACCCGATGAGAGACCCCACGATGACTTCCAGGCAGCAACCACCCACCAACAACACCCCAGTCGCTGATCCTAAACTAGAGACGTCAATAACACCAGTAATGGTTTCCATCAATGACCTTCCACAGTGATCCCCAGCTATGCGCACCCCAAACACCGACCTCAATTAATATCTCCCTAAATTATTCCCCCTTACCCAGCCATCTCTATAAGGGAAGCCAAATAGTGCCCCCAACTAATGACTCCCAATGAACAACCGTCCTCAGAGATGGGAGAGCTCATGAGATAGGACCCACCCCCACCCTGTCATCAGTCACCCTGACAGTCATCAGTCAGCTGAGGAAGTCAGAGCTCATGGATCACAGACCGAGAAAAAGATCATAGATTGAGGGGACCAGAATTAGTGGGGATCAGAGGCTAGAAGTCAAGCACCAAGACCAGAAGTCAGACAGTCAAGACTGGAAGTCAGGCAGCCATGACCAGAAGTCAGGTGGTCAAAACCAGAAGTGAGCGGTCTCGGGGCTCTTACCTGGTTCTCCATGGAGTCAGGCAGTGGACTTGAGGTCAAAATTTCCTTGTTCTTCTTTTTCCTGCCCTTCCCCTTGCGGCCTCGCCCTTTCTTCCTCCCTTTTCCCTTCCCCTTCCGCCGAGGACGAGGGGTTTCTGGTTCACCCTGGGGAGCCTGGGAGGAGGGTCCCAGTCAGGTCTAGAGCATTCCGCCAGCAGAGAACCCATCATTCAGGTCACCTGGGGTGAGGCTTACTCATGGCCCATGGGTCCTCACTCAGCCCTGTGACCTGCAGTCAAGGTTATTCATGTAACTTGGGGTCAAGATTGGCTCAGGAATATGACTTGAGGTCGAAGTCATTCGTGCCTGGGATCTGTCTGAGGTAATGGGCCACTTAGTGCCATGTCTGGGGGATGAGAATTCACTCTTTCCAGGGATCTGGAGCCAGGGAGGACCCAGCCTGTGTCCTGAGGTTAGGAGTGACGCAGCCCCTCACTCACCTCTGTGGCTGCCGGCACCAGGCTGTCACAGCCGGGGAGGTACCGCTCACAAGCCTGGAAGGCAGCCTGAGGATCTGGACTTATCAGCAGCTCCTGAATGTCTCCCTGTGGGTCGGGGGTGTAGAAGTCAAGGAAGGCAGGCAGAGGCTTACTCTGCCCCCATTCCCCAGCACTCCTGCCCACCTACTGGCACCAAGGTGTGATGCTCCCCAACTCAGAGCATGCTAAGTATAAGGAGGAGGTGACCCCATCACAGCCCTAGTAATCCCTCTACCCACTGTACTAAGAGAAGAAAAGATCCTATCGGGGGCACACCCGATCCCAACCACAAGCCACAGCGCACACGTCTGCCCCGCTGGAGGTGCATTGGTTCCTTCATTCTCAGGAACAAGTTGAGCCAGGTGCCCTTCTATGTACTGGGGATAAGGAGGAGCATGAGATGGATCAAGTCCCTGGCCTCCCAGAGGTAACACACATCACGGTCACACAGAGCTAACAACGGTCCCCACACCCAGAACACACATCACACAGCCACACAACACTGCTGCTTACCAGCTCCCAAAGTCATAACTGCTCACACACAATCACACACTATCACAGCAACCAGGACCATCTCAGGTCACAGACTCAGACGCAGGACACCACCAGATCTTTACACAAAAGCCAAGTAGGTGTCGTCACAATTTATGGTCTTGGCCGGGCTCAGTGGCTCATGCCTGTAATCCCAGCACTTTGGGAGTTCGATGCGGGTGGATCACCTGAGGTCAGGAGTTTGAGACCAGCCTGGCCAACATGACAAAACCTCATCTCTACTAAAAATTCAAAAATTAGCCAGGCGTGGTGGCGCATGCCTGTAAACCCAGCTGCTCAGGAGGCTGACAATCACTTGAACCCGTAAAATGGAGGTTGCAGTGAGCTGAGATCAAGCTGCTACACTCCAGCCTGGGCGACAGAGTGAGACTCCATCTCAAAAAAACATATGTATATATATATGTTTTATATAATATATATATAACAAGTGTGCACTCAATTCCCTCAGCTTCCTGGGGATAGAAACTTGACACTTCCTTCTCCAATATCCTCTCCAAATTCAGGCTGTAGGCAAAACATTCCACCCTCTGCCTCAGGTTTCCCCATCACTGAACTCCTACCTCAAAAGTCTTCTCCCCAAGGTCCTGGGTCCCCAGCATAGTGAGTCCAGCTATGCTGATGAATCGGGGGCCATGGCCCAAGACAGGGGGCTGAGCTTCACAGTCAGCGACCAGGGTCACCATCCCACCATCTATGCTGACCGCCACACGGTGCCACCTGCAAGGGGATGGCCTCAGTGAGGGTCCCCTCTCCCCACCCCTCATCCACGGACCCCCGCCCACTCTCCCCATGCTCACCTGCCGTCTGTGAGGTTGACCTGCTGGGGGAGGGGGCGGAAGGGGCCACCTAGGAGATCCAGGGCTGGCCCCAGTGCCAGGCCCAACTGCCGGGCACCCGTTTCATCATAAATGGACAGCAGGACAGACTGATTGGCTGGCTGGCCCCGCAAGGTGATCAGCAGGGAGAAGTTCTCAGGAAAGTGGCCATCTGGGTGGGCAGACGGAATGGGGCAGCTCAGATGGCTCAGCAGTGTCTCCCTCCAGGGTGACCCCCAGGCCCTCTGCTCCGACTTACCTGGAAAGAGTTCCCACGTGGGGATGCCAAGCGTGCTGGCCTGGCCCACTCTGAATGCCCGGTCACCCTCTGGGGTCCTCTGAGGACAGAAGCCAGGCCCCTCAGGGACCCCAGCCTGGCCTCCCCGCACACCCATGGCCTTCAGCACATCCACCGGATCTGCAGCAGAGAGAAGGTTAGGGGGCAGAGTGGGGAACAGCTAGAACAAGCCCAGGACTCCAGGATAGAGGCTCAGCAGCTCAGCGGTTTTTTGGGGGGCTCAGACTCTCCCTCCCTCCTCCCACCATGTGTTTGTGGCTCAGGAAGAAGGAGCAGGCCCAGGCCCTCAACACCCCCCACCTCCTCACCACCCCACAGATGTTCCGACCTCATCAGCCTGTTGACTCTGGGTTTTTTTTCCCCTCGGTTTTTGGTGAGAAAAAAAGTTGACCTAGTTCTGGGATGAATCAAAGCTTCCTGGCCTAAGCCCCAGAGTGGAACTGTCCCCCTCTCCCCACTCCCCCGCACAGGCTCCCTAGGGCTACATCCCAGGCCTGGAGCCCCCTTGCCAGGGGAAACACGCATGGAGAGGAGGCGCTTCTAGCGTGTTTTCTTCCCCCACCTCCTCCCTCTCTCCTCCTTTGACCACCATCACCCACAACCTCTTCCTTTTGACTACAGCCACTTTGGAGCTCTTTTCTCTGACCACTCTTCCTCTGACCATGCCCACTAACTTCTTTTTCTGGTTACCCCCTCTGACCCTCTGATCTTCTGCCTGACCCCAGCCTATTCCCTCTGATCTCCTTTTTCTGCCTGACCCTAATCTCCTCCCTCTGACTTTCCCCTCCGACCTCTTCCCCTCTGATTTTCCCCTCTGACATCCTCCCTCTGACATTTGCTTCCGACCTCCTCACTCTTAGGCTCCCCTCTGATCTCCTCCCTCTGACTAACCCCTGACCTTCTCTTACTACCTATTCAGATCTCCTCCATCTGACCTGTAATCTCTCCATTTCATCTCTCTGACCTCCTTCTGACAAGCTGTCTCTGATAATCTTCAGGCCTCCCCTCTCTGACCCTCTCCCTGTTTCATCCCAGCTAATGAGAGGACTGGTCTGGTCCAACAGTTCCTAATCTAGGCCATGCTACCAGCCCCACCCCGGCAGGCAGCCCAGCCAGTGCTAAGTGGAACCACATGGCTGGGGCAGGGGCGGGTGGGGGCTTCCCCTGGGCCCCAAGCCCCTGCCTGACCCCCCTCCCCCCACCCTCAGCAAACTGTCCCACTGACCCCCTGCCCCAGCCTCTTGGCAGAAGCTAGGTTCTGTAGAAGCTGGATTCTGCCGAATCTGCCATGACCTCACCCCTGAGGGTGGCTCTGCTGATCTCACCACGGGGAGCTGGGGTGGGGGCAGTGGTACAAGACGTTGGGGAGGCAGGGGCTTGGATGAAGGACCCCATTCCTGTTCTTCCTAGGTCAGAACCCTCATTTTCCAGACTCCTCGGAGGCCTGTTTCAGCCTCTGTTTTCTCTTGCCTCCAATCTCCTCTTTCCATCCCTGCCCGCCCTCTCGCTGTCCCACTTTCTGCGCCTGTCTTTCCAGGCCTCTATCTGTGTCCAAATCTGTCTTTCATTCTCTCTCTTTTCTCAGTCTCTCTCTCTCCACCTTCCTTCCCCAACCCATCACCCAACCCCCATCTCTAATTGCCTGTTTTGTGGCTGGGCTGTCATTAAGAGAAATCTGGGTTGCAGCCCCCTGGGGCTGAGATCTGGGCTCCCAGGCTCTGCTGACCACAAGAGTCACTCCCCCACGGAACAATCATCCCAGCTGCGCCATCTCAGGCTGGGGCCCGGGGGAGGATTGAGATCAACGACTTCACCTAGCCTGGAGGCCCTCCCCTGACCCCAGACCCCAGCCCCTCTGCAGGGGAAAGAGGGTCTTCCCTCAACTACCACTCATTACATTAAGAAAGTCCTTCCCGGCATCCAACTCAAAGATCTCCTGCTTGAAACTTGTGCCCCTTCTGGAATGACCTTTCAGAAACTGACTGCCCTTTCTTTTCATAGCTGGCTTCATGACAAAAAGGCACACAAGCGGCATTGAGTCCTGCCTACAGGGACAGGGTGTGTGTGGGGGGGTCTGTCGGGGGCCCAGTCTGCCTCCTGCCACTCTCCCCTGTGCTGGTCAGGGCCCTCAGGAAGATGCTGTGTAGGGTATGGGATGCGGAGGGACAGAGGCAGGGACTGGGTCAGGGCATGACTGGGAACCCCCCCCAGGTATGCAGGTGGGAGAGCATTGGTGTATGTGCAAATAGCATGAGTGTGTGTGCAAATATGTGTATGTGCATGAGATTGTGTGAATGTGGGTGAGTCTGAATGGGCCAGGCAGAGAATGGCTGGTCCTGTCATTTCTCTAGGTGTCAGTGTGTGCAAATGTTTGGCTTCTAATGGAGGGATTAGGTGCAGTTGCTTGACATGTGGCCATGCTATGCCTGCAGCGAGCCTGCAGGTGAGTCTGTAACACCTCGGACTGCTGATGAGGGAATGCTGCTCTGTGAGAGTATGACCCAGTGGGCAAGTGGGTGATGGGTTGTGAATGCTGACCGTATTTGTTCGGATGCCAGGGGCAGCATGTGTGAGAATTTGAGCTCGTGGGAGGGTCATAAAAGCTGGGTCCGTGTGGCGGGTGGCTGAAGGGGGTTGCCTGGACATGGTGTTTCACATTCTTAGTGTCCCAGGGGACTTATATTCAGCGTGAGATTGCACGACCCTGTGGATGTGTGAGCATGGGAATGGGGCATAGGCCAATCAGGAACTAACCACATGTACAGGCCCCTCCCTGGACTCCAAAGTGAGAAGTGTGCTGTGGGGTGTGTGTGTGTGTGTGTGTGTGCGCGTGTGTTGGGAGACTGAGCTCACCTTAGAAAGGGATTTCCAGGAGGGCCTAGCCTGGAGCCTCTCAGATAAGGGAAGCCCATCTTCACCACTTGAGAGGTCACGCCATCCCCTGACTCTCCGAGCGCCCCCCACTCCGAATCCTGCGGGGCGGGACAGGGCGCCCAGCCAGATACTCGCAGCTGGGCGTGCGTCAGCGCTGACTCACCCATCCGGCGGCCCCCGGGACCCCTGAGAGGCCCCTGAGAAACTCCTCGGGAAAAACACCCAAGGCTCCAGCAGCTGGGGTTGGGGGGAGCAACTTCCACTCCCGCCCCGCCCTGCGCCCCGCCCTGCGCCCCGCCTCGCCCCTCACCGCAGCCCTCCCCGAGGCCCTGTCCATGGTGCTGACAGCGGCTCTGGGGAACGCGGGGTGGGGGAGGGGACAAGAGGGAGGGAGAAGATGGGCGCGTGCCAATTTGGGGCAGAGGAGGAAAAGGGAGAATGGGGCGAAGCCATTTAAAGAGACGCAAAGGAAACTGTGGGTTACCGAAGAGCACCCTATACTTGTCCCCACTCAACTTCACCCTCATGGGCAATTATTTGCACCCCAAAATCACAATTACACCCCTCAGAGGGGCACTCAGAGACACACAATCACATCCACAACCACACACACGGTTACCCTCGAAAATCAGCACATAGACAAGCACACACGTGCGACTCACCTGTCGCAATACACGCACTCAGCACTGCCCTGCCACTCATAGTCACACTATCGTCATCAAGCCGCCATGCAAGCACACACGCAACTTCACTCCAAATGCACACACATGGCTACACGCACATGCACACACGCACGCACCTGCACACTGCATGCATTCCCGCGCGCCCGCCAGAAAACGCAGTCACACATTCCCACCCCCACCCCCGAGCTGTCACACCCACAAATCGCCCAAAGTCGGACACTCAGGCGCCCACATCACACCAGGGCCGCACACAGCACGCACACCCTCCCCCTCTACGCCCCTCCTCCCCTCGATCTTTTAGGGCCTCTCTGAGTGGTGTACCCTGGGTCCCCTCTCTCTTCCCTCCCGGCTCACCGGCCTGCGTCCCGGACAGAAGCTGCAGCGCGGCCAGGAGCAGGCAGAGACCGGCCCGCGGCTGGCCCAGGCCCCGGCAGTTCCCCATCCCTGCGGAACCCACGGGCAAGGCGGGGGACCGGACGGGGCGGCAGCGAGGCGCGGCGGCTCCTCGGGATCGGTGCAGTCACTCGCG
The DNA here is from genome assembly GCF_009761245.1 of Sapajus apella. Taxonomy (NCBI): domain Eukaryota; kingdom Metazoa; phylum Chordata; class Mammalia; order Primates; family Cebidae; genus Sapajus; species Sapajus apella. The sequence goes on along the minus strand of NW_022437017.1, from coordinate 1,917,632 downwards.
GCGGCCGCTCCTCTCGGGGTCCTTGGGAAACTGCTGCCAGAGACCCCGCCCCGGCCTCGCCCTGCGCTCCAGAGCCCGGCCAGGCGGGGCTCGTTGGAGGGGGGCCGCTGACAGCTGGACCGGGGAAGTTGGGAAACTGTGCTGAGCGCTGATTGGCCGGCTGGGGTGGAGCCCAGCGCCAGGAGCTGGGTTGTTCCTGCCCCACCCCATAGAGGAGAAGGGTCACTCCCACCCAGCCCTAGAGTTCGAGGGTTCCAGTCTTACTCCAGACCTTTTCCGCCTAGGAGATACCCTCAAAGGAGACCTTAGCCTCATTCAAACCTTCAGCTTCCATGCAGGCCCTAGAAGCAGGGGGAGGTGCAGTTTTATACCAAATCTTTTAAATTTTCTTTTATTTTTACATTTTATTTTGGAGGCAGAGTCTTGCTCTGTCACCCAGGCTGGAGTGCAGTGGTGCAATCATAGCTCACTGCAGCCTCCAACTCCTGGGTTCAAGCCATCCTCCTGCCTCAACCTCCTGAGAAGCAGGGACCACAGGCACACACTACCACACCCAGCTAATTAAAAAAATACATTTTGGCCGGGCACAGTGGCTCACGCCTGTAATCCTAACACTTTGGGAGGCCGAGGCGGGTGGATCACCTAAGGTCGGGAGTTCGAGACCAGCCTGATCAACAAGAAGAAACCCCTGTGTCTACTAAAAAGTACAAAACAAGCCGGGTGTGGTGGCACGTGCCTGTAATCCCAGCTACTCGGGAGGCTGAAGCAGGAGAATCACTTGAACCTGGGAGGTGAAGGTTGCAGTGAGCCTAGATCATGCCATTGTACTCCAGCCTGGGCAACAAGAGCTAAACTCTGTGTCCAGGGAGAAAAAAAAAAAAAAAAACGAAAAGCATTTTGTAGAGACTGGGGTCTTGCTATGCAGCCCTGGCCGGTCTTGAACTTCTGGCCTTAAGCGATCCTTCAGCCTTGCCCTTCCAAAAGGCTGGAATTACAGGCATGAACCACCCCACCTGGCCCCAAGTCCTTTCTGCTTCACTCAGATCTCCAAGTGGGGTCCCAACCTCACCCTGAACTCTCACTCACCTACCTGCTTTATCCTCAGTCCCTTAGCTGCAAAATAGGAGGTACCAGCCTCAGCCCCAAAGCCTTCCTTCCGGTCCCTACGGGGTCCTCATCCCACCTCAAATCTCATCCAGATCTCAAATGGGATCCCCAGGCTTATCTCAAATTTTCATCTCTCCACTCAAATTCCCAAGTCACGTATCCTGGCCCCAAATTCTCAGCACAGATACGAGAACACAGTTTTCGCTTTTCCCCAAATTCTTGATTTCTCAAATAAAGGATCTCATCTCCATCTCTAACCCTCATCTCCCCCCGACCCCAAGCCAGGCCTCCAAATGGATGCCCGGCCCCAATCCCAAATCCCCACCAAATAGAGGAGTCTGAGCTGGGAGCAGTGGCTCATGCCTATAATCCCAGCACTTTGAGAGGTCGAGGCGGCCAGGTCGCTTAAGTCCAGGAGTTAGAGACCAGTCTGGCCAACATGACAAAACTCCATCTCTACTAAAAATACAAAAATTAGCCAGGCATGGTGGCTGGCGCCTGTGGTTCTAGCTACTTGGGAGGATGAAGCGGGAGGATCACTTGAACCCAGGAAGTGGAGGTTGTAGTGAGCCGAGATTTGCCACTGCACTCCAGCCTGGGCGACAGAGCAAGACCCTGTCTCAAAAAAAAAAAAAAAAAAAGGAGTCGAGGGGGTCTGGGGTGTGAGAATCTGGCCCTGTTGCAAAGCAGGGCACAGCTACCTGGAAGGAAGGGGTGGATTCTTGCCATTCTTGGGGTTAGGCAGAGGCCCCCCTCACTGTGCTGGGACCCCCACCTGCAGCATGAAGAGGCCCCCAGGAGGTCAAATAGAGATTTTGTGCAACTGGACAAGCACAGACACGAAGGTTGAGAGGGTGCTTCCCCAGGGAAGGGAGGAGCCAAAAGGCGTATCCTGAGCCCTGAACTGCTCCCTGAACCCTGCTCCCCCCACCCCTGCCCCAGGGGAAGAGTGAGACGCAGGCAGAGCCTCCCTCCCAGCCTCTGACTCCCCAGACAAAGAGTCTCTGTGTCCCTGAAGAGGAGGGGGTGGGGCCCCATTAGGCCTGATGGGGAGTTGGGGGGCCCCCCCAGGGTGGGAGGAGGAGAGGGACTCTCTGTAAGCTGCTCCTCCTCCTCCCTCTCCAGGGGCATCCGAGGCTGAGACTTCTCCAATTAAAAGGCTCTCACAAAATTCCTGCCCTGCCCTGCCCTGCCTTGCTGGAAGTTCTTCCTATAGTCTAACTGCTTCATCTGACCGTTCTACACCCCTTCCCTCCATGAAACCACACTTCTGGATCCACATTCTCTGTCACATTCTCCCATTCTCTCCCTTCAATCAGAGATTCTTCACCGAGAATACAGACACTAATTCCCCCCAGCTTTCACAAAAACTCTCCCAGTACTAAATAATTTACACTTGGCTGGGCGCAGAGGCTCACCCCTCTAATCTCAGCACTTTGGGAGGCTGAGGCAGCTGAACCACTTGAGGTCAGGAGTTCAAGACCAGCATGGCGGAGTTCAAGGCCAGCTTGGCCACATTGGTAAAACCTTCTCTTTACTAAAAATACAAAAATTAGCTGAGTGTGGTGGCAAGTCCCAGCTACGCAGGAGGCTGAGACAGGAGAATCACTTGACCCTGGGAGGCAGAGGTTGCAGTGAGCCGAGATTGCACCACTGCACTCCAGCCTGGGTGACAAGAGCAAGAGTCTGTCTCAAAAAAAAAAAATAATAAAAAAAAATAATAATATACTACACTCATAATAAAAATAAAAATTAAGAAAACAGGCCGGGTGCAGTGGCTCATGCCTGTAATCCCAGCACTTTGGGAGGCCAAGGTGGGTGGATCATGAGGTCAGGAGTTCAAGACCAGCCTGACCAATACGGTGAAACCCTGTCTCTACTAAAAATAGAAAAAATTAGCTGGGCATGGTGGGGCGCACCTGTAGTCCCAGCTGCTCAGGAGACTAAGGCAGGAGAATCGCCTGAGCCCGGGAGGCAGAGATGGCAGTGAGTTGAGGCTGTGCCACTGCACTGCAGCCTGAGCAACAGATACTCCGTCTCAAAAAATTAAATTAAATTAAAAAATAAGAAAACAGTTTACAAATGGCCAAGGCAAGAGGATAGCTTGAGGCCAAGAATTCGAGACCAGTCTTGGCAACTTAGCAAGATCCCATGTCTAAAACAAAATTTAAAAAACTAGCTGGGCATGGTAGTGTGCACTGGTAGCTCCAGCTACTCTGGAGGCTGAGGTGGGAGGATTGCTTGAGGCTGCAGTGGGCTGTAATGGTGCCACTGCAGCTTGAGTGACAGAGCAAGACCCTGTCTCTTAAAAACAAACAAACAAACAAAAACCAGTGATGCGTATAAAAGGTGTGGAGAAGAAATTTTGGGCAGATGAAGAAAACAAGGTGCAGAGATTTGAGATTCTCTCTGACTCTTCAGGGTCAGTCCAGAATTGACGGTCTCCAGGGGAGGGTGGGGGCTTCTCCCTGCAGGGGATCTGTGGGAGGGGGTTAGGAGGGAGCAGATGAGCTGCGGATGAATGGTGAGAGTCAGGTGCTGCCCGGCAGAGGTCACACGTCCAGGGAGGGGATCAACATGGCTGCTGCACCCCGGACCGTACTGATCTCCGGCTGCTCATCAGGAATTGGTCTGGAACTTGCAGTGCAGCTGGCCCATGACCCCAAGAAGCGCTACCAGGGTAAGAGGTGCAGGGTGGCGCTAGGAGGCGGCAGGGTGCAGATGGCTTCCCCAGCACTGTCTCCCCTACCTATCCCTTCCAGCTGCGCTTGTGGGCTTGGGGAGGACCCAGCAGGCATGGGGTCTTTCTCTCCCTCCAGGAATCATCCCCTCATCCTACAAATATTTCTTGAGCACCTTCTGGGTGTTCTGAATGCTGGCAACACAACTGGGGATGAAATAGACGAAAATCTCAGCCCTCAGGATGCATGTCATAGAGCAGGGGTATGAGAGGGAGGATGCGCGGTAAACAGATGAAAAAAACTTGTTGCTGTGTCTGGTGGGAATACGTGCTGAGAAACAAAATAAAGCAGCCGAGAGTGGCGGGGGTGGGTGGGTGGTATTTTTAGAAGGGTTTCACTAGGGCACTCCCAAGGTTGGAATAATTACCACCCTGATGCTCACTCCTCCACCTCTCCCCAGATTACTGATTTAATGAGATAAGCTTCTTAAGTGCTCCTGACCTTGGGGGTTGAAGGGATGGCCTTCTAGTTCTAGGCACTTGCTTCTCTACAACTCTGACATAAATCCCTGGGACTGCATCCTAACCAACCAGGAGAACCCTTGACCCAGACGGAGCACACTGCAGTCAAAGTGGGCAAAGGGTTGTTACTTACAAGGCGGTGACTGGGAGTGAGGGCCCTGCCCCAGTTGGCAGGGCCGCTTCTCCCAGCCCTCCGTCCTCGGTTTTAGAGACACTCACAGCTTTGAGCGTGAGAGCCTGGATGCCAGTGTGCAGGGAAGAACGTGCATCCCTGTGGGCAGGCAGATGGGTGTATGAACCTGCTGCAGGCTAATGCTGACTGAGCTTTTACAACGCGCCAGGCTGCATCCTAAGTGCCCTGCATCCAGGAAGTCATGTAAGCCTCACATCCTGCCTGTGAGGCAGACACTATCAGCCACCCCAATTTATTATTATTTTATTATTTATTTGTTTGTTTGTTTGTTTTGAGTCAGAGTCTCACTCTGCTGCCCAGGCTGAGTGCAGCGGTGTGATCTCAGCTCACTGCAACCTCCACCTCCCAGGCTCAAGTGATTTTCATGCCTAAGCCTCCTGAGTATCTGGGACTACTGGCACATGCCACCAAGCCCAGCTAATTTTTGTGTTTTTAGTAGATGGGGTTTCACCATGTTGGCTAGACCAGTCTCAAACGCCTGGCTTCAGTTGATCTGCCTGCCTTGGCCTCCCAAAGTGCTGGGATTACAGGCGTGAGCCACCGTGCCCAGCTGCCCCATTTTAGAAGTGAGGAAACTGAGGCACAGACTGTCAATGGTCTCTCAGCTGCAAAGTGGCAGAGCTGGGATTTGAACTCAGGCGACCCAGCCCTTGCATCCATGTTTGCCACTATATCGCATGTAGATGCAAGTGGCCTCATTCATGTGGCTGCTACCCACGAATCACACTGGCCCAAAGACAAGATGCAAATGCCCCCAGGAGTGATTATGGGTGCATACATCGGAGGATATCAAACATGTATGCTGGGGCAAGGGCAGACAGAGTACATATTCTGAGGTCTCGCTTAAGAGCATAAGCTTGAGGCCGGGAGCAATGGTTCACTCCTAAAATTCCAGCACTTTGGGAGGCTGAGGCGGGTGGATCACCTGAGGTCAGGAGTTCAAGACCAGCCTGGCCAACATGGTGAAACCCCTTCTCTACTAAAAATACAAAAATTAGCCAGGCATAGTGGCTCATGCCTGTAATCCCAGCTACTTGGGAGGCTAAGGCAGGAGAATGGCTTAAACCGGGAGGCAGAGGTTGCAGTGAGCTGAGATTGCACCACTGCCCAGCCTGGGCAACAAGAGCTAGATTCTGTCTTAAAAAAAAAAAAAAGAGAGAGAGCATAAGCTTGGCCAGGCACTGTGGTTCTCTGGACCCTCATGCCTGCAATTCCAGCCCTTGGGGAGAATGAGATGGGCAGATCATCCGAGGTTCAAGACCAGCCTGACCAATATGGTGAAACCCTCTCTCTACTAAAAATATGAAAAATTAGCTGGGTGTGGTGGCGGGGGCCTGTAATCCAGCTACTCAGGAGGCTGAGGCAGGGGAATTGCTTGAACCCGGGAGACGGAGGTTGCAGTGAGCCGAGATAGCACCACTGCACTCCAGCCTGGGAAACAAGAGTGAAAGAGTGAATCTCCTTTAAAAAAATATGTGGCTATTCACTTGAGTGTTTACATATGTACATATGTTGGCTATAGGTGTGTATGCATTTTTTTTCATGGCAACCTGTTTTATGTTTATATATTTTATTGTCTTACCTACTAGGCTATAAATTCCATGAAGGCAGACACTTTATTTATTGATTGATTTTTGAGACTGAGTCTCACTCTGTTGCAAGGCTGGAGTGCAGTGGCGTGATCTTGGCTCACTACAACCACCACCTCCAGGTTCAAGCAATTCTCCTGCCTCTGCCTCCTGAGTAGCTGGGATTACAGGCACGTGCCACCATGCCCAGCTAATTTTTTGTATTTTTAGTAGAGATAGAGTTTCACCATATTGGTCAGGCTGGTCTTGAACCTCAGATGATCTGCCTGCCTCAGCCTCCCCAGTAGCTGGAATTACAGGCACGTGCCACCGCACCTAGCAAAGTTTTGTATTTTTAGTAGAGATGGGGTTTCACCATGTTGGTCAGGATGGTCTCAATCTCTCGACCTTGTGATCCACCTGTCCAGGCCTCCCAAAGAGCTGGGATTACAGGCGTGAGCCATCTTGCCTGGACTTATTCTTTTAGTTTTTGAGTCAGGGTCTCACTCTGTCGCCCAGGCCGGGGTGCAGTGGCTCCAACTTGGCTCACTGCACCCTCAACCTCCTGGGCTCAAGCGATCCTTCCATTGCAGCCTCCCAAGTAGCCTGGACTACAGGTGGGGGCCACCCACCACACCTGGCTAATTTTTTTTTTTTTTTTTGAGACGGAGTTTCACTCTTGTTACCTAGGCTGGAGTGCAATGGCGCGATCTCGGCTCACTGCAACCTCCGCCTCCTGGGTTCAGGCAATTCTCCTGCCTCAACTTCCTGAGTAGCTGGGATTACAGGCACGCGCCACCATGCCCAGCTCATGTTTTGTATTTTTAGTAGAGACGGGGTTTCACCATGTTG
>NW_022437017.1:1854558-1900710 GCF_009761245.1 Sapajus apella | reverse complement strand
GGGGGGGGTGGGTGGGGCGGACCGGGGCCCTGCCCCCCCCCCCGGGGAAAAAAAAGGGAAACCCCATCCCAAAAAAAAAAAAAAAAAAAAAAAGGGCAGGGAGTGGTTGAGCCATCAGACTCACACTACCCCCTGCCCGGTCACAGCATCTCCCTGGTGGAGCCAGGCCCTGTGGTCACCGAGTTTGAGGGGAAGCTTCTGGCGCAGGTTTCTACAGCTGAGTTCCCAGGCACTGACCCTGACACCCTGCACTACTTCCGGGACCTCTACCTCCCAGCCTCCAGGGAGCTGTTTCGCTCTGTGGGACAGAGCCCACAGGACGTGGTTCAGGTGAGTGAGGGGCCCAGAGCCCTAAGATGTGGCTCATATATGTTTTGGGGAGAGGCCCTCCCTCGGTCCCAACACTCAGGGGCTCCACCCTGCAGGCCATTGTCAAGGTCATCGGCTCGACTCGACCACCCCTGCGCCAACAGACCAACGTCCGCTACTCGCCACTGACCATGCTCAAAACCGTGGACTCCTCCGGCAGCCTGTACGTGCGAACCACCCACTGCCTCCTCTTCCGCTGTCCGCGCCTTCTCAGCCTCGGCCTGCGATGTCTGTCCTGCGGCTGCCTCCCAGCCCAGGTGCGGCCAAGATGAGCTGAACAGAGCCCCACGATCCCCACCCCTAAACAACCAGATCTCTTCATTCCACGTCTAATTCAGAGGCTGAGCAGACTCTTCATGCATTCATTCACTCTGCAAACTCCTCCTCTCCTGCTCTGTGCCTGGATGTGGCTAGAATCCCAGAAAGGCCTCAATTTTCATGCATAGACACTTCTGTGGTCACAGCTGGAATAGAGAGAGGGACCCCGGGAACTTGGGCTGGGGAGCCCAGAGCAGGAAGCCGCAGCCGTCTCTGGGAAAGCAAGGGCAGCTTCCTGGAGGAAGAGGCATTGTTATGACACTTGAAGGATGAGACAGACTCTGCCTCATTCAACCTCATAACTTCATGATCTTAGGCCTGAGAATACAGGAATGATTCATAACCCCCACCCCCCACCCCCGTGCATACACCAGAGCTCTGTGGACCAAGGGGACACTCCCGGTTACACACCCCATCAGCAAAATGTATTTGAGCACACACCAGCAATGTATGCATATTTTTTCCATTAAATATATATTTATAATCACAAGTCATAATTACATTTACTATTTAATGAAGCTCCATTTCTTAAAATTAAATAAAAAATTAAAAAGCCAGTTGAAATACTGTCTCCAAAGAGAGAGAGAGAAAGAAAGACAGAGGAAGCAAGCCAGCAAGCAAGCAAGCCAGGCATGGTGGCTCACGCCTGTAATCCTAGCACTTTGGGAGGCTGAGGCAGGCAGATCACTTGAGGCCAAGAGTTTGAGATCAGCCTGGCCAACATAGTGAAACTCTCTCTCTACTAAAAATACAAAAATCAGCTGGGCGTGGTGGCAGGCGCCTGTAATTAGGGAGGCTGAGGCATGAGAATCACTTGAACCCAGGAGGCAGAGGTTGCAGTGAGGCCAAGATCGTGCCACTGCACTCCGGCCTGGGCGGCAGAGCAAGACTCTGTCTGAAAAAAATAAAACAGAAACTCATGAAAGGATAAACAGACTTTTGTATATCCTTAAAAAGGAAGGAAATTCTGACACATGGGTGAGTACTGAGAACACCATGCTGAGTGAAATAAACCAGATAGAAAATTCCACTTATCTGAGAGGCCTAAAGTAGTCAAATCCATAGAGCTGGAAAGTCACACAGTGGGTGCCCGGGGCAAAGGGAGGACAGAATGGGGAATCTGTGTTTTAAGGGGACAGAGTTTTGGTCTGGGAAGCGGATGAAGTTCTGGAGATGGACAGCGGTGAGGGCTGTACCCCAATGTGAATGTACCTAAGGCCACTGATCTGTACACTTATAAATGGTTAAAATGGTAGTTACTATTTTTTTTTTTTTTGAGACAGTCTCACCGCTGTCACCCAGGCTAGAATGCAGTGGCACAATCTCAGCTCACTGCACCTCTGCCTCCCAGGTTCAGGCAATTCTCTTGTCTCAGCCTCCCGAGTGGCTGCGAATTACAGGCATGTGCCACTACGCCCAGCTGATTTTTGTATTTTTAGTAGAGATGGGGTTTTTCCATGTTGGTCAGGCTGGTCTTGAACTCCCAACCTCTGGGGATCCTCCCGCCTTGGTCTCCCAAAGTGCTGGGATTACAGGCGTGGGCCACCATGCCTGGCCAAAAATGGTAAATTTTGTAGTGCACATATTTTACCACAATTTTAAAACAGACATGGAGAGTTTTAGTTTAAACAAACTGAATATAGGCCAGGCACTGTGACTCATGCCTGTAATCCCAGCACTTTGGGAGGCTGAGGCAGGTGCATCACCTGAGGTCAGGAGTTCAAGACCAGTCTGGCCAACATGACTAAACCCAATCTCTACTAAAATACAAAAATTAGCAAGGCACAGTGGTAGGTGCCTGTAATCCCAGCTACTCAGGAGGCTGAAGCAGGAGAATCGCTTGAACCCAGAAGGCGAAGGTTGCAGTGAACCAAGATTGCCCCATTGCACTCCAGCCTGGGTGACAGAGTGAGACTCTGTCTCAAAACAAAAAACATACAAACAAAAAAATCTGAATATATACTTTAAAAAAAACTTTTTCACTAAAAGCATCATACTATATAAATCAATGTGAACCTCACTTGTTACCTTGAATCATGTATACCTTGGAGGATTTTTTTTTTCTTTTTTGAGACAGGGTCTCACTCTGTCCCCCAGGTTGAAATGCAGTGGCATGATCGCAGCTCACTGCAAACTCCGCCTTCCCGGGTTCAAGCGATTCTCCTACTTCAGCCTCCTGAATAACTAGGACTACAGGCACCTGCCACCACACCTGGCTGATTTTTGTATTTTTAGTACAGATGGGGTTGCACCATGTTGGCCAGGCTGGTCTCAAACTGCTAACTGATTCGCCTTCCTCAGTCTCCCAAAGTGCTGGGATTACAGGCATGAGCCACTGTGCCCGGCCAGAGGATTTCCCATATCAGCCCAAGCAGACATCCTCATTCTTTTTAGATCTGCAGTATATTGCACTGTGTAGATGAACAATAATTCATGCAGCCCTTCCTCTACTGATAGATCTCTGGGTCTCTCCAAATGTTTGCTATTACATAGACGACTGCAGTGGCAGGCCTTGTATCCTCTCACACATGTGCAAGAGTTTCTGTTACGAGATTATTTGGTGAAGGAATCTATGCATTTGTGATTTTCCTGAACATTACCAAACTCGCGTCCTTCCCGGAGGACCAGTGTCCGTATGTCAGCCTCCTTGCTTGGCGGCAGCTTTGGCTCACAGCACATCATCTGTCTTCTGAGTTTATGCAAATCTAACAGATAAAAATTGGTATCTCGGTGTGGTTGTAAATTGCATTTCTCTTATTATGAGAGAAGCTGAATATCTTTTCAAAAGTTAAAGAACCTTTTGTATTTCTTTTTCTTTTTTTTTTTTTTGAGACAGAGTCTCACATTGTTGCCTGGGCTGGAGTGCAATGGTGTGATCTTGGCTCACTGCAACCTCCACCTCCCAGGTTCACACGATTCTCCTGTCTCAGCCTCCTGAGTATCTGGGATTACAGGCACACATCACTACACCCAGCTAATTTTTTGTACTTTTAGTAGAGACGGGGTTTCACTGCCTTGGCCTCCCAGAGTGCTGGGATTACAGGCGTGACCCACCGCGCCTGGCTTGTGTTTCATTTTTGGTCGACCTTCTGATCACACCTTTGCCCAATTTATTTTCCATTGAATAGTTGATGCTTTTATTATTAATTTCTAGAAGCTTTATATATTGAGGAAATTAAGGAATCTGTGATATGAAGTGCAGATCTTTCATTCCCAGTTTGCTTTTTTTTTTTTTCTAACTTATCTGTTATGTTTGGCCTGGCTGCGCGTGGTGGCTCACTCCTATAATCCCAGCACTTTGGGAGGCTGAGGCGGGTGAATCATGAGGTCAGGAGTTCAAGACCAGCCTGACCAACATGGTGAAACTCCATCTCTACTAAAAATACAAAAATTTGCCAAATGTGGTGGTGCACGCCTATAATCCCAGCTACTCAGGAGGCTGAGGCAGGAGAATTGCTTGAACTGGGGAGGCAGAGGTTGCAGTGAGCCGAGATCACAACAGTGCACTCCAGCCTGGGCGACAGAGCGAGACTCCATCTCAAAAAAAAAAAAAAAGTTTGGACTGATTCTATTTATTTACTTAATTTTGAAACTTTTCCTAGCTGGAATCTTGTTCTGTCACCCAGGCTGGAGTGCAATGGTGCAATCTCGGCTCACTGCAACCTCTGCCTCCCAGGTTTAAACAATTCTCCTGCCTCAGCCTCCCAGCCTTATTCATATGTTGTGGAATTACTATTATTATTATACTTTTAAATTTCAAGACCCAGTAACAAAGGACATACTGATAGTACAGTGGTTCACACATGTAATCCCAATGCTGGGAGGTGAAGCCAAGAAAATCACTTGACGCCAGGATTTTGAGACCAGCCTGGAGAGCATAGCAAAACCCTTTCTCTGCAAATAATTTCAAAAGTAGCCCAGTATGGTAGCATGCCCCTGCAGTCTCAGCTACTCAGGAGGCTGAGGTGGGAGGATCCCTTGCATCCAGGAGTTGGAGGCTGCAGTGAGCTATGACCGCACCACTGCACTTCAGCCTGCTGAGAGAGACAGACCCTGTCTCAAATAAATAAATAAAATAAGAAAGGACATACCCAGACCGATTCTGTTAAAACACAAAGATGGCCGGGCACGGTGGCTCACGCCTATAATCCCAGCACTTTGGGAGGCCAAGGCGGGCAGAACATGAGATCAAGAGATTAAGACCATCTTGGCCAGCATGATGAAACTCGTCTCTACTAAAAATACAAAAATTAGCCAGGCGTGGTGGCACGCACCTGTAGTCCCAGCTACTAGAGAGGCTGAGGCAGGAGGATCACTTGAATCCAGGAGGCAGAGGTTATAGTGAGCCTAGATAGCGCTACTGCACTCCGGCCTGGAGGCAGAGCGAGGCTCCTTCTCAAAAAAACAAAAACAAAAACGACAACAAACAAAAAAACCAAAACCAAAAAGTACAAAGATAATGTCAATCCTCTTTTCAAAACTCCCCAGTGGCTTCTCCTCTTATTTAGACATTTTATTTTTTTTTTGGAAATAGGGTCTTGCTCTGTCATCAGATTGGAGGGCAGTGGTGCAGCCTCCACCTGCTGGGCTCAGAAGACCTTCCCGTCTCAGCCTCCTGAGTAACTGGGACCACAGGTGCATGCCACCAAGCCTGGCTAACTTTTTTTTTTTTTTTTTTTTTTTTTTTGAGACGGAGTTTCGCTCTTGTTACCCAGGCTGGAGTGCAATGGCGCGATCTCGGCTCACCGCAACCTCCGCCTCCTGGGTTCAGGCAATTCTCCTGCCTCAGCCTCCTGAGTAGCTGGGATTACAGGCACGCACCACCATGCCCAGCTAATTTTTTGTAGCTTTAGTAGAGACGGGGTTTCACCATGTTGACCAGGATGGTCTCGATCTCTTGACCTTGTGATCCACCCGCCTCGGCCTCCCAAAGTGCTGGGATTACAGGCTTGAGCCACCGCGCCCGGCAAGCCTGGCTAACTTTTAAAAAACTTTTTGTAGAGAGGGGGGTCTCACTATGTTGCCCAGGCTGGTATTGAACTCTTGGTCTCAAGCAATCCTTCTGACTTGGTCTCCCAAAGTGCTGGGATTACAGGTGTGAGTCACCATGCCTGGCATGCTTCCCCTCTTATTTAGACTCAAATCAAAACTATATCATCTGACCACTGAATATTTGTCTCAAATTCTCTCTTAGTTTTTGCCTATGCCCCACTCATTCCAGCAACACTGATCTCTTTGCTGTGCCATTTCGTCTGTCTGTCTTTCACTCGTTTTTAGAGACAGGGTCTCTCTCTGTCACCCAAGCTGGTGGGCAGTGGCACGATCATAGTTCACTACAACCTCAAACTCCTGGACTCGAGTGATCCTCCAGCCTTGGCCTCCTAAAGCGCTTGCATTACAGGTGTGAGCCACCATGCCTGGCCTCCTTGCTATTTTTTAAACACTCCAACCTCAAGGCCTTTGCACTTGCTGTTTCCTCTGCATAGAATGTTTTCTCCAAATATCCACAAGGCTCCCTCCTTCACTTCCTTCATGTGCTCAAATATCACCTCCTCTAAGAAGCCCTCCAGGATCACCATAAGATAGCACACTGTCCCTTTATTATCTTACCTGTTTTATTTCCCATCATCTGACATGGTTCTCTCTCTTTTGTTTCCTTCCCCCCTTCCTTCCTTCCTTCCCTACTTTTTCTTTTCTGTTTCCTTCCTTCTCTTTCTTTCATATATATGAACATATATATGAAAGAATATATATATATATAAGAATATATATATATATTCTCAATAAAGCCTTGCTTTATTGAGCAGGCTGCTCTTGAACTCCTGGGTTCAAGCGACCCTCCCACCTCGGCCTCCCAAAGCACTGGGATTACAGACATGAGCCACCACGCCTGGCAAGCATATACTACTATGCTATGCTTGTTTCTTACTGGTGCCACCCACTAGAATGTCAGCTCCACGGGCAGGGGACTGTTTGTTATCTCTTTGCTCTACCCCCATCATCAGCACTGTGGAAATGAAAAAATGACTAAAGGAGCCTGGGCTGGGGACTGGAAGTGACCAAGCTGGCACATCCTGGCAGTAGAGTCCACACTGAGAAGCTCCTGACACCTCCTACCTGGACAAGACAGGGTACTTCTCTGACCCTCAGTTTCTTCATCTGTGAAATGGAGCTTGCCAGGGAGGAAGTCCTACTAAGTGCGGGGAACGTAGTCGGTGTCTAATAAATTAGAGTCTAATAAATTAGAGCCCTTAATAGTTATGTTGACGGTAGCCTTATTCCTTGGTCTCCTGGGTCCTGCTCGGCCTTTCCTGGGAAGCTCTGAGCTCAAAGCCCTGGAGGAGGGAGTAAAACCAGAGGCTGCATCTCTGCAAGGACACATCCCTGCAAGGCCGCCCCTCCCGCCCGCGCCTCCTCGGTGCAAACTCCGGGTCCCAGGGAGGGGAAGGCGGACGGAATCTGAGCGGCAGGCACAGCTGCTCCGGGCGGGCGGCCAAGGTCCCCTCCCTCCAGCACCGGCATTCCTGCGGGAGGGGCCGAGAGCAGCTGTCCGCCTGGCTGGAGGCTCGCTGGCGCCCTCTGGTGTCCAAGTGCGAGAGGCCACGTGGACTTGAGCCACCGTTGTGTCCCAGGCCACTGCCTGCAGCTCAGGTGGACCTGGGTGGAGCTAGGTCCACCCTCTACCTTTCTGGGGTTCCCTTTACCATCCGGGTTCACGAACTCAGCTTCCATCACTAAACTTGCTGTGTGACCCTAGGCAAGACACTCAACCTCCCTGTGCCACAGTTTCTTGGCTGTGCAATTTGGGATAGGATTCTTCACCTTTTTAGTGCTACTGTTTTTCTTTCTTTCTTTCTTTCTTTTTTTTGAGACGGAGTTTCACTCTTGTTACCCAGGCTGGAGTGCAATGGCGCGATCTCGGCTCATCGCAACCTCCGCCTCCTGGGTTCAGGCAATTCTCCTGCCTCAGCCTCCTGAGTAGCTGGGATTACAGGCACGTGCCACCATGCCCAGCTAATTTTTTGTATTTTTAGTAGAGACGGGGTTTCACCATGTTGACCAGGATGGTCTCGATCTCTTGACCTCGTGATCCATCCGCCTCGGCCTCCCAAAGTGCTGGGATTACAGGCTTGAGCCACTGCGCCTGGCCCTGTTTTTCTTTCTTTTTCTTTCTTTCTTCTTTCTTTCTTTCTCTCTCTCTCTTTCTCTTTCTTTCTGTCTTTCTTTCTTTCTTTCTTTTCCTCCTCTTTCTCTCTTCTCTTTCTTTCTCTATCTATTTATTATAGAGATGGGGCCTTGCTGTGTTGCCCACGCTGGTCTCAAACTCCTGAGCGCAAGCAAGCCTCCCACTTTGGCCTCCCCAAATGCTGGGATTACAAGAGTGAGCCACCACCCCCGGTTGCCTCCGTTTTTTTTTTTTTTTTTTTTTTTTTTTTTTTTTTTTTTAACTTTGGGGACAGGGTCTCACTCTGTCACCCAAGCCAGAGTGCAGTGGCCAGATTGCTGTTCACGGCAGCCTTGACTCCTGTGCTCAAGCAGTGCTCCCACCTCAGCCCCCTGAGTAGTTGGAATTACAGGCAAACATCATTATACTCAGCTAATTAAAAAAAAAAAAATTGTAGAGTAGGGTCGGCTATTTTGCCCAGGCTGGTCTCGAACCCCTGGTCTCAAGTGACCCTCCCAGCTTTGCCTCCCAAAGCGCTGGAATTCCAGGTGTCAGCCACTGAGCCTGAAGGGTTTTTTCATCTGTAAAACAGGCCAGTGGTGATCCTTAACTCATTAGATTGCTGAGAGGATTGAAAGAGACAGTCCAGGTGAAGGTGGATACAGTAAAAATACACACTCCTGGCCGGGCATGGTGGTTTACACCTGTCATCCAGGGCTTTGGGAAGCCAAGGCTGGAGGATCACTTGAGCCCAGGAGTTCAAGACCAGACTGGGCAACATAGAGAGACCCTGACTCTATCAAAAATACAAAAAAATTAGCTGGGCATGGTGGTGCCCCCTGTAGTCCAGGCAGCTTAGGAGGCTGAAGTGGGAGGATCACTCGAGTCCAGGAAGTCAAGACTGCAGTGAGCTACGACTGTGCCACTGCACTCCAGCCTGGGCGACAGAGGGAGACTGTCTCTAAAAACAAAAACTAAAAAAAATTTTTTAAATGGCTCAGATTGTTCTACCTGGAAATTCTCATGGTGTAGATAGAGACACTGGTACTGGAAGACAGGGCCCAGACTGGAGGAAAAGAAAGGGACTGTGGAGAGAGCCAGCTGACGCCCCTTGCCTTTGGACAATCGCCTGTCCCAGACACCTGCAATCCCTGCCCCCATCAGAGGGGGAATGTGAACACCTGCTGAAGGGGAATTCTTACCCCCAGCCCAGGCAGAGCTAAACAGAACCACTGAAGGCCGGGCGCGGTGGCTTACGCCTGTAATCCAGGTACTTTGGGAAGCCGAGGTGGGCGGATTACCTGAGGTCAGAAGTTTGAGAGCAGCCTGGCCAACATGGTGAAACCCCGGCTCTACTAAAAATACAAAAATTAGCCGGTTGTGGTGGTGGGCATCTTTAATCTCAGCTACTCATGAGGCTGAGGCAGGAGAATCGCTTGAGCCTGGGAGGCAGAGATTGCAGAGAGTCAAGATTGTGCTGCTGCACTCCAGCCTGGGTGACAGACCAAGACTCCATTTTAAAAAACAAAAACAAAACCAGGCACAGTGGCTTACACCTATAATCCCAGCACTTTGGGAGGCCGAGGCGGGCAGATCACACGGTCAAGACATCGAGAACATCCTGGCCAACACGGTGAAACCCTGTCTCTACTAAAAGTACAAAAATTAGGTAAGTGTGGTGGCAGGCGCCTGTAATTCCAGCTACTGGGGAGGCTGAGGCGGGAGAATCACTTGAACGCGGGAGGTGGAGGTTGCAGAGAGCCGAGATCGCGTCATTGTACTCCAGCCTGGCGACAGAATGAGACCCCATCAAGAAAAAAGAACGGAACCAATGGAGATTCCCTGAAACCCTGGGGCAGTGATATAGACACTAATGTCCTAGAACCTTCCAAATTAAGTGTCACCCGCTTATCTGAGCCAGGCTTGAATTTGATTCTATTGAGTCTTTGCTCTCTAAAACATCAACTTAAGAAAGAAGCCTCACTGCTCTCCAGCTGCCTGACATGGGGCAAATTGCCTAGCTTCCTGGGGCCTCAGTCTCCTTATCTGTAAAATGTGTGCTAATTACTTCAGCATGGCTGGAAGGCAACTCCTCCACTCCCTTCTCCTGCTTCTCCCCCTTCTCCCCTCCTCCTCCTCCTCTCTCTCCTCCCCCTCCCCCTCTCTCTCCTCCCCCTCCCCCCTCCCCCTCGCCTTCCTCCTCTCCCTGCTCCCCCCTCCCCCTTCCCCCCTCCTTCTCTTTCTCCCTCTCCTTCTCCTCTTCCTCCTTCCCCTCCCCCTCCTCCTCCTTTTCTTTTGAGGTAGGGTTGCCCAGGCTGGAGTGCAGTGGTGCAATCCCTACTCACTGCATCCTCAGCCTCCTGGATTCAAGCAATCCTCCCACCTCAGCATCCCGAGTAGCTGGGACTACAGGTGTGCACTACCACACCTGGCTTTTTGTTTTGTTTTTTTTGTTTGTAGGGACAGAGTCTCACTATGTTGCCCAGGCTAGTCTCAAACTCCTGGCCTCAAGAAATCCTCCTACCTCAGCTTCCTGAAGTGCTGGGATTACAGGCATGAGCCACCACTCCTGGCCCAGCTACAAACCTTCTATGAGAGGACAAAGAGCACATTGAACAGTGTCTGGAAACAAATGCCCAGGGAATAAATAACTAGATCCCACTCCTCCCTTTGCCTCTGACACCCTTGGTTTCAGCTCTCTACAAAGGCAGGATCTAGAAAATGGGCACACATTAAGGCCCAATTAATGGCAGACTATGAGATTTCAGAAGAAAATGCACCTTAGGCCCTTGGTAAGTAAGTGTGCAGTAAATGTCCACTCCACACAGGCAGGGATTTTTGTCTGTCATGCTCACTGCTGTGTCCCCAGCATGCTAAGTAGGGGCCAGGCTCATAGTAAACGCTTAATGAATCTTTGCTGGATAAATGTATATTATCTGCTGGACGAAGTGGCTTATGCCTGTAATCCCAGCACTTTGGGAGGCTGAAGTGGGTGGATCACTTGAGGTCTGGAGTTCAAGACCAGCCTGGCCAACATGGTGAAATTCCGCCTCTACTAAAAATTTAAAAACTTAGCTGGATGTGGATGATGCACACCTGTAATCCTAATTACTCAGGAGGCTGAGGCGGGAGAATGGCTTGAACCTGAGAGGCGAATGTTGCGGTGAACCAAGAGCGCACCGCTGCACTCCAACCTGGGCAACAGAGTGAGATGTCTCAAAAAAAAAAGTGGCTGAGCACAGTGGCTCACACCCATAATCTCAGCACTTTGGGAAGCGGGTGGATCATGAGGTCAGGAATTTGAGACCAGCCTGACCAACATGGTGAAATCCTGTCTCTACTAAAAATACAAAAATTAGCCTGACGTGGTGGGCGCACACCTGTGATCCCAGCTACTCAGCAGGTTGAAGCAGGAGAATCGCTTGAACCTGGGAGGTAGAGATTGCAGTGAGCCAAGATTGCACCACTGCACTCCAGCCTGGGCGACAAAGCAAGACTCCATCTTAAAAAAAAAAAAGGATATTATCATTTAGTAGGGGGATCAGGAACCCTTCAACAGGCAAAATTTCCCAAGCTGCTGAATTGACAGCACTGCTGGGGGTAGATTCAAACAGACTCATCATCAAGCCCAGCTGCCTCTTAGAGGCAGACACCACAAAGCCATCTCAACATTGTATTTAATAAGCCCACTAAACAGTGAGAATTATTTGAGGACAGAGAAAGCCTTTTTCCAGGAATGCTTCAAGCATGATGTGTTTTCTTCCCTGGTTTAATATGTATAATTTGCCTTCTGGAAAAGGAACCCAGAGACTCTGGCATGACTTAGGAAACAATAGACAATGCTCACAATTTACTAAGCAGAATTGCCTCCTGCAAGGATGGAGAGATCCAAGTAGTGCAAGGACTCCAACCCTGCGGAGAGGACTTTGACCAGTGGATTTCTCAGGAGGTTCCGTTATGGTGAAGTCTGAGGCCAGATGGTCAAATGCCACATGGCTGCTCACGCCTGGAATTGGGAAATAGGAAAAAATGCCAGCACTGCCCCTCTTTGGGCAGTTGCCCTGTTTTGCCAATTTCACAAGGGCAAAAGTAGGGAAAATCCATCCAGGCTAGGGTAGAAAGATGTTTGCCCCGCCTCCTGTCAGCCAATCACAGCCAAGCCCTGAGTTGTGTCCTGGGTGTGCAAAGTTCTTGCTGGGTGAGGGGAGGGCTTTAGGATAAGACCTTCATGGCCAGCCATGGTGGCTCACACCTGTAATCCCAGAATTTTAGGAGGCCGAGGCGGGCGGATCACTTGAGGTCAGGAGTTCAAGACCAGCCTGGCCAACATGGTGAAAGCCCGTCTCTATTAAAAATACAAAAATTAGTCAGGTGTGCTGGCGCACACATGTAATCTCAGCCACTCGGGAGGCTGAGGCATGAGACTCACTTGAACCCAGGAGGCAGAGGTTGCAGTGAGCTGAAATTGCGCCATTGCATTCCAGCCTGGATGACAGAGCCAGACTCCATCTCAAAAAAAAGGATTAGACCCTCATGGCTCATGGGGCAGGCAATTCTCCTACCACTCTGGCCCCTGAGGAAGGACTGGGGTATTTCTCAATGCATCTGACCCAAGCCTCTTTTGGAGGCTTGGCTGGGAAGTGAGAAACACCCCCGACTCCACCCCTTTGGATTTACAGGAATTCTCACCCCATGCTTGTTTATTTATTTATTTTTAATTTAATTTAATTTAATTTAATTTATTATTTTATTTTATTATTATTTTTTTTAGAGACGGGGTTTCCCCATGTTGGCCAGGATGGTCTCGATCTCCTGACCTCGTGATCTGCCCGCCTCGGCCTCCCAAAGTGCTGGGATTACAGGCATGAGCCACCGCGCCCAGCCCCCACACTTGTTTAGATATTAACTCAGCCACAACAAGCCAAGGCAAACAGGCCAGGGCCAGGGCAGGCGAGAGGACAGACATCTGCAGCCTGTGGCCACCCATCACCCCGCCAGCTGCCATGGACGTGCCCTGGCCCCTGGGGTGGATTCTACTTCTCTTGGGAAGCCCCCTTACCCAAGCTGAGCCTCTGTGAGTCTGGGGAATGGAGGGAGCTCAGCCGGCTTCCTGCACATCCGATGTCTGTGATTCCAGCTTGTAACTCCTGTTCCGTGTCACTTTCCCTACTCAAGTCCCTTACTGCCACTGTGTTTATCTACCGGCAGGTACATCCTGGTGACCCCCCCAAGTCCTGAGGGTCGGCAGCCCGGAGAACATCCACACTCAGGCCCATTCGGACTCCAGGCAGCCCCTCACGAGGACGCTTGAGGTGAACCTCACAGTGTAGGACTTCCCCAAGAAGAAGACGGTGTTGGCAAGGAGCCAGCTCATTCTCTCTCCAGGGAGCAATTTTATGGGCCAGGCACCTGTGACGGTATGTGACAGCCTGGGATGGGTGACCACAAAGGGAGGCTCTGGGTCAGCAATAAAGGCAGAAAGGGGCAGACTCTGGGTCTGGAGAGTAGATGCAGGCCCCAAAGCACTTACCGCTCCTCTCACGCCCTGTCCATTTGGAAGTCGAATGTCCTTAAGCCTGGGATACAAGAGCCCTCCATTAGCCCACTTGATGCCTCTGCATGAATTATAAAAGGTGCCTTCTGTCGGTAGCTTGGGAAGCTGAGCATGGACTGGATTCTGTCCTTCCCTTGGCTGGGTGCTCTTGTGTAGTGAGTAACCTGCACAACTGCACATGGCAACATAGCTCCCAAAGACAGAGCCAGAAGACCTTCAGTCAATTGCTCCTTCCAGGATCTGTCCCAGGGCATTACCCCCAGCCAGGGAGACCCCAGCAGAGCCTGAGGAGTATGGGTACCTCTCTCTCTCTCTCTCTCTCGTTCCTGAGAGCCTGGTATACCCCCCACAACCAGAGCAGCAATATATCATCATCCGGGCAACTCAGGCACCCACTTCTGTCTCCTCATTCATGGAGAAGATGGTGCTGGTGGCTCCTCATGCAGGCGACATCTTCGTCCAGACAGACAAGACCATCTACACCCTGAGCACTTGGGTACAGCCCTGAGGCCCTTGGCCTGGGGTGGTCACTGGCTCTCATCCCTAGTCTCTCCCAATGTCTGAGATACTTATGTCCCCTAAAACCTTCTCCACCTCCCAAGATTTCTCTCTGCATAAATGGTCCCCCCACAGCCCAAGATCCAAACTCTCTCTCTCCCACTCTCCCTCCTCTACCCAATACTCAGAGTCCTCCTTCTCCCCCAGTTCAGTACCCGGTGTTCACTGTGAACCACAGGATGGACCCTGTGACCAGGATATTTACTCTGGACATCAAGGTGGTCTTTCCTGATAGGGGGTGAATCTGGGACGCGGGTTACACGATGTGCTGAAGTCCCCCAGGGCTGTCCCAGAGGGCAGTCACCAGCGCCAGCCCCTGTCCCCACAGAACCCCAATGGAATCACTGTGACTAGCCAGGGTGTGTTGGCCAAGGATGGCTTTTACAGCTCCTTCACCTCCCAGAGCTTGTCAGGTGCCCTTGTCAGGTCTGGGAGCCCGAGAGGTCTCAAGGGAAGCTGTCATTCTCCATCTCCATCTCTCTTTTTTTTTTTTTTTTTTTTTTGAGACGGAGTTTCGCTCTTGTTACCCAGGCTGGAGTGCAATGGCGCGATCTCGGTTCACCGCAACCTCCGCCTCCTGGGTTCAGGCAATTCTCCTGCCTCAGCCTCCTGAGTAGCTGGGACTACAGGCACGCGCCACCATGCCCAGCTAATTTTTTGTATTTTTAGTAGAGACGGGGTTTCACCATGTTGACCAGGATGGTCTCGATCTCTTGACCTCGTGATCCACCCGCCTCGGCCTCCCACAGTGCTGGGATTACAGGCTTGAGCCACCGCGCCCGGCCTTTTTTTTGTGTGTTTTTTTTTTTTTTTTTTTTGAGGGGGAAAATATCTTAATGGGTTCCCTAAAAAGACGACAACCCTCTAGTGTTGCTGTCACTAATGAGATGACCTGATGATTCTCAATAGTGACCATAACCCCTGCATGGTGACCCCCGACCCAGAGACTCTGTCCATGCAGCACAAACTCAGTGATGCCCCCTCACTCCCAGCAGCATCTCCCACTACCCCATCTCCGTGAACATGCTGGATTCCATCACCACATGACAGTTTGTGGCGGTCAGCCTCAAGGCTGGTCAAGGTGATCCCCAGCAAGCCCAGTGCTAAGAGAATGTGGGTATGGAGACCCTACCCAGCCCCTCTCCCCAACCCAGCCCCTGCTTAAACCCAGTGTGCTCTCCTGGCTGTAGGTCCCTGTGTCTCAGACCCCTCTGAGCTGACACTTATGAAATCCTTCTTTGCGGACCTTAAGTTGCCCCACTCGGTGATCAGGAACGAACAGGTGCAGATCCAAGCCATGTTGCACAATTTCAGGAATCGTCAGGCCAAGGTGAAGCCCCTGAGCCCTCAACTTCCTGCCAAAATCTCTGCTAGTGTGTATTTTATTTTATGCTTAAATTATTTTTATTTGTTTATTGAGATGGAGTCTTGCTCTGTTGCCCAGGCTGGAATGTAGTGGTGTGATCTCGGCTCACTGCAACCTCCACCTCCAGGGTTCAAGTGATTCTCCTACCTCAGCCTTCCAAGTAGCTGGAACTACAGGCATGCACCACCCCACCATGCCCCGTTAATTTTTGTATTTTTAGTAGAGACAGGGTTTCACCATGTCGGCCAGGCTGGTCTCGAACCCCTGACCTCAAGTGATCTGCCCGCCTCAGCCTCCCAAAGTGCTGGGATTACAGGGTAAGCCACTGTGCCCAGCCTATTTTATTTATTTATTTATTGAGATGGAGTTTTCTCTGTTACCCAGGCTGGAGTGCAGTGGTGTGATCTCAGTTCACTGCAACCTCCGTCTCCCGGGTTCAAGCAATTCTCCTACCTCAACCTCCTGAGTAGCTGGGACTACAGGCGCCCGCCGCCACACCTGGCTAATTTTTGTATTTTTAGTAGAGACAGGGTTTTGCCATGTTGGTCAGGCTGATCTCAAACTCCTGACCTCAAGTGATCCACCCGCCTCGGCCTCCCAAAGTGCTGGGATTACAGGTGTGAACCACTGCACCTAGCCTATTTTATTTTATTTTTGGAAACAGTCTCACTCTGTTGCCCAGGCTAGAGTGCAGTGGCGCGATCCCAGCTCACCGCAACCTCACCTCACAGGTTCAAGTGATTCTCGTGCCTCAGCTTCCCCAGTAGCTGGGGTCACAGATGTGTGCCACCATGCCTGGCTAATTTTTAGTATTTTGAGCAGACAGAATTTTGCTGGTTGCCCAGGGTGGTCTCAAACTCCTGAGCTCAGGCAATCCGCCCTCCTTGGCCTCCCAAAGTGTTAGGATTACAGGCGGGAGCCACCATGCCCAGCCTGTTAGTGTGTTTTAGAAAAGGAAATTGGGTGTATTTATTATTCCCATGGGTCAGTGAAGTGGAGGCTGTTCTGGAAAATCTAAGGTACTCTCTTATTTAGCCAGGCATATTGGCACACACCTGTATTTCAGCTGCTTGAGAGGCTGAGATAGGGGATGGCTTGAACCCAGGAGACTAAGGTTGCAGTGAGCTGTGATTGCACCACTGCACTCCAGCCTGGGTGACAGAGTGAGACCTTGTCTCTACAAAAAGTAATTTTAAGAAGGTTAGTTAGCCAGTCTTGGTGGCATGCACCTGTGGTCCCAGCTACTCAGGAAGCTAAAGCAGGAGAGTCGCTTGAGCCCAGGAGTTCCAGGCTGCACTGAGTCGTATTTGTGCCACTCCACTCCAATCTGGGTGACACAGCAAGACAAAGAAAGAGGAAGGAAGGGAGGAAGGGAGGAAGGGAGGGAGGGAGGGAGGAAGGGAGGAAGGGAGGGAGGGAGGGAGGGAGGGAGAAAGGGAGGGAGGGAGGGAGGAAGGAAGGAAGGGAGGAAGGAATTAATTTAAACCTTACAACAACCCCATCAGATGGGTAGTATTATTGCTTTTGGTTTACAGATAAGGAAATTGAAGCACAGAGAGGTTAAAGGGCTTGCCTGGAGTCACACAGCACATAAATGGCAGATGGGGCTCTGACTCAGGCTGGGTCTGTGGTCCCCATCACTAGGCTTCACTGTCACTTACTTGGGCATCTCAGGGAAGGGAGGGGACTGTGACACTAGGGTCCTGGACCATGCCATGCATCGATACCCCCTCCCTTTGCCCATCCTGCCCTAGGTCCAAGTGGAGTTCCCCACAAAGAGCCGCTGTGCAGCGTGTCAAAGCCAGGAGCACCATCCTGCCAGGTGGTGGTCATGCCCCCCCACCTCCTCCAAGATGGTACCCTTTGTGCTTCTCCCACTGGAGATAGGCAAAGTGGACATGGAGGTCAAGGCTGTGGGCTATGGGATCCAGGACCACGTGAAGAAGACACTCTTGGTCCGGGTAATGGGCACCCCTAGCTCCCTAGCTGCTGGTGCAGACAGCAGGGCTTCCACCAGGTCCAGGCTGTGTGATCGTGGATGGGGCAGGTGGGCCCAGGATTGATAAACAGGGCTCCTAGATGGGAGTGAGGTGAGAGAGAACAGATCTGAAAGTTCAGTCGGTCAGCCAAGCACGGTGGTTTACACCAGTAATCTCGGTAGTTTGGGAGACTGAGGCGGGTGGATCATCTGAGGTCAGGAGTTTGAGACCAGCCTGGCCAACATGGTGAAACCCCATCTCTACTAAAAATACAAAATTAACTGGGCATGGAGGTGCACACCTGTAGTCCCAGCTATTCGGGAAGCTGAGGCAGGAGAATCACTTGAACCTGGGAAGTGGAGGATGCAGTGAGCCAAGATGTCACCACTGCACTCCAGCCTGGGTGACAGAGTGAGGCTCCGTCTTAAAAACAAAACAAAACAAAACAAAAAAAAAAACAAAGAAAAAGAAAAAAGTTTAGTCAGTGGACTGATGTGAGGGGCTCACAAGACCCCACTTCAAAGGAGTCAGGCTTGGGATCAAATCTTGTCTGTGCTTTGTGACCTTGGGCAACTTACTTAACTTCTCTGTTCTGAGCCTCCATTTCTTTGTTTGCAGGATGAGGATAATTATCATACCCACGAATAATCAGAGAGTTGCAAAAATGACCAATAACCAGTGGTGGCTCATGCCTGTAATCCCAGCACTTTGGGGGGCCACGGCGGGTGAATCATGAGATCAGGAGTTCAAGACCAGCCTGGCCAACATACTGAAACCCCATCTCTACTAAAAATACAAAAAATTAGCTGCGTATGGTGGTGGGTGCCCATAACCTCAGCTACTTGGGAGGCTGAGGCAGGACAATCTCATTTAAACCTGGGAGGCGGAGGTTGCAGTGGGCCAAGATTGCACCACTGCACTCCAGCCTGGGTGACAGTGCAGGACTCTGTCTAATTAAAAAAAAAATTAGTCTGGTGTGGTGGTATGCACCTGTAGTCCCAGTTACTCAAAAAGCCGAAAGGGGATTGCTTGAGCCCATAAAATTGAGCCTGAAGCTGAGATCATGCCACTGCACTCCAGCCTGGGTGACAGAGCAAAAAACAAACAAATGAACAAAAAACTTTATTTACTTTACAAACACATGTTTAACGCTTAAGATATAGGTGCTTAAGAATATTAACTCAGTCAGCTGTAGTGGCACCCTCCTGTATTCCCAGCTATTTGGGAGGCTGAAGTGGAAGGATCATTTGAGCATAGAAATTTGAGTCTAGCCTGGACAACCTAGAGAGAATCCTTCTCTGGAAGAAAACAAAAAACAAACAAAAAAAAACATTAACTGAGCCAGCCATGGTGGTTCATGCCTGTAGTCCCAGCACTTTGGGAGGCCGAAGTAGGTGAATCGCTTCAGGCCAAGAGTTCAAGATCAGCCTGGCCAACATAGCTTAACCCCATCTCTACTAAAAATACAAAAATTAGCCTGGTGTGGTGGTATGCACCTGTAATCCCAGCTACTCAGGAGGCTGGGGCACAAGAATCACTTGAACCCGGGATATTTTGAGAACTTGTCTCAAAAAAAAATTAACTAATTCAGTCTTCCAAACAACCCTATGAGGTAGGGACATTTATTATCCCCCTTTTACAGATGAGAAAACTGAGGCAGAGAGAGGGTAATTTTCCCAATGACACACAGCTAGGAAGCAGAAGAGCTGGGATTTGAACCCAGGCATTTGGGCTCCAGAGTCTGTGCTTATCATAGTGCAGCAATGCCTCCTCTCACCGTCACTGCGATTGTCATAATTACTGTGGTTGCTGTTTTTACTTTTGACTTATATCCTCCTCTCGTCCCTCAGGCAGGAGGTCAGATTCAGCAAATGTCCCGTAGCATCCTCCTGAACCCCTAAGGTTTGTGAGCTCTGCAGGGGACATGTGAGATCCTGGGGCCATGCTGGGATGGAGGAGGGAGTGGGCATGAGGGGGTGTGCCCAGGTGGGAATCCCCAGCCCCAGAGCCTACTTGTCACAGAAGGTTATGCTTCTTCAGGTCGGACCCAGACAGAACTGGTGCCAAGACAGGAGTTCTTGAACATGGTACCCGACACGCAGGCAGAAGTGTTTATCAGCGTTCAAGGTGCTGGGGGACACAGGGATGTGGGGAGGGCTGGCGCTGGGTCCTCTAAGGTCCACGAGGCATCAGGGCCAGAGGAACTGGGGGTGGCCATGTGGGGTGATCAGTGAACCGTGGTGGCGTAGGCAGAGGCCACTCCCAGGGTCACCCAACTCTCCCACCTGACAGGTGACATCCTTGGTGAGATGATTGTTGGCAGCCTGACACCCAAAGAGTTGCAGCAGCTGCTGCGGGTCCCCACAGGCTGCCCCAGGTCCCCAAGGGCTGCCCAGAGCAGACACTGAGCTCCCTGATGCCTGTCGCCATCCTGACCTGCTATTCGGATGCCACCGGCCAGTGGGGCAAGGTCGGGGTGGAGCACAGGGACCAGGTGATGAAGAATATTGTCAGTGGTGAGAGCAGGAACCTTCCCAGGGCCTCCATGGGGGTGCCTGGGGCTCTCCTGGAGGGTGGCTGGGGCACCCCCAAGATTGGGGAAATCTTTGTGGGACGACCCCCAGCCTCAGGCACTAACACCCACACTGTGACTCCTCCTCCAGACTACAACTTGATACTAAATTCCCCAAGGTCATCCTGTGACTGTGACTTCCCAGGCTTCAATTTTTTTTTTTTTTTTTGCAGTGAAGTCTCACTCTGTCACCTAGGCTGGGGTGCAGTGGCGAGATCTCAGCTTACTGCAACCTCCACCTCCCAGGTTCAAGCCATTCTCCTGCCTCAGCCTCCTGAATACCTGGGATTACAGATGCCTGCCACCATGCCCATTAATTTTTGCATTTTAATTAATTAATTTATTTATTTTGAGATACAGTCTCACTCTGTCACCCAGACTGGAGTGCAATGGTGCGATTTCGGCTCTCTTAAACCTCTGCCTCCTGAGTTTGATCGATTCTCCTGCCTTGGCCTCCTGCAGAGCTGGAATTACAGGTGCCAGCCATCACAGCTGGCTCATTTTTGGATTTTTTGTAGAGATGGGGTTTTGCCATCTTGGTTAGGCTGCTCTTGAACTCCTGACCTCAGGTGATCCACCTGCCTTGGCTTCCCAAAGTGCTGGAATTACAGATATGAGCCACTGCACACAGCCTCCAGGCTTCAATCTTGTGACAGACACCCTGATTTTTCCCAAAAAGCCATCCTGCCAGAGGATGTTATACTCGGACCCTGCTCCAGGTTACATTCCCTCCGTGCCACTCCCAGGGAATCTCGGGGAACACCCAGGCAGCAAACCCCAGAATAACCCCAGGGAGTGGCCTCTTGGTTGCACCTGGATGCTGACACCTCCCAGGTTACAACCAAACACCCCAGGGAGCAACCAGAGAGGAACACCCCTGGTAACACCCACAGACCTCTGAGCTAATTGGTCCCAGGTTACCCTCAGACTCCAGCTTTTCCTCCAGGTCTTCTCAAGCAGTGACTCCTCAGGGAACATCCAGATACTGTCACCCCGTTGCTCCAAACAAACAGTAAACCGCTGGGTGTGGTGGCTCATACCTGTAATCCCAGCACTTTGGGAGGCCGAGGTGGGGAGATCACGAGGTCAGGAGATCAAGACATCCTGCTCAACATGGTGAAATCCCGTCTCTGCTAAAAACACATAAAAAGTTAGCCAGGCGTGGTGGTGTGTGCCTATAATCCCAGCTACTTGGGAGGCTGAGTGAGGCAGGGGAATCGCTTGAACCCGGGAGTCAGAGGTTGCAGTGAGCCGAGATTGCACCACTACACTCCAGCCTGATGATGGAGCAAGACTCCATCTCAAAAACAAAAACAAAAACAGTAAACCTCCAGGGGAACTTCAGGTAATACCCAAGTAGCAAGGCTGAGAATGCATCTGAAAGGCTGGGCGCAGTGGCTCATACCTGTAATCCCAGCATTTTGGGAGGCCAAGGCAGGAGGATCGCTTGAGCCTAGGAGTTTGAGACCAGCCTCGGCAACATAGTGAGACCCCATCTGTACAAAACATTTAAAAATTGGCCAGTTGTGGTTAGTGCTGCAGTCTCGGCTACTCAGGAGGCTGAGTGGAAGGATTGCTCAGCCCAGGAGTTTGAGACTAGCTTGGGCAACATAGTGAGACCTCGTCTCTAAAAAGTTAGCATGGTGTGGTGGCCTGCACCTGCAGTCCCAGCTACTTGGGAGACTGAGGTGGGAGGATAGCTTGATCCGGGAAGGTTGAGGCTGCAGTGAGCTATGATTGTACCACTACACTCCAGCCTGGGTGACAGAATGAGTCCTGGTCTCAAAAAAATAAAAATAAATAAAAAGAGGGCCAGCCATGGTGGCTTATACCTGTAATCCCAGCACTTTGGGAGACTGAGGCAGGTAGATCACCTGAGGTCAGGAGTTTGAGACCAGCCTGGTCAACAAAGTGAAACCCTGCCTCTACTAAAAATACAAAAATTAGCCGGGCACGGTGGTGTGCATCTCTAGTCCCAACTACTCAGGAGGCTGAGGCAGGAGAATCTCTTGAACCTGGGAGGCAGAGGTTGCAGTGAGCTGAGATCGCGCCACTGCATTCCAGCCTGGGTGACAGAGCCAGACTCCATCTCAAAAAAATAAAAAATAGAAAATAAAAAAATAAGGAGTACACCGGTGAGGTACTCATCTAAGATTACACCCCAAAGTAACCTTCCCTGGGTGACACCGACATACTGACACCCCAGGTTTACATCCAAGATATGACTCCGAAGAAAACTTCCCGAAGTCCTAGGCATGGTGGTTCACATCTGTAATCCCAGCACTTTGGGAGGTTGAGAAGGGTGGATCACCTGAGGTCAGGAGATGGAGACCTGGTCAACATGGTGAAACCCTGTCTCTACTAAAAATACAAAAAAAAAAAATTAGCTGGGCGTGGTGGCAGGTGCCTGTAATCCCAGATGCTTGGGAGGCTGAGGCAGGAGAATTGCTTGAATCTGGGAGATGGAGGTTACAGGGAGCCAAGATCACACCACTTCACTCCAGCCTGGGCAACAGAGGAAAACTCTGCCTCAAAAAAAAAAAAAAAAAAAAAAAAAAATCCTCTTCCCAAGCTGTGTATAAGATGGGCAAAAATTTTAAAAATTAAAAAAATTAAAAATAAAGAAAAGGGCCAGGCACAGTGGCTCACGCCTGTAATCCAAGCACTTTGGAGGCCAAGGCAGGCAGATCGCCTGAGGTTGGGAGTTCAAGACCAACCTCACCTGACCAACATAGTGAAACCCCGTCTTTTTAAAAAAAAAAATAAAATAAAATAAAGAAAAGGAAAGAAAAGAAAAAGGAAAACTCCCAGGTAGTGCCCCTCCCAGGTTGCATGTGGACAACACCTTCTATGATTTCTTCCAGCAGCAACCCCAAGGCTGGCATGCCCTGCCCCAGAGTCCCCGAGGTGAAGGTTATCTGGGTTATACCCAGAGACAACTGCCTCCTGGGTCCCTCAAAGTCATTCCTGAGCCCTGCCCTTCACTTACACCTGGGCCCTAAACCCCCCTCCAGAGTACACCTGGACAATAGGTCGCCCCTTCTAGATGACCTCCAGATGTGACACCCCCATGCCACCTCCAGTCCCTGCCCACCAGGTTCTACCTGTAACACTGATTGTCCCTCCAAGCCCTGCTCTGTTTCCCCAGGGTACACCCAGCTGCTGACCCACCGGAGTTCAGACGGCACCTACCACACCTCCAAGGGGAACCCAGGAAGCACCTGGTGAGGATGACCCTGTCTCTCCTGCCACTGCCACCCTCGAAGCCCAAGGGGCCAGCCTGGGGCCTGATGTCCCAGGAGCATCCACGCTGCAGAGTATTGGGGTCTTAGGGTGTCCAGTGCGTAGGCCTGGGGCATTCTGCACTGGCAGACCTGGGCAGCGGTGAACAGCAGTGTCCACCTGGGAGGGTATGCATGGCCCATGGTGTAGACTCCCCTGTCCCAGAGCCCCCTTGGCTGCCGTTCACAGGTGACACCCTCGCTCTCTCCTGACAGGCTTACAAACTGTGTGTTTCGCATCTTTGCCCCGGCCTACCCTACGATGATGACCAGTGTGCTTGACCTGCCCTCTCTCTGTGCCATGGCCAACTGGATCATCATCAACAGGCAGGCGGAGGACGGGCACCTCCTGGAGAAGGGACCTGTGGTCATGACATCCATGCAGGTGGTCACAGCCCTCCCTGCCCAGGCCATTCAAACCCATCCGCAGGGCTCTGTGCACTAAGAGGGGGATTTCAGGCTCCCAATCTGTTCTTGGGCAGATGAGAACAGGAAAGAGCCAAGGTTCAGCGCCAAGGATCACACCCGCCCTGGTCTGAACCACTTTGTGCTCTGGTAGAATGTGGGTGAGGCTGGGCACATCTGGGAACCCGTCTCTTCCTCATCCCCACATCAAGCAGTGGCCTGCCCTGGCCCTCCTCCCTTGGAGACTGTGTCCTCCCCAGCTTGCACAGCCAACTCCACCAAGAGTCCCTTTACACCAGCATCCAGATAAATCTTTCAAACGCAGTCTGGCAGGTCTCTCTCTTGCTCAAACACTTGCTGTGGCTCACAGCTACCTTTATCTATATCTCCTCCTAGGCCTCACCTCACCACTCCCTGCTCACTATGCACACTTAACCATTCATGGGCTCTTCCAACTCTCCCCCAGAAAGGGCTTTTGCTGTCCTCTCTGCATGCATCAGGCCAAATTATTATTATTATTAATTATTTTGAGAAAGAGTTCCACTCTGTTACCCAGGCTGCAATGCAGTGGCATGATCTTAACTCACTGCAACCTCCAACTCCCGGGTTCAAGTGATTCTTATGCCTCGGCCACCCTGAGATTACAGGCATGTACCACTGCACCCAGCTAATTTTTACATTTTTGTTTTAGTAGACATGGGTTTTCGCCATGTTGTCCAGGCTGGTCTCAAACTCCTGGCCACAAGTGATCTGCCTGCCTCAGCCTCCCAAAGTTCTGGCATTACAGACATGAGCCACAGTGCCCAGCTATTATTATTATTTTTAGAGACAGGATCTTGTTCTGTCACCCAGGCTGGAATGCAGTGGCACAATCATAGCTCACGACAGCATCAAACTTCTGAGCTCAAGAGATCCTCCTGCCTCAGCCACCTCAGTGGTTGGGACTACAGGTGCACACCACCATTCCTGGCTAATTTTTTTTTTTTTTTTTTTTGAGTTGAAGTCTCGCTCTTTTGCCCAGGCTGGAGTAGTGGGATCTCAGCTCACTGCAGCTTCTGCCTCCCAGGTTCAAGCGATTTTCCTGCCTCAGCTTCCTGAGTAGCTGGGACTACAGATGCCCACCACTATACCTGCTAATTTTTGTAGTTTTAGTAGAGACAGGGTTTCTCCATGTGGGCCAGGCTGGTCTCAAACTCCTGACCTCAGGTGATCCACCTACCTCAGCCTCCCAAAGTGCTGTGATTACAGGCATGAGCCATCACCCCTGGCCCTGACATGACCTTCTTATAAGGGCACCTGTCATTAGACAAGGTCTACTCTAATCCAGTATGACCTCTTCTTAATTTTAATCACATCCTCAAAGACCTGATTTCCAAAGAAGATCACATCTTGAGGTCCTGCGTGAACATGAATTTTGGGGGACACTATTCAAGTCTGGACAGGAGGTGAGGGTGGAAGCTGGGGTACTAAAGAGATGTTTGAACACTGAGTTGTCCATTTCCTAGAAATGGGAAGTCTTTGCCATTCTGACCCTGTTTTCTCATCAGGAAAATGGGGCTGCTGCCAGAATGCTCTGAGATGGTGTACAGAGCTGAGCCTCTCGGGTTCATAGCTTTTTGTTTGTTTCTTTGTTTTGTTTTGTTTTTAGAGATGGGGTTTTACCATGTTGGTCGGGTTGGTCTCAAACTCCCGACTTCAGGTGATCCACCCGTCTCGGCCTCCCAAAGTGCTGGGATTACAAGCATGAGCCAGCACGCCCAGCCTTGTTTTGTTTTTGAGACAGAGTTTCGCTCCGTCATCTAGAGTGCAATGGCATGATCTCGGCTCACTGCAACTTCTACCTCCCGGGTTCAAGCAATTCTCCTGCCTCAGCCTCCCCAGCAACTGGGCTTCCAGGCACCCACCATCATGACCAACTAATTTTTATATTTTTATAGGGACAGAGTTTCACCATGTTGGCCAGGCTGGTCTCAAACTCCTGACCTCAGGTGATCCCATTGCTGCGGCCTCCCAAAGTGCTGGGATTGCAGATGTGAGCCACCACGCCTGGCTGATGGCTTTTGTTAGTAGGGCAGACCCCAGGGAGGGAAACCTCTCCTCTCTGTCTTCATCCCACCTCCACCATTATCCAGCCCAGAACTGGGTACCTGGAAGCTTCTCAGGCTCAGACAGGAGAGGCTGAAGAGGGCATCTCCAAGATGCTGAGGGGATCACATGGGGGACTCTGCATCATCCACAGGGTGGCTACCAAGGCTCCGAGGTGAACATATCCCTCACAGCTCTTGTCTTGATAGCCCTGGATGAGGGAAAGGAGTTGTACAGCCAGGAGATACCGGTAGGATCCTGGAGAGGAGGGCAGGATCTGTGGGGTCCTCCAGCCCCAGCACCTGGAAGGCTCTTCCACCCTCACATCCCTCTGGGTCCCTCTAATGCCCAGACTTCTTTTCTCTGGTGATCTCCCTCTGGCCTCCTCCCTCTGACCCTCTAGAATTTGATGACCAGCATCGAGCAAGCCTGTGGCTTCCTGGAGAGAAAACTCCCCGACAACATTTGCCAGACAACATTTGCCATAGCCACAGTATCCTACGCACTGGCCCTTGCCAACAGCCCCCGGGCCAACGACCACCTGGACAGCTTTGCCAGCCATGGTGGGTGTGGGCCCTTCTTAGTCAACCTCAGTCGTGGAGTGGGGAGGGGGTGATCTTAAACCCAGCAAGGTGTCACTCATCACTTAATGTTTCCTGAGCATCCACTGTGTGTCAACTCTTGAGCTCAGACCCTGTGAGACCAAGGTAAGCAACACTGATAAGGTCCCCGCCCTCAACGATCCTACAGTCCTTGGGAGAGACAATCAGAAGACAGGCAGGTCACTATATAATTCCAAACTGAATCCAGGAGCAGTGGCTAATGTTTGTAATCCCAGAACTTTGGGAAGACGAGGCAGGAGGATCACCTGAGGTCAGGACTTTGAGACCAGCCTGGTCAACATGGTGAAACCCCGTCTCTACTAAAAATATAAAAATTAGCCAGGTGTGGTGGCAGTTGCCTGTAATCCCAGCTATTCGGGAGGCTGAGGCAGGAGAATCACTTGAACCCAAGAGGCAGAGATTGCCGTGAGCTGAGATTGCACCACTGCACTCCAGCCTGGATGACAGCAGGAGACTGTCTCAAAATAATGATGACAATAATAATAATAATAATAATTCCAAACTGAGACAAGCACTGAGATGATAACACACAAGGTGGGTAGGAGAGATAGCAACGGGAGGGGAGTACAGATTGGGGGGCCGAGATGAAAGACAGAAAGACATACCTGCTAGGTATGGTGGCTCATGTCTGTAATCCCAGCCACTTGGGAGGCTGAGACAGGAGGATTGCTTGAGGCCAGGAGTTTGTGACCAAACTGAGCAACAGAGTGAGACCCCATCTCTAAACAAAAAAAAAGTTTGTGATTGGCTGGCTGTGGTGGTATACACCTGTAGTCCCAGCTACTAGGGAGGCTGAGGCAGGAGGATCACTTGAGTCCAGAAGGTCAAGGCTGCAGTGAGCTGTGATCACCCCACTGCACTCAAGCCTGGGCAACAGAGCAAGGCTCTGTCTCTATATAAAAATAAAAAAGGCTGGGCATGGTGGCTCATGCCTGTAATCCCTGCACTTTGGGAGACCAAGGCCGGTAGCTCACAAGGTCAGGAGTTCGAGACCAGCCTGACCAACATGGTGAAACCCCATCTCTACTAAAAGTATAAAAATTAGCCAGGCATCGTGGTGCACGCCTGTTATCCCAGCTACTCAGGAGGCTGAGGCAGGAGAATCACTTGAACTTGGGAGGTAGAAGTTGCAGTGAGCTGAGATCTCACCACTCTACTCCAGCCTCAGTGACAGAGTGAGACTCCTCTGTCTCAAAAAAACCTTTTTTTTTTCAAGGTACACCTTCATGAAAAACCATGAAAATTCCAATCAAAAGGAGCAGCACAAGCAAACACCCTGAGGTGGAAAGACTCCTTGGTGTTGTCAAGGATGGAGAATGTTTTTTTCGTTTTGTTTTGATTTTGATTTTTGGTTTGAGACAGAATCTCTCGCTCTGTCACCCAGGCTAGAGTGCAATGGCACGATCTCGGCTCACTGCAACCTCCACCTCCTGGGTTCAAGCAATTCTCCTGTCTCAGCCTCCTGAGTAACTGGGACTACAGGCACCCACCACCACGCCCAGCTAACTTTTTAATTTTTAGTAGAGATGGGTTTCACCATATTGGCCAGGATGGTCTCAAACTCCTGACTTTATGATCCACCTGCCTCAGCCTCCCAAAGTGCTGAGATTATGGGTGTGAGCCACTGAGCCCACCAGGATGGAGAGGTTATAAAACCTTCCCCTGGTTGATTCTACCTCACCCCCAAGATATCCCATCTGCTACATTCCACAAGTCAAGGAAAGTGGAGCTAGGTAAATTTGCTTGCAGTGGGATTGGGGGGACCTAAAGGAACTTTTACTTGTTTTTTTTTTTTTTTTTTTGAGACAAAGTCTCACTCTTGTCTCCCAGGCTGGAGTACAATGGCATGATCTTGGCTCACTGCATCCTCCACCTCCCAGGTTCAAGCGATTCTCCTGCCTCAACCTCCCGAGTAGCTGGGATTATAAGTGCTCACCACCACACCCAACTAATTTTTTTGTATTTTTAGTAGAGACCAGGTTTCACCATGTTCGCCAGGCTGGTCTGGAACTCCTGACCTCAGGTGATCCGCCTGCCTCGGCCTCCCAGAGTTCTGGGATTATAAGCATGAGTCACCACGCCCAGCCAGGAACTTTTTTTTTTTTAACTCAATTTCCCCATTGGCAAATAGAGTCCTGTCTCCTAGGGTTGTTCTGAAAATTGAATGTCCACATTTCCTCAGCAAAGAGCTTCACATAAAGTAGGTGATCAGGGCTGGGCATGGTGGTTCATGCCTATAATCTCAACACTTTGGGAGGTCAAAGTGAGAGAATGGCTTAAGGCCAGGAGTTCGAAACCAGCCTGGACAACATAATGAGAACCACCCCCACCCCCCCACAAAAATAAAAATAAAGAAGGTGATCAATAAAATGACAGATGAGAAAACTGGGCCAGATGGTACAAGGAGAGAGCAGGTTAAGGTGGGCAGGCCCAGCTCTGGGTGACAAGCCAGGCATCCCTATTTCTAGACAAAATCCATTGGCCAGTGGATGAGCAGAAGCTGGGCCACTGTACACCGTTGAGGCCACGGCCTATGCGCTCATGCAGAAGCTGGAGCTTGGCCGGCACAATGAGACACACCCCATCGCCAAGTGGCTACTAGAGAAGCAGGAGCTTGGAGAAGGCTTCGGGTCCACCCAGGTGATGGGGACCTCCGGGAGGTGAGGGCCGGGGTCGCTAGCCAAGGTGCTGACGCGCCCAGCCCAAGGTGGGAGTTGGGGGGTGGGGCTGTCCTTGGTCCTGACGCGCCGCCCAATGGCTTCTCGGGTGCTGTCTGTGGTGCTGATCCACGTAGCCCCCCACCCCCACCCCACCCCCCGCTTCCCCACCCCATTCCAACACCCAGACCACGGTGGTGGCCCTTGAAGCTCTGACTCGCTTCCGCCAAGATGTTCCCTTCGAGAGCGTCCAGGATCTCCGTGTACAGATCAGTGCCCCCAAGAGAGCCTTGAATGTGAATTGGCAGATTGATGATAACAATGCCTACCAGCAGCGGTCAGCAAAGGTATGGCACTGAGGGGCAGGCCAGAGTCCACCCAGAGTTGGCATTGGAGATGAGGCCAAGCATCATGTCCCTGCCAATCTCCCTCCCAAGATGATATCATAAGCATTGGAAATGTGGCTATACTGTCAATGTATTGATTCATTTATTCCACCAACATTTCCTGAGCATCTACTACGTACCAATGAATGTCCTAGGCATTGGGGTTATGTTATGAAAGATCTGTTGTCCCTGCTCTTATGGAATTTATGATCTAGAAGGAAATGGGCCTGGCGCTGTGGCTTATGTCTGTGATCCCAGTACTTTGAGAGGCCGAGGTGGGTGGATCACCTGAGGCCAGGAGTTCGAGATCACTCTGGTCAACATAGTGAAACTCCATGTCTACTAAAAATACAAAAATTAACCAGACATGGGCATGCCTGCAATTCCAGCTACTTGAGAGGCTGAGGCAGGAGAATCGCTTGAACCCAGGAGGCAGAGGTTGTAGTGACCTGAGGTCACCTGAGAGTGAGAATTTGTCTCAAAATATAAATAAATAAATAAATAAATAAAAAGAAATGACACCTTGGGCAACATAGCGAGACCCCATCTCTACGAAAAAAGAAGAGAAGAAGTAAAACAACCAGTCTAAGGTCATGCATTGTTTAGTGGATGTCCCGGACAAATAGTTGTCCAGATGAAGAAAGCAGAGGGAAAGGAAGACTGTTCCTCCTCCTCTTCCCCCTCCTCCTCCTCCCCCCTCCCTTTCTCCCCCTCCCCTTTCCCCTCATCCTCCTCCTCCTTCTCCTTCTTCTTCTTCTTGAGACAGAGTCTCACTCACCTACCCAGGCTGGAGTGCAGTGGCACAATCTTGCTCACTGCAACCTCCACCCTCTTGGGCTCAAGCAATTCTCCTGTGTCAGCCTCCCCAATAGCTGGGATTACAGGCATGCACCACCATGTCTGGTTACATTTTGCATTTTTAGTAGAGATGGGGTTTCACCATGATGGCCAGGCTGGTCTTGAACTCCTGGCCTCATGTGATCCACCTACCTCGGCTTCCCAAAGTTCTGGGATTACAGGCATGAACCACTGTTCCCGGCCGAGGAAAAGTGTTTCTGACATAGGGAACAGCATAGAGCGGAGACCCAGAGCCAGTCAGGCACAGGAGTAGTCAGAAGGGAGAACAGCAGATAAAGCAGGCTGTCAGGAGGCTTTCAGGCTAGCATGGCTCAGCAGTGAGGGCTGCGAGGCCATGGAAAGAATTAGGACTTGATCCTATAGGCAGTAAGATTTGAGTGACTAGCTGTGATTTTTTTTTTCTTTCTTTCCTTTTTTTTTTTTGTTTTTTTTGTTGTTGTTTTTTGTTTTTTAGAGACAGGGTCCCACTCTGTTGCCCAGGCTGGAGTGCAGTGGCACAAACATAGCTCACAGCAGCCTCGAATTCCTGGGCTCAAGCGATCCTCCTGCCTTAGCCTCCTGAGTAGCTGGGACTACAGACATGCACCACCTTGCCCGACTCAATTTTTAGTGTTTTTTGTTTGTTTTTTTGTTTGTTTGTAGCGATGGAGTCTAGATAAATTGCCCAGGCATATTTTGAACTCCTGGGCTCAAGCAGTCCTCCCCCCTTGGCCTCCTGCATTGCTGGGATTACAGACATGAGCCACTACGTTTGGTTTGGCTGTGAATTTTTAAAATTTTATTCTGGCTGATGTAAGAATAATGCAGTGAGGAAAACAAGAGTAGCTGCAGATGAAGATAGAGATTAGATTGGCGGTTGCCAGAGGATAGGAAGTGTAGGAAGAAAGGGAGGGAGGAAAAGAAGTTGATTAATGGATGCAAACATATGGTTAGATAGAAGAAATAAGACCGAGCATTTGATAGATAAATTGTAGTTTACAATAATCTACTGCATATTTCAAAATAGCTGGAAGAAAAGAATTAGAATGGTTTTAGGATAAAGAAAAGACAAATATTTAAGGTGATGGATATCTGAGGTACACTGATCTAATCTTTACACATTATATCAATGAGTTTCATTATCACATGTGCCTTGAAACTATGTACATCCATTATGCATCAAATTTTTTTTTTTTTGAGATGGAGTTTCACGCTATTGCCCAGGCTGAAGTACAATGGCACAGTCTCAACTCACTGCAGCCTCCACCTCCTGGGGTCAAGTGATTCTCCTGCCTCAGCCTCCCAAGTAGCTGGGATTTACAGGCACCTGCCACCACACCCAGCTAATTTTTGTATATTTTAGTAGAGACAGGGTTTCATCATGTTGGCCAGGCTGCTCGAACTCCTGACCTCAAGTGATCCACTCACCTCTGCCTCCCAAAGTGCTGGGATTATAGGCATGAGCCACTGCACCTGGCCCATTATGCATCAATTTGAAAAGGCAAAGAAAAATAGAGAGGTGCAGAGGTGCCAGTGAGAAGGGGCTCATGGGAGCTCCATGCACAGGGATCCTTGGAAATGCTACAAAGAGAACAGATTCCAGGGATGCACATTAGGACACAGCCTGAGCCGAGGCGGCCGGATAACCTGAGGTTGGGAGTTTGAGAGCAGGCTGGTCAACATGGTAAAATGCTGTCTCTACTAAAAATACCAAAATTAGCTGGGCATGGTGGCACATGCCTGTAATCCCAACTACTCAGGAGGCTGAGGCAGGAGAATTGCTTAAACCTGGGAGGCAGAGGCTGCAGTGAGCTGGGATTGTGCCACTGCACTCCAGCCTGGATGACAAAGCGAGATTCTTGTCTCAAAAAGAAAAAAAAAAAAAAAAAAAAAAAAAAAAAAAGGCTGGGCGCAGTGACTCGCACCTGTAATCCCAATACTTTTGGAAGTCCGAGGTGGATGGATCACTTGAGGCCAGGAGTTCAAGACCAGTCTGGGCAACATAGTTAGATCCTGTCTCCACAGAAAAATACAAAAAAAAAATTAGCTAGACGTGGTGGCGTACGCCTATAGTCCCAGCTACTTGGGAGGCCAAGACAGGAGGATTGCTTGAGCTCAGAAGGCAGAGGCTGTAGTGAGCTGAGATCACACCGCTGCACTCCAGCCTAGGCTACAGACTGAGACCCAGTCAAAAAGAAAAAAAAAAAAAATAGGCCAAATGAGCAGTTCCAGTTGATCTATGAGAGTGTAGACACCACAAATGCTTTCTGAAGAGGAAAAAGAAAAACCATCTGCATGTAGAAAGATGGAAAATGAATCACCAGGTCCCAGGTTAGGGAATAACTGAGGCCTTGGTGACTGTTCAGGCTCCACATCCCCCTGCACTTGACCCTCACTTTGCTGCCTCCTCCACCCTTAAATCTTCCTCTTTGTTCTTTTCAGTTCCTTGCCCAGGACGATCTAGAGATCAAAGCCAGTGGCAGCGGAAGAGGCACCATCTCGGTAAGTCTTGTATTCTATCATACCAGTTTGTTCTGGCCGCTACAACAAAATAGACTGGGTGGTTTATAAACAATAGAAATTGACCCAGCATGTGGCTCATGCCTGCGATTCCAGCATTTTGGGTGGTCCAGGTGGGAGAATCACTTGAGCCCAGGAGTTCAAGACCCACTGGGGCAACAGAGTGAGACTCTGTCTCTACAAAATATGGAAAAATTAGCTGGGCATGGTGGCACATGTCTATAGTCACAGCTACTCAAGAGGCTGAGGTGGCAGGATCGCTTGAGTCCAGGAGGTGGCAACTGCAGTGAGTCGTGACTAAGACCTTGCATTTTACCCTGGATAACAGAGGGAGACGAAGGAAAGAAGGAAAGAAGGAAGGAAGGAAGGAAAAGCAAGAAGGAAGGAAGAAAGAAAGGGAGGGAGGAGGGAGGGAAGAAAGGTATGAAGGAAGGAAGGAAAAAAGATAGGAAGAAAAAGAAAAAGAAAAGAAAAAAAGAAGAGGCTGGGTGCAGTGGCTCAAGCCTGTAATCCCAGCACTTTGGGAGGCCGAGGTGGGCAGATCACCTGAGGTCGGGAGTTCAAGACCAGCCTGACCAACATGGAGAAACCCCATCTCTAGTAAAAAATACAAAATTAGCTAGGCGTCGTAGTGGATTGTAATTCCAGCTACTCAGGAGGCTGAGACAGGGGAATCGCTTGAACCCAGGAGACAGAGGTTGCGGTGACCTGAGATTGTGACATTGCACTCCAGTCTGGGCAACAAGAGTGAAACTCAGTCAAAGAAAGAAAGAGAGAAAAGTAAAAAAATAAAAATAAAAAACAAAGAAAAAAATTTAAAAAAGAGAGAGGGAGGGAGGGAGGAAAGAAGGAAGGAAGGAAGGAAGGAAGAAAAAAAAGAAATATTTATTGCTCACAGTTCGAAGTTCAAGATCAAGACAGGGTACACTGTCTGTTTCATAGATGGTGCCTTCTTTTTTTTTTTTTTTTTTTTTTTTGTTTCTATATGTGGAGGCCTTGCAAACCCGTCACTGAGTTTATTGTAGAGAATAGTAATAGGAAATGGGATTGTACAAAGGGAAGAGATGGAGACAAAACTGGATGAGGGTTTCACACTGGGTGTCCCATCCGCAGGCCTCAGCAGCCCTGCCATGGATCTGCCCGGTTCTTTTGCATCAGGAAGTTGATCTTGCGAGCCATTTCCATGTTGTAGATCCGCCGGCACTTTTCATAGCTTTCCCTCTGTCGCCGGCGGCATGGCTTCTCATAATACCGCCGACGCTTAATGTCCTCAATGAGCCCATCCATAGTGAGGATTCTGTTTAGGGCCCTGTATGCGCTTTCCACGTTCCCTTCCTGTACCATCACAGTCCTTGCGATGAACTTCAGATGTCTTGCCATGACCTTGGATTTAAGTCTTCACTCCAAAGCCTGGCGCGCTCAGTACCTAGCCGACCCCAAGGCTTCTCCGATGGTGCCTTCTTGCTATGTCCTCACATGATAGAAGGGGCCAGGAAGGCCAGGCAAGGTGGCTCGTGTCTATAACCCTAGCAGTTTGTGAGACTGAGACAGGAGGAGTGCAAGACCAGCCTGGGCAACATAGATGGTGTCTCTCCCGCTATGTCCCTACAAAAATAAAAATTAAAAATTAGCCAGGTGTGTTGGCATGTGCTTGTAATCCCAGCTACTCAGGAGGCTGAGGTGGGAGGATTGGTTGACCCCAAGAGGTCGAGGCTACAGTGAGCTGTAATTGCACCACTGCACTCCAGCCTGGGCAACACAGCAAGACCCTGTCTCCAAAAAAAGGAAGGTGTGAGGAAGCTTTTTGCAGTTGCTTTTACAAGAGCCCTAATCCCATGCAGGAGAATATCACCCTTGTGATGTAATCACCCCCCAAAGACCCTATTTCCAAATACCATCAGACTGGTGATTAGGTTTCAGCATGTGAACTTGGAGAGACACAAACATTCAGCTCATAGCCCCCTATCTTGAGATTCTTTTTTTTTTAAGATGGAGTCTCACTCTGTCACCCAGGCTGGAGTGCAGTGGCACAATCTTGGCTCACTGCAGCCTCCGCCTCCCGGATTCAAGGTACGCTCCTGCCTCAGCCTCCTGAGTAGCTGGGACTACAGTGTGTGTCATCATGCCCGGCTGTTTATATTTTTAGTGGAGATGGGGTTTCACTGTGTTAGCCAGGATGGTCTCGATCTCCTGAACTCATGATCTGCCCACCTTGGCCTCCCAAAGTGCTGGGATTACAGGTGTGAGCCACAGCACCCGACCCCGTCTTGAGATTCTTAGCTGGAGCCCAGGGCTTCCCTAGTTGATGGGGCTACAGGCAAGCCCTAGATTTCACAATAGGATCAAAATCATTAATAATTTTAATTATCAGTTAGGGCACTGCTATTTGCTAGGTATCAAGCTAAGGACACCTCAAAGCTACCTAGGAAGTTGGTAAGTTCATTCTACAGCTGGAGAGACAGAATCAGAATGGCCTTCATTTGTTCTAAATCAAGAGCCAGGACAGGTAGAGGACCAGCTGTCCTGGGACCCCTCTGCCCCTCCCACCAGGCTGAGTCCCTCAGCAGATGTCCCCTGGCTTGTCGCTCCCAAGGGAAGATTTTCCCTCCAGTATGCCTCCCAAGGCCCAGAAGATAACTCCACCCTTCCTCCAAAATGTCAGCCAGTGATTGCGACCCAGGGATGTCTAATTCTTCTTTATTATTTTATTTTGACTATCATTCATTAAGCACATTTATTGCTGGATAGAGTCATTTAACAATTTTTTCTTTTTTTGAGCCTGAGTCTTGTTCTGTTGCCCAGGCTGGAGTGCAGTGGCATGATCACAGCTCACTGCAACTGCTGCTTCCCGGGTTCAAGTGATTCTCCTGCTTCAGCCCCCCCAAGTAGCTGGGACTACAGGCACATGCCATCATGCCCAGCTAATTTTTGTATTCTTAGTAGAGATGAGGTTTTACCATGTTGTCCAGGCTGGTCTTGAACTCTTGACCTCAAGTGATCTGCCCACCTCGGCCTCCCAAAGTGCTGGGATTTATAGGCATGAGCCACTGTGCCTGGCCCATTCAACAAATATTTAGTGAGCATTTACTGTGTGCTGGGTCATTTATCAGTCCCAGGAAGACAGACATGAACAACAACAAAAAATATTCCTGGCTGGGCATGGTGGTTTATTTCTGTAATCCCAGCACTTTGGGAGGCTGAGGCAGGCGGATCACTTGAGATCAGGAGTTCAAGACCAGCCTGGCCAACATGGTGAGACCCCGCCTCTATTAAAAATGCCAAAAAAATTAGCCAGGCACGGTGGCAGGCCCCTGTAATCCCAGCTACTCGGCAGGCTGAGGCAGGAGAACTGCTTGAACCCAGGAGATGGAGAGCTAGACTCCAGACAGTGCTGTGGCCGCTGCACCTAGGAATTGACAGGGGCATTCTTGCAGTAAATTCCCCACATGGCCAGAGACCTGGGAAGTCAAAGACTGGGGTGCAGGGCAAAGGCAGTGGGTGGGGAAGGGCTCTGACAGCCCCCTTTCCTGGCCCGGCAGATCCTGACCACGTACCACAAGTCCCCAGTGTCCTGGGAAGACAGCTGCAACCGGTGCCAACTGAATGCGACTCTCTGCAGTGTTCCAGAAGGTGAGCCTGGACCCAGGAATGCCTAATCCTTGTTCTTTGTTATTATTATTTTTTTTTTTTTGGTCTTTGAGGTTTTTTTTGAGATGAAGTCTTGCTCTGTCACCAGGGCTGGAGTGCAGCGGTGTGATCTCAGCTCACTGCAACCTCTGCCTCCTGAGTTCAAGAAATTCCTGTGCCTCAGCCTCATGAGTAGCTGGGACTACAGGTGCTGCCACCACACCCGGTTAATTTTTATATTTTTAGTAGAGATGGGGTTTCACCATGTTGGCCAGGCTGGTCTCAAACTCCTGACCTTAAGTGATCTGCCCACCTAGGCTTCCCAAAGTGCTGGTATTACAGGTGTGAGCCACTGCACCCAGCCTATTATTTTATTTGACTATCATTCATTAAGCACATTTATCATGTAATGCAGTCATTCATCAAATATTTAGTGAGAACAGGCACGGTGGCTCATGCCTGTAATTCCAGCACTTTGGGAAGCTAAGGCAGGATGATCACTTGAGCACAGGAGTTCCAGACCAGCCTGGGGAACATAGCAAGATCCAACCTCTAAAAAAAAAAAAAAAAAATTAGCCAGATGTGGTAGTACACCCCTGTAGTCCCAACACTTTGGGAGGCCAAGGCAGGGGTGTCACTTGAGGACAGGAGTTTGAGACCAGCCTGGGCAACCTAGCAAGACCCCATATCTACAAAAAAATTAAGTTAGCTGGGTGTGGTGGTGTGCACCTGTAGTCCCAGCTACTGAGGGGTGAGGCAGGAGAATTGCTTGAGCCCAGGAGTTAGAGGCTGCAGTGAGCTATGATCACCACACTGCGCTCCAGTTCAGGTGATAGAGTAATACCCTGTCTCTAATCAAGTTTGAATAGAAACAACATTTTAGTGAGCACTCACTGTGTGTTGAGTTGTTTATGAGCCCCGGCAACATAGGCATGAACAAGAAAAATATTCCTTTTTTTCCAAGAAGCCACATTCTAGTGGGGAGAGACAAGCAATACATAAATTGTAACATATTATACTCTTACTATTATTTATTTACAATCTAAATAAATACATCTAGGCTGGGCACCATTGTTCACACCTGTAATCCCAGCACTTTTCGAGGCCAGGGCAGGAGGGTCATTTAAGGCCAGGAGTTCAAAACCAGCCTGGGCAACATAGCAAGATCCCATCTCTATAAAAAAATTGTTACCCATGCATGGTGGTGGGGACCTGTAGTCTTATCTACTCAGAAGGCTGAGGCAGGAGGACTGCAGGCCAGGAGGTTGAGGCTGCAGTGAGCTATGATTGCACCACTTCACTTCAGTCTGAACCACAGAGTGAGACCATGTCTGTAAGAAATACAAATAAATACATATATATTAAAAACAATCAGGCCAGGCACAGTGGCTCATGCCTGTCATCCCAGCAGTTTGGGAGGCCAAGGCAGGCGGATCATGAGGTCAGGAGGTAGAGACCATCCTGGCTAACGTGGTGAAACCCCACCTCTACTAAACATATAAAAACATAGGCAGGTATGGTGTGTGCCTGTAGTCCCAGCTACTCAGAAGGCTGAGGCAGGAGGACCGCTTGAACCCAGGAGGCAGAGGTTGCAGTGAGCCGAGACTGTGCCACTGCACTCCAGCCTGGGTGTCAGAGTAAGACCCCATCTCAAAAAAAAA
This sequence comes from Sapajus apella, assembly GCF_009761245.1. Taxonomy (NCBI): domain Eukaryota; kingdom Metazoa; phylum Chordata; class Mammalia; order Primates; family Cebidae; genus Sapajus; species Sapajus apella. Next base: position 1,862,747 of record NW_022437017.1, on the reverse strand, counting down.
AAAAAAATCAGTATATAGCATAATAGCAGGTGATAACAAGTCTGTAAAAAATAAAATAGAAAGTCCAGGCACAGTGGCTCACAGCTGTAAGCCCAGCACTTTGGGAGACTGAAGCAGGTAGATCACCTGAGGTCAGGAGTTCAAGATCAGCCTGATCAACAAAGTGAAATGCCATCTCTACTAAAAATATATAAATTAGCTGGGCATGGGGCCTGGATCCTATAATCCCAGCTACTCGGGAGGCTGAGGCAGGGGAATCACTTGAACCTGGGAAGTGGATGTTGCAGTGATCCGAGATGGTGCCATTTCACTCCAGCCTGGGCAACAGAATAGGACTCCATCAGAAAGAAAGAAAAAAGAAAGAAAGAAAAGAAAGAAAGAAAGGAAGAAAGGAAAGGAAAGGAAGGAAGGAAGGAAGGAAGGAAGGAAAAGAAAAGAAAGAAAGAGAGAAAGAGAGAGAAAGGAAGGAAGGAAGGAAGGAAGGAGGAAAGAAGGAAAGATGGAAGAGTAGTTGCTTATAGTCATTACTGGAGATAGTGAAAAAGAAGAGAATAAATAACGTAGGAAAAGGAGATGCAGGCTTTGGGATGATCCAGGAAAAGCCCTCTGAGTATATGGCATATGAGCTGAGATAAGAAAGGAGGGAGAGAGTCAGCCATGAAGGATCTGAGGGAAGAGCATTCCAGGCAGACAGAACAGCAGGTGCAAAGGCCCTGGGGCAGAAATGAGCTCATCATGTTTGAGAAATAATGAGGAGGCCTGTGTAGCTACAGGAGGAGCAAGGGTAGAGTTTTAGAAGAAGTTGGAAAGCTGATGGGGGAAGATGGTATAGGGACTTGCTAGCCACAGCGAGGACTTTGGCTTTTGTTCTGAGTAAGGTGGGAGCCATAGAAGGTTCCAAACAGAGAAGGAACGTGACCTACCACAGGTTTGCACAGTCTTCCTCTGATCTGACCACTCTGGGGGAAACAGACTGTAGAGGGTGAGGGTGGGAGCCAGATGACCAGGAAGGAGGTGACTGCACTGGTCCTGCAGGAGATGGTGGAGGCCGGGCCAGATTAGGGGCTCTGGAGATTATCAGAAACAGTGGGCTGGGAAGTGGCTCTTGCCTGTTATTCCAACACTTTGGGAGACAGAGGCAGGAATATCGCTTGAGCTTAGGAGTTCAAGACCAGGCTGGGTAACATAGGGAGACCCCATCTCTACAAAAAAAATTAGCTGGACATGGTGGTACGTGCCTGTGGTCCCAGCTACTTAAGAAGTTGAGGTGGGAGGATCGCTTGAGCCCAGGAAGTTGAGGCTGCAGTGAGTCATGATTGCACCATTGCACTCTAGCCTGGGCAACAGAGTGAGACCCTCTCTTAAAAGAAAAAACAAAAAGAAAACAAAAAACAGAAATAGTTGGATTCCTCAGTTCCCAGTCTAGGGCACCAAGAAGAGAGGACTATTGGGAGCTCACTGTGTAAGTAAAGAGAACAAGCCTCACCAGTCCCATGAATTGTAGGGACTAAACATGACCCAGGCTTTGGTTTTTGCCAGATTTCTTAATAATAATAGTTACAAAGCACTGATCAGGCACCATGCAGAGAGCTTTACTTTTATTAACTCATTTAATCCTCATAACAACCCTGTTGGGTTGGGAATGTTATGATCCCCACTTACAGACGAGTAAACTGAAGCACAGAGAAGTTCAGCAACTTGCTTAAGTCACACAGCAGTCAGAATTTGAACCCAAGAAGCTGGCTCCAGAGACTGCACTTGATCACTGTGCTCTCCAGCCTCTAAAACGCTGCCTTCTCTCTGCAGAAAATAAAAAGGGAGAGGAGACTTTTCAGCTCCGGATGGAAACAAGGTGAGGGCACCATGATCTTGGACTGGGTGGGAGAAGGGTCTCACTTTCTGCTATCCAGATTCCTCAGCGGCCCTCCCTGTGTGCTGAGTGGATGGTGGAAATCAGCCAAGCTTGCTTCTCTGTGCCTGTTCCCCATTCTGTCCCTGCCTCCTGCCATGTCTGCATGTCCTCAGATGACATGCTCTGTGACTCAGATGCCCAGAGCTGGTTCCAAGCCCTGAAGCTCTCCCCGTGGTTCTCATCTTCAGGCACCCCAGCCCCTACCCCAGTCCTGCCCTGTCCCATACCTCCCTTGCCCAGGTCTGCTTCAAATACAAATATTATTGGTCACCTACTGTGTGCCAGGCCCTATTCTTGGAGTTAGGGACCCAGTTATGAGCAAGGCAGCCTCTCCTTGCCCTGGCGAAGCCCACAGTCTATCAGGAGAGACAGACAATCATCAAATAATCACACAGAACCAATATGAAATGGCAACTATGATTTTCATGTGGCAAAGGAGAGGTTTATAGAGTCATGGGAAGCAAATCAGAGAATGATCTGGGCCCGGCGCAGTGGCTCATGCTGTAATCCCAGCACTTTGGGAAGCCGAGAGGATCACTTGAGCCCAGGAATTTGAGGCCAGCCTGGGCAACACAGCAAGGCCCCATCTCTAAAAAAGAAAAAGTTCAAAAATTAGCTAGGCATGGTGGTACATGCCTATAGTCCCAGAGACTCACAAGGCTGAGACAGGAGGATCGCTTGAGCCCAGGACGCTGAGGCTACAGTGAGCTATGATTGAGCCACTGCACTCCAGCCTGGGTGACCCTGTCTCAAAAGGAAAACGAAAATGAATGATCTGGTGTGTTTGGGGTGTAGGTTTGGGAAGGCTTCCCAGGGTGAGTGATGCATCAGCTAAGATGGAAAACATGAGGGATGTTTCAGGATGAAAAGGCAAAATTGAGGGTTCCAGGCCGAGTGAACAGCATGTGCAAAGGTCTGCTGGCAGGAGAAGGAACAAGGCTAACAGTGATCAAATGAAGGCTGAGGTGGGAGGAGGTGACATGGAAGGGTGTCAGGACTGAGGGAAGGCCTTTGGTCAGTGAAGCAAGGAGGTTGACATAGTCAGATCTCTGCTTGCTAGAGCTCTGTTGTGCATGGCAAAGGGGACATGGGGAGACCTGAGAGGAGGCTACTGCACTAGACCGAGCAAGGGATGATAGCAGTGGGGAGGACAGTGGGGAGAGATTGGGGCTGAGAACTCCCAGGTTCCAGGACGATCGAGAGGCCACGATGACCATCATGGAGGTCTCCCTGCTCACTGGCTTCTACCCCAACCAGGATGATCTCAAACGGGTAATGCAGACCCCACCTGCCTGCTTCCTGAGTAACATTCCCATACTTCCCACGTGGGTGCAGGGCAGTGTCTACTCAAGGCAAGACTCCGGGGTTATAATGCCCCAGCGTCACTTCTGGTTGACTCCCTGCATGGCCTCAACCAAATCTTTTTCCTGCTGGGGCCTCAATTTCCCCAAGAGTAGGGTTGATTGGACAGAGGCTGGAGCTCTAGGGCTGGGGGCCTTGGAGGCTGTCAGCACCTCCAGTGTCTGCCCTCTGCCCCAGCTCACAAGTGATGTGGAGAGGTACACCTTTCAGTATGAAACCAAGACAAGTACCAGCGATAGCACCGTTGTCCTCTACCTGGAGAAGGTGAGGAAGGCCGGGTGCCCTCCACCAGAGGCGTGTGGGCACCCCGGGGGCTGGAGAACCCAAGGTCATTCCCCTGGGAGGGTTTTGCAGAGAGCGAGGCCCTCTGAGGTTAGCTCCTCTGGTTGCAATTCCTGTGATTAAGGCCTCATGGCCCGTGGTCATGACCAATGCCAACAGCCAAGGCCTCATGGTCAGTGCCACAAGGTCAGTGCCCCACGGTCAGTGGCCCTGGTCGGCTCAGACAAGACTCTGTTCTCTCCAGCTCTCCCATGAGAAAAACACAGTGCTGGGCTTTCGGGTTCACAGGATGCTGCAGGCGGAGTTCCTGCAGGCCGCCCTGAGCACCGTCTATGACTACTACGAGCCTTGTAAGGAGGGGCCCTCGCGCAGGGGGAGGAGGCCTGCAAAGGACAGGGCCAGAAGCCATGGGATGAGAGACTGGGCATTGCCAAAAGGGGGCGTGGCCTGGGTGCGCATAAGGGGTGGGGCCTTATGGGATTGACGTACGTGGGCGGGGCCAGGAAGGAGATGGGGCAAAGTTGAAGGGGGACTGGGCGCGGCCTGCAGGGAATGGGTGGGGAAGGGGCAGGCTCTTTTGAGTGGGTGTGGCCTGTCGACTGAGGTGGCTGGGCACGGCCCTTCAAAGTGAGTTTTGCAGCAGGCAGGACCAGGAGGAGGGGAAGGTCTGGGAGGACCTGGAGGGCACAGCCCTGGGACAAGGAGAAGCAGGAGGGAGCCTGGACTCGGCCCTTTGGAGGATGAGAAGGGCAAGGCCAGGGCCCGGAGGGGAGAGGTGGACACTGAACCCCCAGGAACTCTGGCCCAACGACCCCTCCCCCAACCCCTGCACCCTCCACCCACAGCCCGCAGGTGCAGCACTTTCTACAACCTGCCCACAGAGCAATCTTCCCTGCAAAAGATCTGCCTCAAAGACGTCTGCAGATGTGCAGAGGGTGAGATGTACCGAGAGTGAGCTTCATGTCACCGGGCTGGGGCTGTCAGGTTGTGGGGGCGGGGGGGGGGGGGTGGATCCAGGACCCCTTCAAGCCTCCTCCTGGCTGTAGTCTGGTCTGAATTTAGACAGAAAGAGACAAAGCCAAAGAGAGACAGAAACAGGCGCAGAGAGACAAAGATTGTCACACACGCGCGCGCACTGCCAAAGATCAAATGACAGGGAGACAGACACAAAGAGACGAAGAAGGGAGAAATAGACAAGAAAGTGACCAAAGGCCGGGCGTGGGGCTCACGCATGTAATCCCAGCACTTTGGGAGGCCGAGGCAGGTGGATCACGAGGTCAACAGATCGAGACCATCCTGGCCAACATAGTGAAACCCCGTCTCTACTAAAAATATAAAAATTAGCTGGGTGTGGTAGTGAGCACCTGTACTTTCAGCTGCTCCAGAGGCTGAGGGAGGAGAATCGCTTAAACCTGGGAGGCAGAGTTTGCAGTGAGCCGAAATCACACCATCGCACTCCAACCTGGCAACAGAGCGAGACTCCGTCTAAAAAAAAAAAAAAAAAAACAAATGACCAGGCCAGGCGTGGTGACTCACACCTGTAATCCCAGCATTCTGGAAGGCTGAGGCGGGCAAATCATGAGGTTGATAGATCAAGACCATCCTGGCCAACATGGTGGAACCCTGTTTTTACTAACAATACAAAAATTAGCTGAGCGTGGTGGCACACACCTGTAGTCCCAGCTAGTCAGGAGACTGAGGCACAAGAATCACTTGAGTCTGGGAGGTGGAGGCTGCAGTGAACTGAGATCACACCACTGCACTCTAGCGTGGGTGACAGAGCGAGACTCTGTCTAGAAAAATAAATTGGCAAGTATGATGGCTCACATACCTGTCATCCCAACACCTTGGGAGGCTGAGATGAGAGGATTGCTTCAGCTCAGGAGTTTGAGACCAACCTGGCTAACATAGTGAGACTCCATTTTTTTTTTTTTTTTTGGAGACTGAGTCTTGCTCTGTCACCAGACTGGAGCGCAGTGGGATGATCTCGGCTCACTGCAACCTCTGCCTCCCTGGTTCAAGTGATTCTCCTGCCTCAGCCTCCCTAGTAGCTGGGACAACAGGCACATGCCACCTCACCCAGCTAATTTTTGTATTTTTAGTAGAGACGGGGTTTCACCATGTTGGCCAGGATGGTCTCAATCTCTTGACCTTGTGATCCGCCTGCCTCAGCCTCCCAAAGTGCTGGGATTACAGGCATGAGCCACCCTGCCCGGCCCCCATCTCTTTAAAAAAAATAATAAAAAGAAAGAAAAAGAAAAAAAAAAGAAAGAACAAAGGAAGGAAGGAAAAAGAAAATAGAGAAAGAGAGCCCCACAGACTAGAAAGGTCAGATCCAGAGACCCAAGGGTCCCAGGCCTGGGGGCTGAAGGGAGGGAAAGTGGGGGGTGCGAATAGGAGGAAGTCCCCTGTCCCAGTGCAGCCAGAGCAGCCGCCCGCCTGACCCTGCAGGACAGTGCCCATCCCTGTGGAAGCCCAGTGTCCAACTGAGGCAGGAGGAGCTCCAGGTAGCAGCATATGAGACAGGTGTGGATTTTGGTGAGTGTGTTGAGCGGCAAGGGACAGGCAGAGCCCACCTGCAGGCCAGATGCCAACATGACACCCTCCTGCCTTCCCCTTTCCCCAGTGTACAAGACAAAGCTGGAATCTGTGGGGGTCTCTGCCTCCAACCCTTACGTCTATTACAACATGCAGCTTGAAGACATCATTAAGAGTGGTATGTCCCAGGTGACAAAGGAGAAATCCCAGTGTGGAGTCATGCTGGAGGTCCACCCTGGGGGTCCCACTGTGCAGGAGGGTCCAACCTCTGCATGCACACACACTGGGTTTTCTCCAGGCACGGACCCTGCCACACCTCTCAGCATGAAGAAATTTGTCTCCCACGCCACCTGCCACGACTCCCTGGGGTTGCAAGAACAGGAATCATACCTCATCATGGGCCAGACATCAGACCTGCAGAAGCCCAGTGGGTATGTGAGGGGCTCCACCTGTCCTGTGGACTCAGGCCTGGTCTTTTCCCTACCCTCAACCCAGCCTTCAGTTCCACAATTTTTGCTGGACTTATCACAAGAGATCTCAGATTTCAGGGTGGCCCTAAATGGAGGTACAAGTTGTGTACTGCACAACTCCAGGAAGTACCATCCATACAGTGCAACCTTGATCTCACTGCAACCTCCATCTCTGGGTTCAAGTGGATCTCCTGCCTCAGCCTCCCAAGTAGCTGGGATTACAGGCGTGTGCCACCATTCCTGGCTAATTTTTGTGCTTTTAGTAGAGATAGGATTTCATCATGTTGTCCAGGCTGGTCTCAAACTCCTGGCCTCAAGTGATCCGCCCACCTCAGCCTCCCAAAATGCTGGGGTTACAGGCGTGAGCCACCGCACCTAGCCAGGGAAGTGATTTGGGCTAAGAGGCTGGAAGACCAGAGAGGGCCCTAGGGTGTGGACACTGCAGGCTAAGGCTCTGGGAGGCTGTCAGACAGGGCAGGGCAGGGAGGTCCCTGTGTCTCCAGGGCACCAGGTTCTCCTCAGCTGCTTGCTGTCTCTGGCCCACAGTTACAGCTACGTCCTGGGCTGGGAGACGTTCCTCATGCTTTGGCCAGCATACAGAGATGCCAGCAAGGAAGAACTGTGGGGCCAACTGGAGGAATTTTCGGAATATATGCGCACCCACGGCTGCGAATCCTGAGCCTCTTCTGCTTTCAGGAAGCTGTCACTAGGCAGCTCTGGGCCACTGGGTTTAACCCCAACTAAAGAGCACAGGATGTCACAGGCAAACCCTGGACACCTGTCGCTGTTTCAGCTTTCACCAGGGGACCTGCACAACCTGCCCTGGCATGGCGGGAACCCGTCTCCTGTCTCCTCCCTTTCTTGCTCCATTCTAATCACACTGGCCTCCCTTGCATCCTTCCAACACCCACCTCAGCAGGGAGATGATTCCCAGTGCTGGGCTTCTGCACCCACTATTCCTCACCCAGGCGCACTCCTCCCCCAAAGTTGGCTTGGCTTGAACCATTCCTTTGTGTGGGTTCTGTTTAAATGTCACCTCTGGCCAGGCATGGTGGCACATGCCTGTAATCCCAGCACTTTGGGAGCTGGAGGTGGGTGGATCACTTGAAGTCAGGAATTCGAGACCACCTTGGCCAACATGGTGAAACGCCGTCTCTACTAAAAATACAAACATTAGCTAGGCGTGGCGGCACACGCTGTAATCCTAGCTACTCGGGAGGCTGAGGAAAGAGAATCATTTGAAACTGGGAGGTGGAGGTTCCAGTGAGCCGAGATCGTCCCACTGTACTCCAGCCTGGGCAACAGAGCAAGACTAAGTCTTAAATAAATAAATAGGTAAGTAAATAAATGTATGTCACCTCTTCAAAGACACCTTCTCGGGCAGAGTGCGGTGGCTCACACCTGAAATCCCAGCACTTTGGGATGCTGAGGCGGGAGGATCATTTGAGGACAGGAGTTCAAGACCAGCCAGGGCAACATAGGAAGACCCCTGTGTCTACTAAAAATAAAAACAAATTAGCCAGGCATGGTGTTGCACGCCTGTAGTCCCAGCTACTTGGGAAGCTGAGGCAGGAAGATCACTTGAGCCCAGGAGTTTGAGACCAGCCTGGGCAACATAGTGACAC
>NW_022437017.1:1821854-1854158 GCF_009761245.1 Sapajus apella | reverse complement strand
TGGGAGGCTGGAGTGCAGTGGTGAGATCTTGGCTCACTGCAACCTCCGCCTCCCCAGTTCAAGCGATTCTCCTGCCTCGGCCTCTGAAGTAGCTGGGACTACAGGGGTACACCACCATGCCCAGCTAATTTTTTTCTGTTGTTTTTTTTTTTTGAGATGGAGTCTCACTCTGTTGCCCAGGCTGGAGTGCAGTGATGCGATCTCGGCTCATTGCAACCTCCACCTCCTGGGTTTAAGTGACTCTTCTCTCTCAGTCTCCTGGGTAGCTGGTATTACAGACACCTGCGACCATGCCCAGCTACTTTTTGTGTATTTTTAGTAGAGATGGGGTTTTACCATGTTGGCCAGGCTGGTCTCGAACTCCTGACCTCAGGTGATCCGCCCACCTTGGCCTCCCAAAGTGCTGGGATTACAGGCATGAGTCACTGCACCAAGACTAGATTCTTTATCTGTGTTTTTGCTGTCTGTTTCCCCTTCTAGGCTGGGAGCCCCAGGAGAGCAGGGAGGCTGCCTGTCTTAGCCACAGTTGTAATCACAGACACTCAGGGCCTGGCACATAATAGCTGCTCATTTTGCTCAACGAATGATTGAAGAAGTAAAAGAGAGAGTGAGAAAGAAGAAAGGGAGGGAAGGAAAGAAAGATAAAAGGATGGAGGGAGAGAGAGATGGGAGGAGGGAAGGAGGAGGAAGGGAAAAAAAAGGGAAGGAGGGAGAGAGAAAAAAAGAGAGAAGGATACAGCAAGGGAAGGGAGGGGAGGGAAGAAAGGAAGGAAGGAAAGAGGGCAGGCAAACGGCTTATGGCCTGTTTCTGTACAGCCCTCAGCTAAGGGCTTTTTTTTTTTTTAACTTTTATTTTTATTTATTTATTTATTTATTTGAGACAGTCTCACTCTCGTCCCCCAGGCTGGAATGCTGGAGTGCAATGGGTGATCTCAGTTCTCTACAACCTCCGCCTCCCAAGTTCAAGTGATTTTCCTGCCTCAGCCTCTCCAGTAGCTGGGATTACAGGCACCTGCCACCACGCCTGGCTAATTTTTCTATTTTTGGTAAAGACGAGCTTTTGCCATGTTGGCCAGGCTGGTCTCAAACTCCTGACCTCAAGTGATCCACATGCCTTGGCCTCCCAAACTGCTGGGATTACAGGTGTGAGCCACCACTCCCAGGCTTTTAAAAAAATATATTTTTAAAGGATTGATCAACAACAACAACAGGCTGGGCACGGTGGCTCCTGTCTGTTAAGCCCAACACTTTGGGAGGATGAGGTAGGAAGATCACTTGAGGCCAGGAGTCCATGATCCACCTAGACAAGAGCCAGGCATGGTGGTGGTGTGCACCTGTAGTCCCAGCTACTTGAGAGGCTGAGGAGGGAGGATCACTTGAGCAGCTTTAGGCTGCAGTGAGCTATGATCACACCACTGCACTCCAGTCTTGGCAACAGAGTGAGACCTGTCTCTAAAAAATAAATATAAACAAACAACAAAAAAGAATGCGCAACAGAGAACCTATGTGGCCTGAAAACCTAAAATACTTATTATTCTGTCCCTTACAGAAAAAAAAATGCCTACTTCTGAGTTAGAGCATTTGTTATGTATCAAATCACCTCAAAACATAGAGGCTTTTTCTTTTTTCTTTTTCTTTTGTATCCAGCAAAAAACATAGAGGCTTAAAACAATAAATATTTATTATTATTATCATTTCATTTCTGTGGGTTAGGAATTCACAAACAGTGGTTTAGTGGGAGAGTTTGGCTCAGAGTCTCTCATGAGGTTGCAGTCAAGATATCAGTGAGGGGCAGCTGTCATCTGAAGGCTTGACTGGAGCTGGAAGACCCACCTCCAAGGTAGTTCACTCACATGACTGGCAAGTGGGTGGCGGTTGGTGGTGAGAGGCCTCAGGTCCATGCCATGTAGATTTCTCCACAGAGCCCTATGGAGAGGCTATGGAGAGGAAGCTGCTTGAGCTTCCTCACAATATGGGAGCTGGCTTCTCAAGAGCCAATATTCCAAGAGAAAGAGCAGAGGGAGTTACAGTGCCTTTTATGACCTAGCCTTGGGAGTCACACACCATCATTTCTGCAACATCCTATTGGTTACATGAGCCAGTATTACTCAGCATGGGTGGAGACTACACAAGGCATGACTACTGGGAGGCAGGGTTCACTAGGGGAATACATTTTAGTTGGCCGTGGTATCCAGTCCATTTAATGTGTTGCAGGATTTGGTTTGGTTAACATTTTGTTGAGGATTTTTGCATCTATATTCATAAGGGATGTAGGTCTGTAGTTTTCTCTTCTTGTGGTATCATTGTCTGGAATGCTGGCCCCATAAGATGTGTTAAGAAATATTAAGAGAATTCTTAATATTTAAGGAAATATTAAGAAATGTTCCCTCCTCCTGGGCATGATGGCTCACACGTGTAGTCACAGCACTTTGGGAGGCTGAGTCAGGCAGATCACTTGAATCCAAGAGTTTCAAACCAGGCTGGGCAACATGGAAAAACCCTGTCTGTACCAAAAAATATATAACAATTAGCCAGGCTTGGTGGTGTGTGCCTATAGTCCCAGGTACTTTGGAGACTGAGGTGGCAGGATGGCTTGAACCTGGAAGGTTGAGGCTGCAGTGAGCTGTGATCACACAACTGCACTCCAGCTTGAGTGACAGTGTATCCAAGAAAAAGAGAGAGAGAGAGAGAGACCAGGTGTGACGGCTCACTCCTGTAATTCCAACAATTTGGGAGGCTGAGGCAGGAGTACAACTTGAGCCCAGGAATTTGAGACTAGCCTGGGCAACAAAGTGAGACCCTGTCTCTACAAAAAATTAAGAAATTAGCCAGATGTGGTGGCATATGCCTGTAGTCCCAGCTACATGGGAGGCAGGAGGATTGCTTGAGCCCAGAAGGTCAAGGCTGCAGTGAATCTTTCACACCACTGCACTCCAGCCTGGGCAGCAGAGTAAGACCCTGTCTCAAAACAAAAAAAAAGAAAAAAAGAAGGCAAGAGAAAGAGGAAAGAAGGAAAAAAGGAAGAAAAAAAGGAAGGAAGGAAGGTTGGTTCCTTTCTCTTCTACTTGTTGGAAGCATTTGAAAATAATGTGTACTTAAATTATTGGTAGACTTCAGCACTTAAACCATTCAGTGATGACCTTTTCTTGTTTGGAGATTTTTGATTACTAATTCCAGCTCTTATTACAGGTCTGTTGAGATTTTCTATTTCTCCTTAAGTCAGTTTTATGTGTTTCTAGAAATTTGTTCATCTAGATAGATTATCTGATTTCTCAGTGAATAATTGTTCATAGCATTCTGTTATAATCCTTTAAATTTCTGTAAGGTCAGTAGTAATGTCTCTATTTTCATTTACAATTTTAGTTATTTGCACCTTTTTTTCCTTTGTCAGTATGCTAAAGGTTTTTTCTTTATCTTTTTAAAAAAACAACTTTCGGTTTCATTGAGTCTTTAAATCTCTCCACAATTTTTCTCTTTTCTTTCTCCCTTTTTTTTAAGCTGGGTTCTTGCTATGTTGCCAAAGCTGGTCCCGAATTCCTGGAATCAAGTGATTCCCCATTCCTCAGCCTCCCAAAGTGCAGAGATTACAGGCATGAGCCACTACACCTAGCTAATCTGTTTGCGTTTTAAATTTTAGCTCTTATTCATTTTTATGGATAGGTTCCCACTCTGTCACCCTGGCTGGAGTGCAGTGGCATGATCATGGCTTGCTGCAGCCTTGAACTCCTGGGCTCAAGTGATCCCCCTGCCTCAGACCCCTGAGGAGCTGGGACTATAGGCAGGAGCTGCTGAGCCTGGCCTATACTTACTATCTTTTTTTTTTTTGGAGACGGAGTTTCACTCATGTTACCCAGGCTGGAGTGCAATGGCGCGATCTCGGCTCACCGCAACCTCCGCCTTCTGGTTCAGGCAATTCTCCTGCCTCAGCCTCCTGAGTAGCTGGGATTACAGGCACGTGCCACCATGCCCAGCTAATTTTTTGTAGTTTTAGTAGAGACGGGGTTTCACCATGTTGACCAGGATGGTCTCGATCTCTTGACCTCGTGATCCACCCGCCTCGGCCTCCCAAAGTGCTGGGATTACAGGCTTGAGCCACCGCGCCCGGCCTTACTTACTATCTTTTTAGGATACTTGAAGACAAGAAGATTCTCCCAAAGGCAGACATATAGAAAAGAAAACTGGGGCCGGGCATAGTGGCCTAAAATGGTGGCTTATGCCTATAATTCCAGCACTTTGGGAGGCAAAGTCAGGCAGGTAACCTGAGGTCAGGAGTTCAAGACCAGCCTGGCCAACATGGTGAAACTCCGTCTCTACTAAAAATACAAAAAAATTAGCCAAGCGTGGTAGCAGGTGCCTGTAATCTCAGTTACTCGGGAGGCTGAGGCGGAAGAATCCCTTGAACGCGGGAGGCGGAGGTGGCAGTGAGCTGAGACTGCACCACTGCACTCCAGCCTGGGCAATAAAGTGAGACTCTGTCTCAAAAAAAGGAAGGAAGGGAGGGAGGGAGGGAGATAAAGAGAGAGAGAAAGGAGAGAGACAGAAAAAGAAAGAGAAAGAAAGAAAGAAAGAAGAAAGAAAGAAAGAAAGAAAGAGAGAGAAAGAAACAAAGAAAGAAAGAAAGAAAAAGAGAAAGAGAGAGAGAGGGAGAGAGAGAAAGCAAGCAAGCAAGCAAGAAAGGCAGGCCCTGGAACCAGAATGTGCACATCCTCCATCTGCTGTTCTTCAACATGGAAAGCACTTCAGTGGCCACGGACAAAAGTATGTAATGTTTTTTACCGTGCGTGCGTACACAGGGACTTCCTCCTTCTAAATCAAACCCTTCTTAATGTTTAACTTGTTTGGAGGAGAGGTCCAACACGCTTTGCTCTTGCAATCAGAAAAGGAAAAAAGGGCAGAGGGTCGTGCTTAGAGGGGAGGGAATGCTAGACACAAATTTAAAATTTCAAAATGTAAAGTAGAAAGAGGTGACGCTGTCTGGCCATCCTATATCCCAGAGTTACAGGCCTGGTGTCTGCACCAACTGCCTTTTCTTTAGTACTTTGCCTCGGAGACTTCTGGCCTTGGTTTTCCTCCAGAATGTAGGATCAATGATTAACAATGGATGTTTCTGCGGTCAGGAGCTGAGATGTGGCAGCAAGTTGGAGTGAAGGACTGTTTCCCACAGGCCACGCCTTAGGAAACACGAGATAAGCCAAGGTGCTGGGCGTGGTGACTCACACCTGTAGTCCCAGCACTTTGGAAGGCTGAGGTGGGAGGATCACTTGATCCAGAAGGTGAAGGCCGTAGTGACCTATGATCATGCCACTGCACTCCAACCTGTTGACGCGGCAAGTTCCCATCCCCCCAGAAAGGAAGAAAGTGGCCAGATGTGGTGGCTAAAGCCTATAATCCCAGCACTTTGGGAGGCTGAGGCAGACGTATCTCTTGAGTCCAGGAGTTTGAGGCCAGCCTGGCCAACATGGCAAAACCCTGTCTCTACTAAAGATACAAAATTAGCCGGGCATGGTGGTGCACACCTGTAATCCCAGCTACTACTCTGGAGGCTGAGGCTCGAGAATCCCTCGAACCTAGGAGGCAGAGGTAGCAGTGATATAAGATCGTGTCACTGCACTCCAGCCTGGGAGACAGAGCAAGACTCTGTTTCAAAAAAAGAAAGAAAGAAAATAGGAAGGAAGGGAGAGAGGGAAGGAGAGAGGAAGGAAGGGAGGTGGGTTAAGGACTGCCTGGTTCCAAAGCATGCCCCCTTCATATCTACAATTCTCAACCTAAATTCCAGCTTGAAGGAGTTTGCAGTCAGTTGGCCTGAATTCAAATCCTGACTATACCACTTATAAGCTGGCTGTCCGCATGATTTGTTTAATCTCTTGAAGGCTCAGTTTCTTCCTCTGTAAGGGACAATCATGCCTAAGCCAGAAGATCCTAAGGCCGAGGGCACAACCTGCAGAGAGCCTGACACCCAGTGAGCCCCAGATACACTCAGGGCATTTCTTTTAGCCACTATAATTTCTCCAAACTCATCTGAGCAGAGCTCCATCAAACAAGTTCCTCAGGTTTTGCCCATAAGGTATTCCTGGAAAAGTATATGAAGCTGATTTCATAAGACTCAAACAATAGATTTCTGTGCTACAAAGGATGTTCGATTAACTGAGAACTACTCAAATTATAAAATCCCAAATTAATTCTTATGTCTTAGGCGTTCATTGTCAAAGATAGTGTCCAGGATTTCATCCATGTTATTATTATTTTTTTCTCCGTGTTATTTTTAAAAATTAATTGGCCTTATCTTATTGGGTATTTTTTTTCTCATTATAAAAATGATAGATTAGATGTTTGTTGCAAGAAAAATTCAAACCAGGTGCAGTGGTTTATGCCTGTAATTCCAGGGCTTTGGGGGCCCGAGGAGGGAGGGTCACTTGAGCCCAGGAGATCAAGATCAGCCTGAGCAATAAAATGAGACCCTGTTTCTATGATTAAAAAAAAAAAAATGGCCGGGAACGGTGGCTCACACCTGTAATCCTAGCACTTTGGGAGGCCAAGGCGGGTAGATTACCTGAGGTTGGGAGTTGGAGACCAGCCTGACCAACATGGAGAAACCCTGTCTCTACTAAAAATACAAAATTAGCCGGGTGTGGTGGCGCATGCCTGTAATCCCAGCTACTGAGGCAGGAGAATCACTTGAACCTGGGAGGTAGAGGTTGCAGTGAGCCAAGATCGTGCCATTGCAGTCCAGCCTGGGCAACAAGAGTGAAACTCCATGTCAAAAACAAAAAAATTAGCTGACATGATGATGCACACCTATCATCACAGCCACTTGGGAGACTGAGGCAGGAGGATCACTCAAGCCCAGGAATTCAAGGCTGCAGTGGGCTGTGATGTCGACATGGCATACCAACCTGGGTAGCGGAGTAGGACTCTGTATCTAAAAAAAAAAAAAAAAAAAAAAAAGAGGTCAGGCACGATGGCTCAGTCCTGTAATCCCGGCACTTTGGGAGGCTGAGGAGGGTGGATCACCTGAGGTCAGGGGTTCCAGACCAGCCTGGCCAACATGATCAAACCCCGTCTCTACTAAAAATACAAAAGATCAGCTGGGCATGGTGGCTGGCACCTGTAATCCCAGCTACTTGGGTGGCTGAAGCAGGAGAATCACTTGAACCCAGGAGGTGGAGGTTGCAGTGAATTGAGATCACACCATTTCACTCCAGCCTGGGCAACAGAAGTGAAATTCTGTCTCAAAAAAAAAAAGAAGAAGGTGACAGAAAATGAGAGACTCAGTTAATCCAGCATGCTTAATAGTTTAGTAGCAGATTTTTCCACGGTGCCCTTTCCAAAAGGTTTCACCAATGGATGTTGTCTCCGATGATTTGGGAAATTTCTCATTTCCCTACACCTTCTCCAGCTCTGCACATTCTGATCAATTTTTCATTTGACTCAACTGGAGTGGGAAATTGACTAGATTGTGAAAAGCACGCACATGCTCGAGTGGTCTCCATTTCCTCCGCTATATATATATTCTATTATATATAATATATATATTCTATTATATATAATATATAATATATATTCTATTATATATATTATATATATATTTATATATATATTTATATTATATATATATATATATATCTGTCGTCCAGGCTGGAGCACGGTGGTGCGATCTCGGCTCACTGCAACCTCCGCCTCCCAGGTTCAAGCAATTTTCCCACCTCAGCCTCCCAAGTAGCTGGGACTACAGGCATGCCCCACCACACCTGGCTACTTTTTGTGTTTTTAGTAGAGACAGGATTTTGCCATGTTGGCCAGGCTGGTTTCAAACTGCTGGCCTCAAGTGATCTGCCCACCTTGGCCTCCTAAAGTGCTGGGATTACAGGCGTGAGCCACCGTGCCCTGCCTTCCTCCACAATTAACACATAGTCACTCAGCTTAAGCTTCCAAGGGTCCAGTTCCTGGTCAAGATTCGTTGGTTTTTTTTTTTTTTTAAGACAGAATCTCGCTCTTTCACCCAGGCTGGAGTGCAGTGGCATAATCTCGGCTCACTGCAACCTTCACCTCCTGGGTTCAAGTGATTCTCCTGCCTCCGCCTCCCAAATAAATGGGATTACAGGCACCAACCACCACACCCAGCTAATTTTTGTAATTTTAGTAGAGAGGGGATTTCACCATGTTAGCCAGGCTGGTCTCGAATTCCTGACCTCAGGTGATCCAGCTGCCTTGGCCTCCCAAAGTGCTGGGGTTACAAGAGTGAGACACCGTGCCCAGCCAATAATTTTTAAATTTTTTGTAGAGATAGGGTCTCACTATGTTGCCCAGGCTGGCCTTGAAATCCTGGTCTCAAGTGATCCTCCTGCCTTGGCCTCCCAAAGTACTGGGATTATAGGCATAAGCCACTGTGCCCGGCCAATGAGCTTTTAATGTACACCATGTGGCAGAAGTGATGCTATGTGACTTTCAGGTTAGATCATAAAATGATACAACTTCCACCTGGCTCTCAGGTGTGCTCAGGAGGCCAGCTGCCATGATGGGAGTACAGTCAAGCCACTCAAGTATATTGGGAGGAATCGAGGCATTCCACCAATAACAGCAGCCATTGGCATGCCGTGGGAGTGAGCCGCCTTGGAAGCAGATTCTCCAGCCCCAGTCAAATCTTCAGATGATGGAAGCCCTCGCCAACTCCTTAACTGCAATCTTCTGAGAGGCCCTGAGCCAGAACAGCCCAGCAAAGCCATTTCTCAAGCCTGAGCTACAAAGACTACATAACATCATAAGGATTGACCAGGCAGTGACTTATGCCTGAAATCCCAGCACTATGGGAGGCCAAGGTGGGAGGATCACTTGAGACCAGGGGTTCAACACCAGCCTGGGCAACATAGCGAGATTCCCTGTCTCTACACAAAGTGTAAAAATTAGCTGGGTTTGGTGGCACATGCATGTAGTCCCAGCTTCTCAGGAGGCTGAGGCAGGAAAATCACTTGAACCCGGGAGGCAGAGGTTGCAGTGAGCTGAGATCACACCACTACACTGCAACCTGGGTGGCAGAGCAAGACTGTCTCAAAACAAAGACAAAACAAACAACAACAAAATAACAAACAAATTAGTCAGGTGTGGTGGTACACACCTGCAGTACCAGCTACTCAGAAGGCCAAGGCGGGAGGACTGCTTGAGCTCAGGAGGTTGAGGCTGCAGCAGAGCTATGACTGTGCCACTGCACTCCAGCCTGGGCAACAGAGTGAGACCCTGTCCCTTTAAAAAAAAAAATTCCAGTTAACAAGGGCAGGGATCTTTGTTTTGTTTGCTGCCATGTCCGCAGTGCCTGGAACAGAATCTGGAACAGAGTAGATGCTCTATATGGTTGCCACAGTGATTACAACCTAACAGATCTTTGATCTGCATATTGTCCAAAAATAAAAAAATTTTAAAACCTAGTAGATCTGATTTGTATCAGGGCTAGATCAGACTCTTACCTGTTTCCTGCCCACCCAGTGCCCACCCCGACCAGTGGATGGGACATAGCTATGACCTCCACCTACACTGGGCAAATCGATTAGTAACTGGCAACTAAGATGGGAGATCCCCTCCAAACGTCCCCACTTCCCTCAGGATAAAATTCCAGGTCCTCTGTGCAGTCCACAGCCCCTGTCACTGCCTCGAATTGCACCATTCAGCCACGAAGAATCATGAACTGCTTGTAGTTTGCAAATATAGTAGTCTCCAGGGTGGAGTACATGCACCCATAAACAAAGCTTTGGAGTTCAACTGGAAAACATTAGAACATCTAGATTTGGGGAGTTTTATTGCTTGTTTTTGGTTTTTTAAAAATAACTATTTTTTTTTAAGAGACAAGGTCTTGCTATGTTGCCCAGGCTGTTTTTGGATGCCTGGCCTTAAGTGCCCCCTTGACCTCCCAAAGTGCTACATGCCCATCTTCATCTATCTACTTCTTGAGAGTCTTGCTCTGTCACCCAGGCTAGAGTGTATGCAGTGGCATAAGCTCGGTTCACTGCAACCTCTCCCGCCCGATTCAAGCAATTCTCCTACCTCAGCCTCCCAAGAAGCTGGAATTATAGGCATGCACCACCATGCCCAGCTAATTTTTGTATTTTTAATAGGGATAGGTTTTCCCCATGTTGGCCAAGCTGGTCTCAAACTCCTGGCCTCAAATGATCCACCCGCCTCAGATTCCCAAAGTGTTGGGATACAGGTGTGAGCCACCAAGCCTAGCCCTGATGTATAGATTTAAATCTGCAGTTTACTGGTTTTTTTGAGATGAAGTTTCGCTCTTGTTGCCAAGACTGGAGTGCAATGGCATGATTTCAGCTCACTGCAACCTCTGCCTCGTGGGTTCAAGTGATTCTCCTGCCTCAGCCTCCCAAGTAGCTGAGATTACAGTTTTCTTTTCTTTTCTTTTCTTTCTTTCTTTTTTTTTTTTTTTTTGAGATAGAGTTTCTCTCTTGTTGCCCAGGCTGGAGTGCAATGGTGTGATCTTGGCTCACTGCAACCTCCACCTCGTGGGTTCAAGCGATTCTCCTGTCTCAGCCTCCTGAGTAGCTGGGATTACAGGTGCATGCCAACATGCCCGGCTAACTTTTTTGTATTTGTAGTAGAGACGGGGTTTCATCATCTTGGTCAGGCTGGTCTTGAACTCCTCACCTCAGGTGATCCACCCACCTCTGCCTCCGGAAGTGCGGGATTGCAGGTGTGAGCCACCGAGTCGGCCTACTTTTTTTTTTTTTTTTTTTTTTTTTTTTTGTTAGTTTTTCACCAGGCAGGAGTGCAGTGGTGTGATCTCAGCTTACTGAAACCTTGCTTCCCAGGTTCAAGCGATTCTCCTGCCTCAGCCTCTTGAGTAGCTGGGATTATAGGCGCACGCCTCCACATCCAGCTAATTTTTGTATTTTTAGTACAGACGGGATTTCACCATGTTGGCCAGCATGGTCTCTATCTCGACCTTGTGATCCATGCCTGGACCAGTTTTTTGTTTACTAAAGAACATATCTTTCGGCCAGTGTAGAGGCTCACACCTGTAATGCCAGCAATTTGGGAAGCCAAGGGGGAGGAACACGAGGTCAGGAGTTTGAGACCAGCCTGGCCAACATAGTGAAACCCCATCTCTACTCAAAATACAAAAAATTAGCCAGGTGTGGTAGCAGGCACCTGTAATCCCAACTACTTGGGAGGCTGAGGCAGGAGAATCACTTGAACCTGGGAGGTGGAGGTTGCAGTGAGCCCAGATCTCACCATTGCACTCCAGCTCAGGCGACAGTGCGAGACTCCATCTCAAAAAAAATACATATATATATATGTGTGTGTGTGTATATATATTTCTATAATAAAGATATTGTTATATAACGATTTACAGAATATATTGATATAATTGTATTTGTATATAACTTATAAATAATATCCATCTTTGAGGCCAGGAGTTTGAGACCAGCCTGGGCAACATAGCAAGACCCCGTGTCTACCAAAAAAAATTGAAAATTAGCCAGGAATAGTGGCATAAGCCAGTAGTCCCAGCTACTTAGGAGGCTGAGGCAGCAGGGTCATTTGAGCTTAGGAGTTCAAGGTTGCAGTGAGCCATGATCAAGCCACTGCACTCCAGCCTGGGCAACAGAGCAAGACCTTGTCTCAAAAGATAAATAAATAAATAAATAAACATCCATCTGGGGGTGGAGCGTTAACAGTTTTACCTATGGGGTGTCCAATGGAGAAAAAAATTTGGAGTCATTGAATACAATGCTATTTTGCCACTCAGAGAGTATCTGGCAGTCTCTGGAGACATATTTGGTAGTCACCACGGGGAGAGTGGGGAGCCATTGGCATCTAGTGGATGAAGCCCAGGGATGCTGTTAAATGTCCCCCGATAACAGGACAGTCCCCCACACAAAGAACTAGGTAGCCCAAAAATGTCAAGCGTGCTGGGCTTAAGAAACCCTTGCCCGAGCGCCCCAGACTTAGTCTTGCTTTGGGGGCTCCGCAGGCTGCTTCATCTCCGCACTCTATTCCTCCCCTAGACCTCTAATTCCAGTGACGCTGTACAAAGCATCCCCTCCTCCAATGAAGCAGCCATCTCTGATGTCCCCAGGCTGGGCCAGAGCCCCACCACCCTAGGGCTCCCAGATGCGTCCTGTACTAGGTTCGAATTGTCCCAGCCCACCGCGTTCTCAACCATGGCAGATTCCCTGGATCCCTGAGACAGCCGGATTCTACCGGGCTACTAGAGACCAAGAATCTGTATTTTTCTCAAGCACCGCTCCCGCACCACACGCACACTGCCTGCCCCATCAAGGGCACACAGCAGGTGGCCCAGTGCTAGTTGAGCGCCTACTGCAAGCCAGGCGCTATTACGCGATCCACTCGGGAATCTTGGCACAGGCTCCACTCCATGGTATAGACACCAGGATCCTCCCCATTTCACAGAGAAGTAAACTGAGGCTCAAAGACGTGACCGTAGCGGGACAAAGACTCAGGGCAGGAAAAGGCCCAGGTCCTCAGAAGCTCCAGATTCCCTGGGGAAGAGGGAGGACAGAGAGGAGGGTGATGGACTGAGGGAGCGCGCGCTGGGTGGGGGGGCGCGAGGCCTCGCCGCGGCCTTCTGATGCAGCCCCGCCCCCACGAGGGACGTGAAGACGCGGACCCCGCGCAGCGTGGGGACATGTGACCGACTGCAGAGGCCGCGCCGCCTCCCCCGCCCGAGGTCTGCGCGCTCCGCCGCAGGGTGCAGACCCGGGGCGCCCGCCTGGGTTTGGGGCGCAAGAGCAGAGGCGGAGCCAGGGCGGAGCCAGCGCGCCCGGTCCCCCCCGAACCGAAAGCGAAACAGGGGCCAGGGAGGAAGGGCGGAGCCGGCCCCGAGGCACCGCCCCCTGCCCTGCGCGGCTGCTGGACCGACGGGCGCGCCCAGGTAGGGGGGCGGCTGAGCCGCGCAGTGCGGACCCCCTCTGGGACCTGCGCCGCCGCCACCATGTCTCAGGAAGGTGTGGAGGTAGGAGATGGCTACGGCTGGTCCGGGGGGGAGCCGCGACAGACCCCGAGGAGCGGCCAGGAGGCGCGGAAGGGGCTTCGCAGTTCCTGGGGACCCCCATCCTAGAACCCCAGATCCTTACCCCTGCCTGGCGCTCGCCCCCCTTGAAAAAGAAAGTGACTCCCACGTTTCCCCAGAGCGAAATGAGGCCTCCCTGAGGAAAAGCGGGGGCTGCAGGGTCAAAGGTCAGAGGCCAGAGATAACCTGGCCGACCCCCCACCTTAGGCTGGGACGCTCGCCGCAGCCCGCGCCCTCCCCCAACGCCCTGTGGGGACTTTGGCTTTTTCCAGGAAATGCCGTAGAGGGATGGAGGGGGGGGCGGCAGAGGCCAAAACCAAGGGTCAAGTTCAGGCCGGGAGAACGGTGCCTAGAGATGGGGGAGGGAAGATCGCGCGTCCCCTTCCCCCACCGGAGCCCCGGTGTCCCCATCCCAGCTGGAGAAGAGCGTCCGGCGCCTCCGGGAGAAGTTTCATGGGAAGGTATCCTCCAAGAAGGCGGGGGCTCTGATGAGGAAATTCGGCAGCGACCACACAGGAGTGGGGCGCTCCATCGTGTACGGTGAGGCTGAGGGGGTCCCGGGCCTGGTGCGGGGACTGCGCGTGGGATCGCCGAGGGGGCGTGGTCTAGGGAGAGGCGTTGAGATCACCTCCCCTGGAGATCCCAGCTTGGGGGAGGCTCTGCGTCGCGGCTCTGGGTGGCCTGGAACTCCCATAGACCCTTCAAAGGCCCTTCCCTTAGACGCACTCTCCCCCGCAGGGGTAAAGCAAAAAGATGGCCAAGAACTGAGTAACGACCTGGATGCCCAGGTAACCTCTCCCCTCTCAAAGGACTGGGTCACGGGACGGAGAGCAAGAGGGGACCCGACCCGTTCATGGTGACCCTCCTCTGAAACAGCAGGGACCAGGCATTATCGTCGGCAACTCATCACCCAATCTTATTCACTTTTTCACCTCTCCGTGGTTTGCGTGGCCAGGGAGCCTGCAAACAGTAGGCACTCATTATGTGTTGATTGTATTCAATGAGGGAGAGAGAGCCATGAAACTAGGCAATGAAAGGAGCCAGGATTATTGCCATGGTAGGGGAACCCCAGAGGTCAGAGAAGGCTTCCTGGAGGAGGAGTTACCAAGTCTTAAAGGATGGGGTGGAGTGCGCCCTGGGAGGGGAAGCCAGGGGTCTTGGGGTGGGGGAGGGAATGGTATGAGCAAATACTGGAAGTGGGGAAGGGATGTTAGTGGCAGTCCCTAAAAAGGCTGGGATGAGCAGGGGATTGGGGAGGAGAGAGAGGTGGGGAAATGGAACCCTTGTGTTGAGTGAGTGAGTGAGTGCATGAATGGCTTTGAAGCACAGGTGCAACGTGGCTACTTTGCTTCTTTGACAGCTTTGGTGATGGGAACACTGTGGATTTCACCTGCCTGAAAGGCTCAGTGTAGGGCTGTTAAAGAGTATAATAAAATATGTATCATAGTCTACATTTACACATATAAAAGTATGATAAAAACATAGCAGAGGGGCTGGGTGCAGGGGCTTATGCCTGTAATCCCAGCACTTTGGGAGGTAGAGGCGGGCAGATCACTTGAGGTCAGGAGTTCGAGGTTAGCCTGGCCAACATGGTGAAACCCTGTATCTGCTAAAAACACAAAAAATTAGCCGGGGGTCGTGGTGCATGCCTGCAATCCCAGCTACTTGGGAGGCTGAGGCAGGAGAATCACTTGAATCCGGGAGGCGGAGGTTGCAGTGAGCTGAGATCGTGCCATTGCTCTCCAGCCTGGGCGACAAGAGCAAAGCTCCGTCTCAAAAATATATAATAATAACAAGAGCAGAAGGTAGCATTGATTACTTCCCACATGGCGAGACTCCAGGAATTGATTTGTTTCATCACCACAGTGACCCAGGAGACAGGTCCTATTATTTATCATCCCTATTTCACAGACAAAGAAACTGAGGCTTGAAGTCACTTGCCAGGTTCACGCGGCAAGCAGGTGGCAGCTGAGATTTGAACCCTGGCCACCTGGAGTCAGAGCATGAGCTCTGACATGCCTGTCAGTCAGTGGGAACCCAGGGGGCAGGGAGTGGCTTGCCCAAGTCCCCACAGCTGGAAGTGATAGAGTTAGGATTCAAACCCGAATCTCTCTCAATCCAGATCCCCACCACTTATCCCTGGCACAGCGTGGCCTCAAAGGGGTGATGTGTCACAACACCAACAAGCATGTGGCATTTGCAGGCAGGAAGTGAGTATGGGGGTCAGGCTGGCCTCACTCAGGCAAGTCCTCCACTAAGCCTCAGTTTCCCCAGTGCAGCAATAATGTCACAGGTGTGCCCACTTCTCAGGGCAGCTATGAGGACAACTGAGGCCACACACCTGGCTCTCAGTAAGTGGGCAGTGCTCTGTGAGTTCCTGGCGAGTTAGGGGCACCCCATTCTCCTTGTAGCCAGGCCCCTACCCCAGCAAACAGGGGTAGAAAGAGGCCTGAGCCCCATCCCCAGTTTCTGCCCCTGCTATCTCCACCCAGGACCCACCAGAAGACATGAAACAGGACCGGGACATTGAGGTGAGTTGGTGGCTGTGGCTGGGGATGGGGAAGTGGGGAGGAGGACATCTGCAGGCACAGAAGCATGTCCATTAGGAAAGGAGGGGAGATATTCACTGGGGCAGGAGGAAGACCCCTCTGTAGGGAGAGAAGGGCTGATGTTTATGTTGGTACAGAAGGGGTGACCCCAGGTGGACGGTACAGTGAGCTGAGATCGTGCCACTGCACTCCAACCTGGCAACAGCGAAACTCCATCTCAAAAAAAATAAGAAAAAGGGGTGACCCCGCCCCCGCCTCATCCCCACCTGCCCCATTCCACAGGCAGTGGCGACTTCCCTCCTGCCGCTGACAGAAGCCAACCTACGCATGTTTCAACGGGCCCAGGACGACCTTATCCCCGCTGTGGACCGGCAGTTCGCCTGCTCCTCCTGCGACCACGTCTGGTGGCGCCGCGTGCCCCAGAGGAAGGAGGTGATGACCCACAACTTAACCTTGACTTTGACTGTCCTGAAGTCCACTCCCAACTCCCAGCCTCAGTGACTGCACCTCTGACCTAAGGGCTTCCATCACTGAGCGCCCAATCCCTGACCTCCAAACTCAGAGCGCAGCCCTGATCTCTGATCCCAACCCCTGACCCAGGACTGGACTTCTGACCTTCAATGTGAGAAGCCCAGTAACCCCTTACCCCAGAGCCTGACACCTGACCCCACAGTTGAACAGCTGCTACAGAAATCAAACTTGACCAGGTGCAGTGGCTTGCGGCTGCAATCTCAGTGCTTTAGGAGGCTAAGCAGGGAGGATTGGGAGGATTGCTTGAGCCCAGGAGTTTGAGACCAGCCTGAGTGATAGAGCAAGACCTTGTCTCCGAAGAAAAATTTTTTTGGGCCAGGTGCCGTGGCTCATGCCTGTAATCCCAGCACTTTGGGAGGCCAAGGTGGGTGGATCACAAGGTCAGGAATTCAAGACCCGCCTGGCCAAGATGGTGAAACCCTGTCTCTACTAAAACATACAAAAAGTAACCGAGCCTGGTGGCGGGCACCTGTAATCCCAGCTACCCAGAAGGCTGAGGCAGGAGAAGAGCTTAAACCTGGGAGGCGAAGGTTGCAGTGAGCTGAGATTGCGCCACTACACTCCAGCCTCGGTGACAGGGCGAGAAAAGAAAAAAATTTTTTAAGAGATGGAGTCTCGCTCTGTCACCCAGACTGGAGTACAGTAGTGTGATCATAGCTCACTGCAGCCTCCACCTCCTGGGCTCAGGTGATCCTCCCACCTCAGCCTCCCAAGTAGCTAGGACTACAGGCCTGCACCATCATACTTGGCTAATTTTTATATTTGTATGTGTGTGTGTGTGGAGATCAGGTTTTGCCATGTTGCCCAAGTGGTCTCAACTCCTGGGCTCAAGCAATCTACTGCCTCGGTCTCCCAAAGCGCTGGGGTTACAGGCATGAGCCACTGCACCGGGCAAAAAAAATTTTTTTAATTAGCTGGGAGTGGTGGTATGTGCCTGTGGTCCCAACTCCTCAGGAGGCTGAGGTGGGAGGCTTGTTTGAGCCTGGGAGATTGAGACTGCAGTAAGCCATGATCACACTGCCTTCCAGGCTGGGCGACAGAGCAAGACTCTGTCTCTAAAAAAAAAAAAAAAAAAGAAAGAAAAGAAACCAAATTTGACCTCAAAAACACAGCCCCAAATCTGGCCTCTGAACCTCCTGACCAGCAGTTTGCTTCCGTTCAACGCTTAAGTCTTGCAAAAGAGGCAGGAAGCCGAGCTGTGTAGTGTTTGCCAATTTTCATGGTGTAAATATTCCCACCATGGTGAATATCAGGCTATGGATGTAGTTACTGATTGAGTTGGCTTGCTCAAGCTGAGGCCAGCTGCTGCAGCATCCTGTTACCCCTGACCCTCTAACAACCCTGGGTCCCCTCTCCACACCCCCCTCCCCACCACCAACAGGTATCCCGGTGCCGGAAATGCCGGAAGCGCTACGAGCCAGTGCCAGCCGACAAGATGTGGGGCCTGGCTGAGTTCCACTGCCCGAAGTGTCGGCACAACTTCCGGTGAGGGCGCTGATCCCCAGCTCCCCTTCAGCCCTGCCCCACCCCAGCCCTGCCCCTCCCTGCCCTGGCCCCACCCTGGCCCAGCCTCGCCCGCCCTCGGACCCTCACAGCCCTGCCCGCCCCCAGGGGCTGGGCACAGATGGGGTCCCCGTCTCCCTGCTACGGGTGTGGCTTCCCCGTGTATCCAACACGGATCCTCCCCCCGCGCTGGGACCGGGACACGGATCGCCGCAGCACCCACACTCACTCCTGCTCGGCTGCTGACTGCTACAACCGGCGAGGTGAGGCTCTTTTCCCCTAACAACCTGGGCAGTCTTCATCCCCTTCTGTCCCTTTAAGTCCCCAAATCTCCACTCAGTCCACTTCATCTCCCACAGCAGCAGCCACTGCTTCCAGGTGGCCTCCGTGGCCCCCCAGTCTCTGTGGTCTTGCCCACAGGCTCTGAGGTTTCACCCCAGTGGCCCATGCCTGAGGGTCCCCATGGCCTCTGCCCCCATGGTCTCTGGGTTTGGGGCTCCTGTTTTGTCCCCTGTAGTCTTAGGTGACTCCCCATGTCCCTGGGTCTCCTGTATCTTCAACACCTCTGAATGTCCAGTCACTCTGGTCCCCATATCTTGTGGCCTCAGCCCCTCCCTACAGCCCCGAATGGCCTCAGCCCCCTCCTCCTCAGACACCTTTCCCTCCCTAGAGCCCCATGTGCCTGGGACGTCCTGTGCTCACCCCAAGAGCCGGAAGCAGAACCACCTGCCCAAAGTGCTCCACCCCAGCAACCCTCATATCAGCAGTGGCTCCACTGTGGCCACCTGCTTGAGCCAGGGGGGCCTCCTGGAAGACCTGGACAACCTCATCCTGGAGGATCTGAAAGAGGAGGAGGAGGAGGAGGAAGAGGAGGTGGAGGAAGAGGAGGGCGGGCCCAGGGAGTAACCCCTGCCAGGTGCAGACACAAACCAGACACGGTCTGTGGCTACTTTGTGTTATTATAAGATATGAGCTCAAACCGAGATATGAATGACCTTGGGGAGCCATCTGGGGCCGAGATATTGGCAGGGGGGGATTCCTGGGTCCCATTTGCAGCGCCCAGGGTCACAGATCCACGGAGGGGAAGTTCCGTGGGACCCATTGGCACTGAGCCACAAAGAAAGTGTGGCCAGGACAACTTGGGCTCTTGCTGACCAATGTCCCCTGGGGCCTAGGGGACAGAGGAACAGAGTCACAGCCTCAGGGGCCGGATGAGCATGGCGGCCTTCCTGAGAGAGTATGCCCCGCCATGAAACTCGGCCCAGTAGACACCATCCTGGTAGCGGCTTCGGTAGTGGCCGCCACGGTGCCACACACCATTGAGGTTGGAGTGGGCGCAGGCATGGTACCACCAGCCTCCCCGCTGGTACAGGGCACAGTTACCTGAGGGGAGAGAGAGAGAGAGTCCATGTCCCCTTATCAGAATAAAAGCCTCTATCTGCACCTCACAGTGTAAGGCTTTTGCCAGGCATCCCCTGGCCCCTCCTATTCTTATTCAATACAAGCCCTGATCTTCCATCTCTTCAGCAAAATAGGAGCCCTGGTCCCCAATTTTCTTCAGAGTAATAGCCTTAATTCCTTCCCTATCTCCTTATCAAAGTACAAGTCACTTCTTTCCCACCTTTTCTGCAAACTAGGAGTCTACTGCTTATTCCTTTATCAAATAAAAGAAAGTAATTATCTACTTCCTTTCTAGAATAAGAGTACTAGCTCTCACCCTCTGCTCTTCACCCAAACAGGAGTCTTGATTCTTTTTTTTTTTTTTTTTTGCTTCATCAGAGAAGGAATCTGGGCTCCCTGTCCCCTCACCAGAATAAAAGTCCTGTCCCTTGTTCTCTCGACAGAATAAAATCTTGCTTATCCTAATACTTAACAGAGGGGCGTCTTACCTACCCCATCTCCTTGTATTCCCACACCAAAACAGGAGTCCCGTCTCCCCTATCCTCCCACCAGAATAAGAGTTCTCCTTACCAGAATAGGAATCTCGGTCCCTATCCACGGTGCTGAAGGGCTTGTCATTATGCCAAGAAAGAGAATCTCCAGCATCACCATGGTATTGGCCAAGCCGCAGGCGGTAGTGGTCACTCTCGGGTTCCAGGGAGAAGCCATCATAGTGGGCACGTGCTCTACGGCCTCCCCAGTCCTCCAGGAGCACCAGCAGCTCATGGTCTTCACGGCTGGTCAGCCGATACACAGGTTCAAGGCCCAGCCAGTATTCTCCGTCTGGCTGCCCAAAGCCCAGCTGGAAGGGCAGGAAAGTCAGGAGCCCAGAACAGGCTCCCTCCCCTGCCCTGCCTCTGCCCGCCTGTGCCCACCTTGTAGTGCTGCCAGGTAGTGAAGAAGTTGACCGAACCATCCTGCCTCCGCTGGATCACAGTCCAGCCTCCACCCTCCAGCTGCTGCTCACACCATACTGACACCACGCGCCGGCCCACTCTCAGTTCATACACTCCGCTCTGTTTATGCCCTGCCTGTCGGGCCTCTGCACAATCCTGCCATGGGCCTGTAGGCACAGCGATATGGGGAGGCACAGCCTGGGCTGACCAATCCCTTCCCGGAGCAAGAGTTGAGATTCTCACAGGTCCTCTTACCAGAATAAGAGTCCTGCCTCTCAAAAACAAAAAACAAACAAAAAACAACAAAAGAAAAAACAAACAACAACAACAAAAAAAACAAAGAGTCCTGCCTCTCCCGCTTTTCTACCAAAGAGTCCTGCCTCTCCCATGTCCTCACCACAATAAGAGGCCTGCCTCTCCCATTTCCTCACCAGAATCCAAGCCTCAATAGCCATTTCCTTACCTAAGACTCTGGGTCCCTTGTCTCTGATCAGAGGAAATGTCAAGTCTAGGATTCTTAAATCCTGGTTTTTTAATGGTCTCCTCACCAGAATATAAGTCCTGAACATAGTACTCTGAACCACCTCAAACTCTTACCAAGTAGCAGTGCTAAATCTACTATTGCCTCACTAAAAATAAGAGTCCCTCTTCCTTTTCTTGTTTATCCTATTTTCACACCTTAGTAAGAAGTTTGGTCTTTTTAAAAATCAGAATAAGAGTATTATTTATTCCAGTCCTCTCACAATGAGAGAAATCTGCCACTAAAATCCTGACTCCTCAATTTCCCTCTACCCACAGTTCCTCAGCCCTGCTGCCGACTTACCCGCAGGCTTGGTAGGAACAGCAGGGTGAACTGCAGGCATGAGAGAAGCCAGGGGCTCCTGCTGTCTCAGGATTTGGTCTCTCCGGGGCTCTGGGGCTGAGTCCAGCCTCCTCCTGCTGTCATTGGTGTTACCCACAAGACTGACTGGAACCACAGGCACCAGTGGTGGTGGGGGCAGGACCTAAGGTAACAGAGAAAGTCAGGTGTAGTTGCACTGACCTTCAGGCCAGGAGGCCTGGTCTCAGGGGCAGGGATGGTGGATAAATCTCCCAGTTCCCAAATGACCTGACATCTGGCAGTGGGGTGTCCCAGCCCTAGGAATGATCCTCCCCAAAGGCTAAACAACTTGGCTTTAAAGTGCAGACAGGCCGGCCAAAGTGACTCATGCCTGTAATCCCAGCATTTTGGGAGGCTGAGGCGGGCGGATCACCTGAGGTCAGGAGTTTGAGACCAGCCTGACCAACATGGTGAAACCCTGTCTCTACCAAAAATACACAAAATTTAGCTGGATGGGGTGGCATGCGCCTGTAATTCCAGCTACTTGGAAGGCTGAGGTAGGAGAATTGCTTGAACCTGAGAGGTGCAGGTTGCAGTGAGCTGAGATCGTGCCACTGCACTCCAGCCTGTGAGACAGAGCAAGACTCCGTCTCAAAAATAAAATAAAATAATAAAGCGCAGACAGATCTAGGCTTAAATATCCGCTCTTTGTCCTCACGGCTTAACTGATCTGTGCCCCAGCCTTCTTCTCTGTAGAGATAGTGAGAGCACATCCAACAATATCCAACTTACTGACTCCTCCCACCCACCCTGTAAGGCAGGGACTGTCACAGAGCAACAATCTCTTATCCCAAACCCAGACCCAGACACGTTCCAGAATTCGGAACAACACGGCTGGATTTAGATTCAGGGAGGGTTATGTATATGCATGTGTGTATGGAACATACATAACGCCCCTAAAGGGGTTTTTGCTCTTTACGTGATAATATGCTTAATTATAGGATCCGATGACTATTCACATTAAGTGGATAAGTAAAGGCTAGAAATAGCCACCAGTCACTTTTTGACCCAAATACGTTACGAGAGGGGGCGAGTAGGAATCCGATTTTCAGGGTTTTGCAGATTTCAGAACCGCGGATAAGAGATCGTGGGGTTGCAAAAGGCCGATTTCACAGACGATGCTGCTATTTCGGGAGGCTGCGAGGTTACCTGCTGCTGTCCGCCCGCGCCCCCCGGGCACAGGCGCTCCAGGCGGGAGATGAGGTCGCTCTGCTGGGTGACGAGCTGCGCCAGCTCGCGGAACTTGACGTCTAGCTGGTGGAAGCGGGCGGCGGCGCGCTGAGCCTCGGCGGACGCGTTGAGCACGCGCTCACCGAGCAGCGCCAGCGCCGCGGCAGGCTCCGCCCCCTGGCCCGCCTCGGGCCCCGCCTCGTGCTGCAGCTGCGCGCGCAGCTGCCCCAGGCGCGCGCTCAGGCCGCGGCTCTCCTTGCGCAGCGCGCGCACCTCGCCGGCCACTGCGCCGTCAGCCGCCGCCAGCCTCTGCAGCTCGTGCAGCAGCTCCTCGTGGCGGCCGACGCGCAAGCGCAGCGCCGCCAGCTCGCTGGCGTTGGCGGCCTCGGGCGTCGCCCGCGCGGACACGGGGCCGCTCCAGCACACGGCGCCCGTGAACTTCTGCGGGGGCAGCACGAAGGTGTAGGTGCAGCGCGGGGCGCCCGCCCGCGCCCATGACGCGCCCAGCAGGAGCAGCAGCTGCAGCGCGCGCAGCCAGGGCGTCCCCATGGCGGCGGACCTGCAGGCAGAGGAGGAACGCGAGGAAGACCAGGTGCTGGGGCCCGGCCAGACCCCTCCGGTTCCACGCGGGGATGCGTGCGTCTACACCCGCGGTGTCCCTGGCCCATAATTCCCGTCACCATCTCATTCCCCGCGCGGCTGAGGGCTTCAAGGTGATCCCACTCTGGCTTCAACACCGAGCTCCTGGCGACCTGCAGGATAACGGGTCTCATGCATGCATTCATTCATTCGGCAAGCGAGGCCGGGCAGTGGCTCAGGCCTGTAATCCCAGCAGCTGGGGAGGCCGAGGCGGGCGGATCACGAGATCAAGAGATTGAGAGCTTACTGGCCAACATGGCGAAACCCCGTCTCTACTAAAATACAAAAATTAGCTGGGCGTGGTGGCACGCGCCTGTAGTCCCAGCTATTCAGGAGGCTGAGGCAGGAGAATCGCTTGAAACAGGGAGGCGGAGGTTTCAGTGAGCCAAGATCGCACCACTGCACTCCAGCCTGGGCAACAAGAGCGAAACTCCATCTAAAAACAAAAAAGCAAAGGGAGCGGGGTGCAAGGAGGTGAGGAGGAGTGAGGGAAATGTCTCACTGTCTTCCTATCCGTCGCATACTGGAAACCCCATCTTCCACGTCCTCAGACCAAAACCCCAGCAGATCCAATCCATCAGCCAGGCCTGTGTGCTCTTCTGTTTAGACCCCGAATTCCTCCACATCCCTGCTGCTCCCCCCTCCCCCCAACACCCTCCCTGAATTCCCAGCTCAAGACACCATCTGGATTTCCTGACAGCAGCTGCCTCCCTGCTCTCTGAACTTCCATCCTCAACCCCAGGTCTACTACCCACGATAGCCGCCAGAGGGCGCCGGTGAACATCAGAGTCAGTTCACGTCCCTCCCTCCTTCCCTCTGCCCAGAATCCTCGGCTCCCACCTCCTTTAGAGCAAAAGCCCAAATCTTCCCATGGCCCATAAAAACTTGCGCTATCTGCCATATCCCCTCCTGCCCTCACTTCCACGCCCTTACTCACACTAAGCAAGTTAAGGCCTCAGGGCCTTTGTTCCTGCTGTTTTTGCAGTCTGGAACACTGTTCACATTTTGTTTTTTGAGACGGAGTCTCACTCTGTCGCCCAGGCTGGAGTGCAGGGGTGCGATCTCGGCTCACCACAACCTCTGCCTCCCGGGTGCAAGCAATTCTCCTGCTTCAGCCTCCCAAGTAGCTGTGATTACTGGCGTGCACTACCACGCCCGGCTAATTTTGTATTTTTAGTAGAGATGGGATTTCTCCACTGCCCTGTGATTTTTTAATCCCAGTGCTGGAATTTTTTTGAGACGGAGTATCCCTCTGTTGCCAGGCTGGAGTGGTGTGATCTCGGCTCACTGCAACCTCCCCCTCTCGGGTTCAAGCTATTCTCTTGCCTCAGCTTCCCAAGTAGCTGGGACTACAGGCACGCACCACCACGCCCAGCTAATCTTTTGTATTTTCAGCAGAGATGGGGTTTCAACATGTTTGCCAGGCTGGTCTCATGGTGGTTCACGCCTGTAATCCCAGCACTTTGGGAGGCTAAGGCGGACTGATCATCTGAGGTCAGGAGATCGAGACCTGGCCAACATGATGAAACCCCATCTCTACTAAAAATACAAAAAATTAGCTGGGCGTGGTGGTACATGCCTGTAAACCAGCTACTCGGGAGGCTGAGGCAGGAGAATGGCTTGAACCTGGGAAATAGAGGTTTCAGTGAGCTGAGACTGTGCCACTGCCCTCTAGCCTGGACGACCCAGACCCAGTGAGACTCCATCTCAAAAAAAAGAGAGACTTGCTTGCTCTGTTGCCCAGGCTAGAGTGCAGTGGAACAATCATAGCTCAC
The DNA here is from genome assembly GCF_009761245.1 of Sapajus apella. Lineage (NCBI taxonomy): Eukaryota > Metazoa > Chordata > Mammalia > Primates > Cebidae > Sapajus > Sapajus apella. The sequence goes on along the minus strand of NW_022437017.1, from coordinate 1,829,742 downwards.
TGCAGCCTCCAACTCCTGTGCTCAAGTAGTCCTCCTGCCTCAGCCTCCTGTGCAGCTGGGACTACAGGTGTAACACTATGCCCAGGTACTTTTTTGTAGAGATGGGGTCTCACTATGTTGCCTGGGCTGGTCTCTAACTCCTAGGCTCAAGTGATCCTCCCACCTTGGCCTCCCAAAGTGCTGAAATTACAGATGTGAGCAGCCACAACCAGCCCTAAACGTATACTTCCTGATGCCTGTGCAAGCACGTGTCCTGAGGGTCTCCATCTCACACACACATTGCCTCATTTATTCATTCAACCACACATGCCTTAAGTGCCTATTTTATGCCAGGTGCTGTTTTAGGCAATGAGGACACAGCCTTAACCCAAACAGACAAAATGTCTGCCCTTGTGGAACTGACATTCAAACTGGGAGAACAGAGAAGTACGTCAAACAGCCAATGGGTAGGTCAGAGGGTGATGGTGCTTAGGAGAAAAATGGAACAGGAAAGGAGGTGACAGTCTTTGGGTTTGGAGACATTTAATAGAGGAGGCAGGGCCAGGTGTGGTGGCCCACACCTGTAATACCAGCACTTTGGGAGGCCGAGGCAGGAGGATCACTTGAGGTCAGGAGTTTGAGACCAGCTTGGCCAACGTGGCGAAACCCTGTTTCTATTGAAAATACAAAAATTAGCAGGCGTGGCAGCAGGCACCTGTAGTCCCAGCTACTCAGGAGGTTGAGGCACAAGAATCGCAGGAACCCGGAAGGCAGAGGTTGCAGTGAGTCATGATCGCACCACTGCACTCCAGCCTGGGCAACAGAGAAAGATGCTGTCTCAAAAAATAAAAATAGAGGAGTCAGGAAAGACCTCATAGAAGAAGAGACACTTGACAGGGCACAGTGGTTCACACCTGTAATTCCAGCACTTTGGAAGGCCAAGGCAGGAGGATTGCTTGAGCCCAGGAGTTTGAGACTAGCCTGGCCAACATGGCGAAACCCCATCTCTACTAAAAATTAAAATAAAGAATAAGTGGGCCGGGCGCGGTGGCTCAAGCCTGTAATCCCAGCACTTTGGGAGGCAGAGGCGGGTGGATCACGAGGTCAAGAGATCGAGACCATCCTGGTCAACATGGTGAAACCCCGTCTCTACTAAAAATACAAAAAATTAGCTGGGCATGGTGGTGCGTGCCTGTAATCCCAGCTACTCAGGAGGCTGAGGCAGGAGAATTGCCTGAACCCAGGAGGCGGAGGTTGTGGTGAGCCGAGATCACGCCATTGCACTCTAGCCTGGGTAACAAGAGTGAAACTCCGTCTCAAAAAAAAAAAAAAAGAATAAGTGACACTTTTGCAAAGACCTGAAGGAAGAGAAAGAAGAGGATGAACATCCCAGGCAGAGCGAACAGCAGGTGCAAAGGCCCTGAGGTTGGACCCAAGAAATGGCAGAAAAGGGCCAGGCATGGTGGCTCACGCCTGTAATCCCAGCACCATGGGAGGCCAAGGCAGGAGGATCATCTGAAGTCAGGAGTTCAAGACCAGCCTGGCCAACTTGGTGAAACCCTGTCTCTACTAAAAATACAAAAATTAGCTTCATGTGGTGGCAGACGCCTGTAATCCCAGCTACTCAGGAGGCTGAGATGGGAGAATTGCTTGAACTCCGGAGGCAGAAGTTGCAGTAAGCCAAGATCGCGCCACTGCACTCCAGCCTGGGTGACAAAGACAGACTGAAGAAAAAGAAATGACAGATCTGTGAAGCTGGAACAGAGTAAGTGAGGAGGGAAAGCAGGAGTGGGTGAGAGGTGACAGGGCAACATGTGAAGAGTCTTGGCCCAGAGGAGGACTTGGGTTTTACTCTGAGTCTGGTGGGAGCAGGGTTCTGGGCTGGAGACGGCCACTTTGACTTCTGGACTTGGACTCCAAGCAGGGGGCTCCCAAGGGTGGCTGGGGGGGTCCTCTCTTTGTCCCCTGATGACTGAAACTTCCCCCCCCAACCCCCGCCAACTGCCTTTCACACTGCATTTCACACTCTGCCTAGGTGGCGGGACAGCCTGAGGGCCCCAAGCCAAGCTGTGGTTGGGGTTTTCCGATAGTGAGAATCAACCTCCACCTACCTTCCCACCCTCTTACCTCTCACGCCCAAGACCCTGAATCCAGCGAAGCTCACAGGGCGCACAAGAAGTCCAAGGAAGAGTCGAGGGTCCAGTGGAGCCTCTGAGCTAGAGAAGGGTGTCCGGGGGGTGGATGTTGGGACAGGAGAGAGGAGGTTTGGTAACCACTCCCCAGCCTCCAGAGCCTGGGAGTGGAGCTGGGATGCTGGGCCCAGGAGGCCAAACTATAAATATTTAGCATTTCCCGAATGAGAAATGAGACAGAGTTGCCAGATCCCCCTGCCCAGGCCACCAGAGCGTGATAACACAGGTCAGTGTCCTGGACATCCCTCCCCTTCCCCGCCACCCTCCACTGCAGAGCCCAGAGCATGGGAGGCTGCAGGCCCTGGGGCAGCCTGGCGGGATCCCAGCCTCAGACACTCACACACCACACATAAAATGAGGAACGTCACTGGGGACTCACTGTGTGTAAGGTATGGCTTTAAACTCTCCACACCTTTTATGTCATTTGATCCTCACAACCTGAGCTGGCTTCTCTATAGCCTCATTTTACAGCAGGGAAACAGGCTCAGAGAGGGTGAGTGACTTGCCTGTGGTCACACAGCCGGAAAGAGACCAGGACGAAAACCAGCCGAGGTAGCTTGACTCAGAAACTCACACATATATACCACAGCAGTCATACACATATGGGCACATAACAGAGCAGACACAAAGACACACCCACACACACACACAAATTAACACCCAGCAAAAGTCCAGGTACAGTAGCTCATGCCTGTAATCCCAGCACTTAGGAGGCCAAGGCGGGTGGATCACTTGAGGTTAGGAGTTCAAAACCATCCTGGCCAACATGGTGAAACTCCGTCTCTACCAAAAATACAAAAATTAGCCAGGCATAGTGGCATGGGCCAGTAATCCCAGCTACTTGGAAGGGTGAGGCAGGAGAATTGCTTGACGCCAGGAGGCAGAGGATGCAGTAAGCCGAGATCAAGCCACCACACTCCAGCCTGGGGGACAAGAGTGAAACTCCTACCTTAAAATAAATAAATACATAAATTAATTAAAATAAAAAATAAGTATAAAAGACACAGTTGGACATTTTTATTTTTACTTTATTCATTTTTTGAGACAAAGTTTCACTCTTTGCCCAGGCTAGAGTGCAATGGCACGATCTTAGCTCACTGCAACCTTTGCCCCCTGGGTTCAAGAAACTCTCTTGCTTCAGCCTCCCAAGTAGCTGGGGTTATAGGCGTACACCACCACACCCAGCTATTTTTGTATTTTTAGTAGAAACAGGATTTCTCCATGTTGGTCAGGCTGGTCTTGAACTCCTGACCTCAGGTGATCCACCCACTGGAAATTTTTAAATTGTGGTCGAATAAATGTATTCTTTTTCTTTTCTGAGACAAAGTCTCACTTGGTCACCAGGCGCCAGGCTGGAGTGCAGTGGTGCGATCTCAGCTCACTGCAACCTCCGCCTCCCAGGTTCAAGCGATTCTCCTGCCTCAGCCTCCCGAGTGGCTGGGACTACAGACGCCCACCACCACACCCGGCTAATTTTTGTACTTTTTTTTTTCAGTACAGACGAGGTTTCACTACGTTGGCCAGGCTGGTCTCGAACTCCTGACCTTGTGATCTGCCCACCTCAGCCTCCCAAAGTGTTGGGATTACAGGCATGAGCCACCGCCCAGCCCTCTTTTCTTTTTCTTTTCCTTTTTTTTTTTTTTTTTTTTTTTTTTTTTTTTTTTTTTTTGAGATGGAGTCTTGCTCTCTCTCCCAGGCCAGAGTCAGTGGCACGATCTTGGCTCACTGCAACCTCCACCTTCTGCGTTCAAGCGATTCTCCTGCCTCAGCCTCCGGAGTAGCTGGGACTACAGGCGCCCGCCACCACGCCGGCTATTTTTTAAGTTTTTAGTAGTGATGAGGTTTCACCATGTTGGCCAGACTGGTATCAAACTTCTGACCTTATGATCCGCCCACCTGAGCCTCCCAATGTGCTGGGATTACGGGCGTGAGCCAGAGGAATCTGCGCCCAGCCAGAGGAAATATATTAAGTGAGAAAAACTTTCAGGAATCAGAACTTTAACATGTTAAAGTTAGTGTTAAACATTGTCATATTGGAGCTGAACCTATCCTAATATGTAACCATAAAGCTTGACTTTTGCATTGGAATTATGCTTTCATAAATAAAGGATATCCCACTGATAAAAAAATAAAAGACACAGCTGGAAACATAACACAGTTTCAGGCAACAACTGTATGTTCCAAATACGGTCACACATACATCACAACTTAAAGGGAAATGGGGGTCGGCTGAGTGGGTCTTTTTCTTTATTTCCCTTTTTTTTTTTTTTTTTTTGAAAGGAAGTTTTACTCTTTTCATCCAGGTTGGAGTGCAATGGCATGATCTCAGCTCACTGCAACCTCCACCTCCAGGGTTCAAGTGACTATCCTGCCCCAGCCTCCAGAGTAGATGAGATTACAGGCGCCTGCCACCACACCCAGCTAATTTTTGTACTTTTAGTAGAAACGGGGTTTCTCCATGTTGGCCAGGCTGGTCTCGAACTCCCAACCTCAGGTTATGGGAGTGAGCCACCGAGCCTGGCCCTAAGTGGGTCTTTATCTGTGTGTCAGGCTTGTCCACACCCTGGTTCTTGTGATCACACTGTGATGCACAGATACAAAACAGGTACGCACAGGTGACACCCAGATACCCATCCACCACACCACGGAGGTCACCATCGGTCTCCCACACACTCGGTCATATTTTCACACAAGTCAAATCACATGGGGACAGAACTGGGAGAAGTAACCATGCAGTCATTTCCCAGGGGAACGAAGAAACTCACGTAGAGCCCTGCACAGTCCAGGCCCAGGGTCCGAGACCTGTCCAAAGGTCCCACTGACAACCAGCCACACGCTGGAAGAGCCGCCTCCTTCCCCTGGTCCGCACCGTCTTGAGCTCCCAAGTAACTGGAGTGGACTCCAGGGTTGAAAGAGGAAATGGTCGTCCCAGATCTGAGAGAGGCTGCCAGGCTGGGCTCTGGGCCTGAGCTGGGGCCCCCATGCTGGGCCCCTCGCCCTCCCCCGCCCCACTCTCAGCCCCCTCTGGCTTCCCCATTGGCAGTAGAGAGGGAGTAAACCTCATAAGTCACAGAGATGGGCTGAAGAAGACAGACTCAGACAGATGGAGATGGGAGAGATAGGGAGAGATGGGGAGATGGGGAGAGACACAGGGAAGCAGAGGAGAAGAAAGCAACAGGAATGGGGCCAGACAGAGAAAGGAAACTTCTTTAGTTATAAATGACGAAAGAGACAACTGATGACAGAGCCAAAGTTGCAAGATGGAGACAGAGACAGGGAGAAGATGAGAGGGAAGAGAGACAGATATGAGGGAGAGGAGGAAGAATTGGGGTGCCGGAGAGAGCCAGGAGGGAGAGGACGCCGATGGGGGAGGGGAGAGCAATGTTCAGCCCAGGGAGGGGGTGTCCCTTCCCCCAACTGCAAGGTTTTGAGGACGAAGCCAGAGGCCTGAGGCCAAGACTGAGGCTTTGAGTGGAAAGAAGGAGGGGTGAGTTATTCACGAAGCGCCCGCCTTGCCCTGAGTTTCCAGAAGGTGATGTGGAGTTTCCATCCTTCAGCGGGTCTGCAGACAGGAGTACCCGGGGAGGACAGCTGGCCCAGAGGAGCTGCGGGATCAAAATGAATGATTGCTACAGTCCTTATTCCCTCTACTGGCTTCTCCCCAAGTACCTGGCGCCAGAGCGCCCCACATTGTGCATACATGATCGCTCCTCATTCGTGGGCCCGGAGGACATTATCATCCTCACTTTGGGATATTTTAGAAGCCTCGGAACGCAGAAAGTGGTTTTAGCCCAGCTTGAGGAAATGGGCCGAAGCAGGATTCGAACTGGCAGATCAGTTTCTCTGCAGCGGAGAGCCGCGTAGCCCCGCCCCGTCCCCCTAGAAACAGGCCTCCCTGTCTCCATAGCAACCGCTCCACCTGATTGCCCCTCCCCGCTCCCGGAGGCCACCTAGTGCGCAGGACCACCTGATGACGTCACCACGCCGTGCCGATTTCCGTGAGGCCTCTCAGGCGCCGGAAGTGAGCTGTGCGGCGCCGGAATCGGCAGAGGAAGCCTCGCTGAGGACACGGCAGCATGGGGCGGTCAGGAAGGGTAAGGCGCGGTGGCTGGGGAGGCAGGAGGTACAGGTGGGGTCTCGGTCCGGGTCCCGGCGCTCACTGTTTGTTTTTCCCCGCCGTAGTCCCGGCACCAGAAGCGTGCGCGCGCCCAGGCGCAGCTCCACAACCTCGAGGCCTATGCCGCCAACCCGCACTCGTTCGTGTTCACGCGGGGCTGCGCGGGTCAGAACATCCGGCAGCTCACTTTGGACCTGCGGCGGGTCATGGAGCCGCTCACTGCCAGCCGCCTGCAGGTCAGTACCTCACCCCTAGCCCGTCTCCACCAACCCTGAGCTTCGTCTTCGCGGCCTCAGTAATGCCTCCCTGTGGGAGGCTTCAGTCTCCCCAGCTGGAGAAAGGGACCCTTATGGGGAGTATCATCTCTGCCTCAGGGCTTCCCTGGGCAGGAGCGAGGGCGCACAGCTTTCGGAATAGTTAGTAGCCTAAGCGCGGCGGTTAAGACTGGAATCTCTCCGTCATCAAATAGAAGTGATATAAAAAAATAAACAAAAATAAAAAAGACGAATCTGGAGCCTGGCATGGTGGCTCAGCCTGTAATTCCAGCATTTTGGGAGGCTGAGGCGGGAGGCTCATTTGAGCCCAGGAGTTCGAGACCACCCTCGGCAGTATGGTGTCTTTACAAAAAAAAAAAAAAAATAGAAAAGTTAGTCTGATATGGTGGTGCATGCCTGTAGTCCCAGCCACTCGGGAGGCTGAGGTTGGAGGATTCCTTGAGCCCAGGAAATTAATTAAGGCTGCAGTGAATCAGGATCATGCCACTTCACTCCAGCCTGGGCGACAGGGGCAGGCCATGACACACACACACACACACACACACACACACACACACACACCCCGCACACACACCCCTGCTAGAATCTGGAGACAGCAAAGCAGGGTTCGAAACTGACTTTTCCCCAGTACCTGAAGCTAGTTACTTAATCTCGTTAGGCCTCGGTTCGCTCATCTGTCAAATGGGAAGATGCACTGTGAGCAAGAGACAGTTAGGGGCTGGGCTTGGTGGCTCACGCCTGTAATCTAAGGACTTTGGAGGCCAAGGCGGGTGGATCATCTGAGGTTGGGAGTTCAAGACCAGCCGGACCAACATGGTGCAACCCCGTCTTAAAAATAATAATAAATAGGGCCGGGCGCGGTGGCTCAAGCCTGTAATCCCAGCACTTTGGGAGGCCGAGGCGGGTGGATCACGAGGTCAAGAGATCGAGACCATCCTGGTCAACATGGTGAAACCCCATCTCTACTAAAAATACAAAAAATTAGCTGGGCATGGTGGTGCGTGCCTGTAATCCCAGCTACTCAAGAGGCTGAGGCAGGAGAATTGCCTGAACCCAGGAGGCGGAGGTTGCGGTGAGCCGAGATCGCGCCATTGCATTCCAGCCTGGGTAACATGAGTGAAACTCCGTCTCAAAAAAAACCAGATAATAATAATAATAAATAAATAAAAGAAAAAAAGAGACAAATTTAGAACTGAAATCCATGTCCAGTTGACTCTGAAGTAAAGGCTAAGATCCTTTTGCTCCTCTGGGCTTGTTGGAAGGGTCAGGTGCAAGACAGACCATAATAGGATCTGCAGTATCAGCTTATAGTCACTGCAATAAGG